>NW_027141958.1:0-300000 GCF_036365525.1 Heterodontus francisci
TCCAGTTAATTGTTAAATTAGATATCATCACTAATACACAGGTGGATAATATTCCAGTTAATTGTTAAATTAGATGTCATCACTATTACACAGGTGATAATATTCCAGTTAATTGTTAAATTAGATATCATCACTAATACACAGGGGATAATATTCCAGTTAATTGTTAAATTAGATATCATCACTAATACACAGGTGATAATATTCCAGTTAATTGTTAAATTAGATGTCATCACTAATACACAGGTGATAATATTCCAGTTAATTGTTAAATTAGATATCATCACTAATACACAGGTGATAATATTCCAGTTAATTGTTAAATTAGATATCATCACTAATACACAGGTGATAATATTCCAGTTAATTGTTAAATTAGATATCATCACTAATACACAGGTGATAATATTCCAGTTAATTGTTAAATTAGATGTCATCACTAATACACAGGTGATAATATTCCAGTTAATTGTTAAATTAGATATCATCACTAATACACAGGTGATAATATTCCAGTTAATTGTTAAATTAGATATCATCACTAATACACAGGTGATAATATTCCAGTTAATTGTTAAATTAGATATCATCACTAATACACAGGTGATAATATTCCAGTTAATTGTTAAATTAGATGTCATCACTAATACACAGGTGATAATATTCCAGTTAATTGTTAAATTAGATATCATCACTAATACACAGGTGATAATATTCCAGTTAATTGTTAAATTAGATATCATCACTAATACACAGGTGATAATATTCCAGTTAATTGTTAAATTAGATATCATCACTAATACACAGGTGATAATATTCCAGTTAATTGTTAAATTAGATATCATCACTAATACACAGGGGATAATATTCCAGTTAATTGTTAAATTAGATATCATCACTAATACACAGGTGATAATATTCCAGTTAATTGTTAAATTAGATATCATCACTAATACACAGGTGATAATATTCCAGTTAATTGTTAAATTAGATATCATCACTAATACACAGGTGATAATATTCCAGTTAATTGTTAAATTAGATGTCATCACTAATACACAGGTGATAATATTCCAGTTAATTGTTAAATTAGATATCATCACTAATACACAGGTGATAATATTCCAGTTAATTGTTAAATTAGATATCATCACTAATACACAGGTGATAATATTCCAGTTAATTGTTAAATTAGATATCATCACTAATACACAGGTGATAATATTCCAGTTAATTGTTAAATTAGATATCATCACTAATACACAGGTGATAATATTCCAGTTAATTGTTAAATTAGATATCATCACTAATACACAGGTGATAATATTCCAGTTAATTGTTAAATTAGATATCATCACTAATACACAGGTGATAATATTCCAGTTAATTGTTAAATTAGATATCATCACTAATACACAGGTGATAATATCCAGTTAATTGTTAAATTAGATATCATCACTAATACACAGGTGATAATATTCCAGTTAATTGTTAAATTAGATATCATCACTAATACACAGGTGATAATATTCCAGTTAATTGTTAAATTAGATATCATCACTAATACACAGGTGATAATATTCCAGTTAATTGTTAAATTAGATATCATCACTAATACACAGGTGATAATATTCCAGTTAATTGTTAAATTAGATATCATCACTAATACACAGGTGATAATATTCCAGTTAATTGTTAAATTAGATATCATCACTAATACACAGGTGATAATATCCCAGTTAATTGTTAAATTAGATATCATCACTAATACACAGGTGATAATATCCAGTTAATTGTTAAATTAGATATCATCACTAATACACAGGTGATAATTTCCAGTTAATTGTTAAATTAGATATCATCACTAATACACAGGTGATAATATTCCAGTTAATTGTTAAATTAGATATCATCACTAATACACAGGTGATAATATTCCAGTTAATTGTTAAATTAGATATCATCACTAATACACAGGTGATAATATTCCAGTTAATTGTTAAATTAGATATCATCACTAATACACAGGTGATAATATTCCAGTTAATTGTTAAATTAGATATCATCACTAACACACAGGTGATAATATTCCAGTTAATTGTTAAATTAGATATCATCACTAATACACAGGTGATAATATTCCAGTTAATTGTTAAATTAGATATCATCACTAATACACAGGTG
This sequence comes from Heterodontus francisci, assembly GCF_036365525.1. NCBI lineage: Eukaryota > Metazoa > Chordata > Chondrichthyes > Heterodontiformes > Heterodontidae > Heterodontus > Heterodontus francisci. Next base: position 2,185 of record NW_027141958.1, read on the forward strand.
ATAATATTCCAGTTAATTGTTAAATTAGATATCATCACTAATACACAGGTGATAATATTCCAGTTAATTGTTAAATTAGATGTTATCACTAATACACAGGTGATAATATTCCAGTTAATTGTTAAATTAGATGTCATCACTAATACACAGGTGATAATATTCCAGTTAATTGTTAAATTAGATATCATCACTAATACACAGGTGATAATATCCCAGTTAATTGTTAAATTAGATATCATCACTAATACACAGGTGATAATATTCCAGTTAATTGTTAAATTAGATGTTATCACTAAAACACAGGTGATAATATTCCAGTTAATTGTTAAATTAGATATCATCACAAATACACAGTTGATAATATTCCAGTTAATTGTTAAATTAGATATCATCACAAATACACAGTTGATAATATTCCAGTTAATTGTTAAATTAGATATCATCACTAATACACAGGTGATAATATTCCAGTTAATTGTTAAATTAGATATCATCACTAATACACAGGTGATAATATTCCAGTTAATTGTTAATTTAGATGTTATCACTAATACACAGGTGATAATATTCCAGTTAATTGTTAAATTAGATATCATCACAAATACACAGTTGATAATATTCCAGTTAATTGTTAAATTAGATATCATCACTAATACACAGGTGATAATATTCCAGTTAATTGTTAAATTAGATATCATCACTAATACACAGGTGATAATATTCCAGTTAATTGTTAAATTAGATATCATCACTAATACACAGGGGATAATATTCCAGTTAATTGTTAAATTAGATGTCATCACTAATACACAGGGGATAATATTCCAGTTAATTGTTAAATTAGATATCATCACTAATACACAGGTGATATTCCAGTTAATTGTTAAATTAGATATCATCACTAATACACAGGTGATAATATCCCAGTTAATTGTTAAATTAGATATCATCACTAATACACAGGTGATAATATTCCAGTTAATTGTTAAATTAGATGTCATCACTAATACACAGGTGATAATATTCCAGTTAATTGTTAAATTAGATATCATCACTAATACACAGGTGATAATATTCCAGTTAATTGTTAAATTAGATGTTATCACTAATACACAGGTGATAATATTCCAGTTAATTGTTAAATTAGATGTCATCACTAATACACAGGTGATAATATTCCAGTTAATTGTTAAATTAGATATCATCACTAATACACAGGTGATAATATCCCAGTTAATTGTTAAATTAGATATCATCACTAATACACAGGTGATAATATTCCAGTTAATTGTTAAATTAGATGTTATCACTAATACACAGGTGATAATATTCCAGTTAATTGTTAAATTAGATATCATCACTAATACACAGGTGATAATATTCCAGTTAATTGTTAAATTAGATATCATCACAAATACACAGTTGATAATATTCCAGTTAATTGTTAAATTAGATATCATCACTAATACACAGGTGATAATATTCCAGTTAATTGTTAAATTAGATATCATCACTAATACACAGGTGATAATATTCCAGTTAATTGTTAAATTAGATGTTATCACTAAAACACAGGTGATAATATTCCAGTTAATTGTTAAATTAGATATCATCACTAATACACAGTTGATAATATTCCAGTTAATTGTTAAATTAGATATCATCACAAATACACAGTTGATAATATTCCAGTTAATTGTTAAATTAGATATCATCACTAATACACAGGTGATAATATTCCAGTTAATTGTTAAATTAGATATCATCACTAATACACAGGTGATAATATTCCAGTTAATTGTTAAATTAGATGTCATCACTAATACACAGGTGATAATATTCCAGTTAATTGTTAAATTAGATATCATCACTAATACACAGGTGATAATATTCCAGTTAATTGTTAAATTAGATATCATCACTAATACACAGGTGATAATATTCCAGTTAATTGTTAAATTAGATATCATCACTAATACACAGGTGATAATATTCCAGTTAATTGTTAAATTAGATATCATCACTAATACACAGGTGATAATATTCCAGTTAATTGTTAAATTAGATATCATCACTAATACACAGGTGATAATATTCCAGTTAATTGTTAAATTAGATATCATCACTAATACACAGGTGATAATATTCCAGTTAATTGTTAAATTAGATATCATCACTAATACACAGGTGATAATATTCCAGTTAATTGTTAAATTAGATGTCATCACTAATACACAGGTGATAATATTCCAGTTAATTGTTAAATTAGATATCATCACTAATACACAGGTGATAATATTCCAGTTAATTGTTAAATTAGATATCATCACTAATACACAGGTGATAATATTCCAGTTAATTGTTAAATTAGATACATCACTAATACACAGGTGATAATATCCCAGTTAATTGTTAAATTAGATGTCATCACTAATACACAGGGGATAATATTCCAGTTAATTGTTAAATTAGATATCATCACTAATACACAGGTGATAATATTCCAGTTAATTGTTAAATTAGATGTCATCACTAATACACAGGTGATAATATTCCAGTTAATTGTTAAATTAGATGTCATCACTAATACACAGGTGATAATATTCCAGTTAATTGTTAAATTAGATATCATCACTAATACACAGGTGATAATATTCCAGTTAATTGTTAAATTAGATATCATCACTAATACACAGGTGATAATATTCCAGTTAATTGTTAAATTAGATGTTATCACTAATACACAGGTGATAATATTCCAGTTAATTGTTAAATTAGATATCATCACTAATACACAGGTGATAATATTCCAGTTAATTGTTAAATTAGATATCATCACTAATACACAGGTGATAATATTCCAGTTAATTGTTAAATTAGATATCATCACTAATACACAGGTGATAATATTCCAGTTAATTGTTAAATTAGATATCATCACTAATACACAGGTGATAATATTCCAGTTAATTGTTAAATTAGATGTCATCACTAATACACAGGTGATAATATTCCAGTTAATTGTTAAATTAGATATCATCACTAATACACAGGTGATAATATTCCAGTTAATTGTTAAATTAGATATCATCACAAATACACAGGTGATAATATTCCAGTTAATTGTTAAATTAGATATCATCACTAATACACAGGTGATAATATTCCAGTTAATTGTTAAATTAGATATCATCACTAATACACAGGGGATAATATTCCAGTTAATTGTTAAATTAGATGTCATCACTAATACACAGGTGATAATATTCCAGTTAATTGTTAAATTAGATATCATCACTAATACACAGGTGATAATATTCCAGTTAATTGTTAAATTAGATATCATCACTAATACACAGGTGATAATATTCCAGTTAATTGTTAAATTAGATGTCATCACTAATACACAGGTGATAATATTCCAGTTAATTGTTAAATTAGATGTCATCACTAATACACAGGTGATAATATTCCAGTTAATTGTTAAATTAGATATCATCACTAATACACAGGTGATAATATTCCAGTTAATTGTTAAATTAGATATCATCACTAATACACAGGTGATAATATTCCAGTTAATTGTTAAATTAGATATCATCACTAATACACAGGTGATAATATCCCAGTTAATTGTTAAATTAGATATCATCACTAATACACAGGTGATAATATTCCAGTTAATTGTTAAATTAGATATCATCACTAATACACAGGTGATAATATTCCAGTTAATTGTTAAATTAGATATCATCACTAATACACAGGTGATAATATTCCAGTTAATTGTTAAATTAGATATCATCACTAATACACAGGTGATAATATTCCAGTTAATTGTTAAATTAGATATCATCACTAATACACAGGTGATAATATTCCAGTTAATTGTTAAATTAGATATCATCACTAATACACAGGTGATAATATTCCAGTTAATTGTTAAATTAGATATCATCACTAATACACAGGTGATAATATTCCAGTTAATTGTTAAATTAGATATCATCACTAATACACAGGTGATAATATTCCAGTTAATTGTTAAATTAGATATCATCACTAATACACAGGTGATAATATTCCAGTTAATTGTTAAATTAGATATCATCACTAATACACAGGTGATAATATTCCAGTTAATTGTTAAATTAGATATCATCACTAATACACAGGGGATAATATTCCAGTTAATTGTTAAATTAGATATCATCACTAATACACAGGTGATAATATTCCAGTTAATTGTTAAATTAGATATCATCACTAATACACAGGTGATAATATCCCAGTTAATTGTTAAATTAGATATCATCACTAATACACAGGTGATAATATTCCAGTTAATTGTTAAATTAGATATCATCACTAATACACAGGTGACAATATTCCAGTTAATTGTTAAATTAGATATCATCACTGATACACAGGTGATAATATCCCAGTTAATTGTTAAATTAGATATCATCACTAATACACAGGTGATAATATTCCAGTTAATTGTTAAATTAGATATCATCACTAATACACAGGTGATAATATCCCAGTTAATTGTTAAATTAGATATCATCACTAATACACAGGTGATAATATTCCAGTTAATTGTTAAATTAGATGTCATCACTAATACACAGGTGATAATATTCCAGTTAATTGTTAAATTAGATGTCATCACTAATACACAGGTGATAATATTCCAGTTAATTGTTAAATTAGATATCATCACTAATACACAGGTGATAATATTCCAGTTAATTGTTAAATTAGATATCATCACTAATACACAGGTGATAATATTCCAGTTAATTGTTAAATTAGATATCATCACTAATACACAGGGGATAATATTCCAGTTAATTGTTAAATTAGATATCATCACTAATACACAGGTGATAATATCCCAGTTAATTGTTAAATTAGATATCATCACTAATACACAGGTGATAATATTCCAGTTAATTGTTAAATTAGATATCATCACTAATACACAGGTGATAATATTCCAGTTAATTGTTAAATTAGATATCATCACTAATACACAGGTGATAATATTCCAGTTAATTGTTAAATTAGATATCATCACTAATACACAGGTGATAATATTCCAGTTAATTGTTAAATTAGATATCATCACTAATACACAGGTGATAATATTCCAGTTAATTGTTAAATTAGATATCATCACTAATACACAGGGGACAATATTCCAGTTAATTGTTAAATTAGATATCATCACTAATACACAGGTGATAATATTCCAGTTAATTGTTAAATTAGATATCATCACTAATACACAGGTGATAATATTCCAGTTAATTGTTAAATTAGATATCATCACTAATACACAGGTGATAATATTCCAGTTAATTGTTAAATTAGATATCATCACTAATACACAGGTGATAATATTCCAGTTAATTGTTAAATTAGATATCATCACTAATACACAGGTGATAATATCCCAGTTAATTGTTAAATTAGATATCATCACTAATACACAGGTGATAATATCCCAGTTAATTGTTAAATTAGATATCATCACTAATACACAGGTGATAATATTCCAGTTAATTGTTAAATTAGATATCATCACTAATACACAGGGGATAATATTCCAGTTAATTGTTAAATTAGATATCATCACTAATACACAGGGGATAATATTCCAGTTAATTGTTAAATTAGATATCATCACTGATACACAGGTGATAATATCCCAGTTAATTGTTAAATTAGATATCATCACTAATACACAGGTGATAATATTCCAGTTAATTGTTAAATTAGATATCATCACTAATACACAGGTGATAATATTCCAGTTAATTGTTAAATTAGATATCATCACTAATACACAGGGGATAATATTCCAGTTAATTGTTAAATTAGATATCATCACTAATACACAGGTGATAATATTCCAGTTAATTGTTAAATTAGATATCATCACTAATACACAGGTGATAATATCCCAGTTAATTGTTAAATTAGATATCATCACTAATACACAGGTGATAATATCCCAGTTAATTGTTAAATTAGATATCATCACTAATACACAGGTGATAATATTCCAGTTAATTGTTAAATTAGATATCATCACTAATACACAGGGGATAATATTCCAGTTAATTGTTAAATTAGATATCATCACTAATACACAGGTGATAATATTCCAGTTAATTGTTAAATTAGATATCATCACTAATACACAGGTGATAATATTCCAGTTAATTGTTAAATTAGATATCATCACTAATACACAGGTGATAATATTCCAGTTAATTGTTAAATTAGATATCATCACTAATACACAGGTGATAATATTCCAGTTAATTGTTAAATTAGATATCATCACTAATACACAGGTGATAATATTCCAGTTAATTGTTAAATTAGATATCATCACTAATACACAGGTGATAATATTCCAGTTAATTGTTAAATTAGATATCATCACTAATACACAGGTGATAATATTCCAGTTAATTGTTAAATTAGATATCATCACTAATACACAGGTGATAATATTCCAGTTAATTGTTAAATTAGATATCATCACTAATACACAGGTGATAATATTCCAGTTAATTGTTAAATTAGATATCATCACTAATACACAGGTGATAATATTCCAGTTAATTGTTAAATTAGATATCATCACTAATACACAGGTGATAATATTCCAGTTAATTGTTAAATTAGATATCATCACTAATACACAGTGGATAATATTCCAGTTAATTGTTAAATTAGATATCATCACTAATACACAGGTGATAATATTCCAGTTAATTGTTAAATTAGATATCATCACTAATACACAGGTGATAATATTCCAGTTAATTGTTAAATTAGATATCATCACTAATACACAGGTGATAATATCCCAGTTAATTGTTAAATTAGATATCATCACTAATACACAGGTGATAATATTCCAGTTAATTGTTAAATTAGATATCATCACTAATACACAGGGGATAATATTCCAGTTAATTGTTAAATTAGATATCATCACTAATACACAGGTGATAATATTCCAGTTAATTGTTAAATTAGATATCATCACTAATACACAGGGGATAATATTCCAGTTAATTGTTAAATTAGATATCATCACTAATACACAGGTGATAATATTCCAGTTAATTGTTAAATTAGATATCATCACTAATACACAGGTGATAATATTCCAGTTAATTGTTAAATTAGATATCATCACTAATACACAGGTGATAATATTCCAGTTAATTGTTAAATTAGATATCATCACTAATACACAGGTGATAATATTCCAGTTAATTGTTAAATTAGATATCATCACTAATACACAGGTGATAATATTCCAGTTAATTGTTAAATTAGATATCATCACTAATACACAGGTGATAATATTCCAGTTAATTGTTAAATTAGATATCATCACTAATACACAGGTGATAATATTCCAGTTAATTGTTAAATTAGATATCATCACTAATACACAGGTGATAATATTCCAGTTAATTGTTAAATTAGATATCATCACTAATACACAGGTGATAATATTCCAGTTAATTGTTAAATTAGATATCATCACTAATACACAGGTGATAATATTCCAGTTAATTGTTAAATTAGATATCATCACTAATACACAGGTGATAATATTCCAGTTAATTGTTAAATTAGATATCATCACTAATACACAGGGGATAATATTCCAGTTAATTGTTAAATTAGATATCATCACTAATACACAGGTGATAATATCCCAGTTAATTGTTAAATTAGATATCATCACTAATACACAGGTGATAATATTCCAGTTAATTGTTAAATTAGATATCATCACTAATACACAGGTGATAATATTCCAGTTAATTGTTAAATTAGATATCATCACTAATACACAGGTGATAATATTCCAGTTAATTGTTAAATTAGATATCATCACTAATACACAGGTGATAATATTCCAGTTAATTGTTAAATTAGATATCATCACTAATACACAGGTGATAATATCCCAGTTAATTGTTAAATTAGATATCATCACTAATACACAGGTGATAATATTCCAGTTAATTGTTAAATTAGATATCATCACTAATACACAGGTGATAATATTCCAGTTAATTGTTAAATTAGATATCATCACTAATACACAGGGGATAATATTCCAGTTAATTGTTAAATTAGATATCATCACTAATACACAGGTGATAATATTCCAGTTAATTGTTAAATTAGATATCATCACTAATACACAGGTGATAATATTCCAGTTAATTGTTAAATTAGATATCATCACTAATACACAGGGGATAATATTCCAGTTAATTGTTAAATTAGATATCATCACTAATACACAGGTGATAATATTCCAGTTAATTGTTAAATTAGATATCATCACTAATACACAGGTGATAATATCCCAGTTAATTGTTAAATTAGATATCATCACTAATACACAGGTGATAATATTCCAGTTAATTGTTAAATTAGATATCATCACTAATACACAGGTGATAATATTCCAGTTAATTGTTAAATTAGATATCATCACTAATACACAGGTGATAATATTCCAGTTAATTGTTAAATTAGATATCATCACTAATACACAGGTGATAATATTCCAGTTAATTGTTAAATTAGATGTCATCACTAATACACAGGTGATAATATTCCAGTTAATTGTTAAATTAGATATCATCACTAATACACAGGTGATAATATTCCAGTTAATTGTTAAATTAGATATCATCACTAATACACAGGTGATAATATTCCAGTTAATTGTTAAATTAGATATCATCACTAATACACAGGTGATAATATTCCAGTTAATTGTTAAATTAGATATCATCACTAATACACAGGTGATAATATTCCAGTTAATTGTTAAATTAGATATCATCACTAATACACAGGTGATAATATTCCAGTTAATTGTTAAATTAGATATCATCACTAATACACAGGTGATAATATTCCAGTTAATTGTTAAATTAGATATCATCACTAATACACAGGTGATAATATTCCAGTTAATTGTTAAATTAGATATCATCACTAATACACAGGTGATAATATTCCAGTTAATTGTTAAATTAGATATCATCACTAATACACAGGTGATAATATTCCAGTTAATTGTTAAATTAGATATCATCACTAATACACAGGTGATAATATTCCAGTTAATTGTTAAATTAGATATCATCACTAATACACAGGTGATAATATTCCAGTTAATTGTTAAATTAGATATCATCACTAATACACAGGTGATAATATTCCAGTTAATTGTTAAATTAGATATCATCACTAATACACAGGTGATAATATTCCAGTTAATTGTTAAATTAGATATCATCACTAATACACAGGTGATAATATTCCAGTTAATTGTTAAATTAGATATCATCACTAATACACAGGTGATAATATTCCAGTTAATTGTTAAATTAGATATCATCACTAATACACAGGTGATAATATTCCAGTTAATTGTTAAATTAGATATCATCACTAATACACAGGTGATAATATCCCAGTTAATTGTTAAATTAGATATCATCACTAATACACAGGTGATAATATTCCAGTTAATTGTTAAATTAGATATCATCACTAATACACAGGTGATAATATTCCAGTTAATTGTTAAATTAGATATCATCACTAATACACAGGTGATAATATTCCAGTTAATTGTTAAATTAGATATCATCACTAATACACAGGTGATAATATTCCAGTTAATTGTTAAATTAGATATCATCACTAATACACAGGTGATAATATTCCAGTTAATTGTTAAATTAGATATCATCACTAATACACAGGGGATAATATTCCAGTTAATTGTTAAATTAGATATCATCACTAATACACAGGTGATAATATTCCAGTTAATTGTTAAATTAGATATCATCACTAATACACAGGTGATAATATCCCAGTTAATTGTTAAATTAGATATCATCACTAATACACAGGTGATAATATCCCAGTTAATTGTTAAATTAGATATCATCACTAATACACAGGTGATAATATTCCAGTTAATTGTTAAATTAGATATCATCACTAATACACAGGTGATAATATTCCAGTTAATTGTTAAATTAGATATCATCACTAATACACAGGTGATAATATTCCAGTTAATTGTTAAATTAGATATCATCACTAATACACAGGTGATAATATTCCAGTTAATTGTTAAATTAGATATCATCACTAATACACAGGTGATAATATTCCAGTTAATTGTTAAATTAGATATCATCACTAATACACAGGTGATAATATTCCAGTTAATTGTTAAATTAGATATCATCACTAATACACAGGTGATAATATTCCAGTTAATTGTTAAATTAGATATCATCACTAATACACAGGGGATAATATTCCAGTTAATTGTTAAATTAGATATCATCACTAATACACAGGTGATAATATTCCAGTTAATTGTTAAATTAGATATCATCACTAATACACAGGTGATAATATTCCAGTTAATTGTTAAATTAGATATCATCACTAATACACAGGTGATAATATTCCAGTTAATTGTTAAATTAGATATCATCACTAATACACAGGTGATAATATTCCAGTTAATTGTTAAATTAGATATCATCACTAATACACAGGTGATAATATTCCAGTTAATTGTTAAATTAGATATCATCACTAATACACAGGTGATAATATTCCAGTTAATTGTTAAATTAGATATCATCACTAATACACAGGTGATAATATTCCAGTTAATTGTTAAATTAGATATCATCACTAATACACAGGTGATAATATTCCAGTTAATTGTTAAATTAGATATCATCACTAATACACAGGTGATAATATTCCAGTTAATTGTTAAATTAGATATCATCACTAATACACAGGTGATAATATTCCAGTTAATTGTTAAATTAGATATCATCACTAATACACAGGTGATAATATTCCAGTTAATTGTTAAATTAGATATCATCACTAATACACAGGTGATAATATTCCAGTTAATTGTTAAATTAGATATCATCACTAATACACAGGTGATAATATTCCAGTTAATTGTTAAATTAGATATCATCACTAATACACAGGTGATAATATCTCAGTTAATTGTTAAATTAGATATCATCACTAATACACAGGTGATAATATTCCAGTTAATTGTTAAATTAGATATCATCACTAATACACAGGTGATAATATTCCAGTTAATTGTTAAATTAGATATCATCACTAATACACAGGTGATAATATTCCAGTTAATTGTTAAATTAGATATCATCACTAATACACAGGTGATAATATTCCAGTTAATTGTTAAATTAGATATCATCACTAATACACAGGTGATAATATTCCAGTTAATTGTTAAATTAGATATCATCACTAATACACAGGTGATAATATTCCAGTTAATTGTTAAATTAGATATCATCACTAATACACAGGTGATAATATTCCAGTTAATTGTTAAATTAGATATCATCACTAATACACAGGTGATAATATTCCAGTTAATTGTTAAATTAGATATCATCACTAATACACAGGTGATAATATTCCAGTTAATTGTTAAATTAGATATCATCACTAATACACAGGTGATAATATTCCAGTTAATTGTTAAATTAGATATCATCACTAATACACAGGTGATAATATTCCAGTTAATTGTTAAATTAGATATCATCACTAATACACAGGTGATAATATTCCAGTTAATTGTTAAATTAGATATCATCACTAATACACAGGTGATAATATTCCAGTTAATTGTTAAATTAGATGTCATCACTAATACACAGGTGATAATATTCCAGTTAATTGTTAAATTAGATGTCATCACTAATACACAGGTGATAATATTCCAGTTAATTGTTAAATTAGATATCATCACTAATACACAGGTGATAATATTCCAGTTAATTGTTAAATTAGATGTCATCACTAATACACAGGTGATAATATTCCAGTTAATTGTTAAATTAGATATCATCACTAATACACAGGTGATAATATTCCAGTTAATTGTTAAATTAGATGTCATCACTAATACACAGGTGATAATATTCCAGTTAATTGTTAAATTAGATATCATCACTAATACACAGGTGATAATATTCCAGTTAATTGTTAAATTAGATATCATCACTAATACACAGGTGATAATCCAGTTTATTGTTAAATTAGATATCATCACTAATACACAGGTGATAATATTCCAGTTAATTGTTAAATTAGATGTCATCACTAATACACAGGTGATAATATTCCAGTTAATTGTTAAATTAGATGTCATCACTAATACACAGGTGATAATATTCCAGTTAATTGTTAAATTAGATATCATCACTAATACACAGGTGATAATATTCCAGTTAATTGTTAAATTAGATATCAGTCACTAATACACAGGTGATAATATTCCAGTTAATTGTTAAATTAGATGTCATCACTAATACACAGGGGATAATATTCCAGTTAATTGTTAAATTAGATGTCATCACTAATACACAGGTGATAATATTCCAGTTAATTGTTAAATTAGATATCATCACTAATACACAGGTGATAATATTCCAGTTAATTGTTAAATTAGATATCATCACTAATACACAGGTGATAATCCAGTTTATTGTTAAATTAGATATCATCACTAATACACAGGTGATAATATTCCAGTTAATTGTTAAATTAGATGTCATCACTAATACACAGGTGATAATATTCCAGTTAATTGTTAAATTAGATGTCATCACTAATACACAGGTGATAATATTCCAGTTAATTGTTAAATTAGATATCATCACTAATACACAGGTGACAATATTCCAGTTAATTGTTAAATTAGATGTCATCACTAATACACAGGTGATAATATTCCAGTTAATTGTTAAATTAGATGTCATCACTAATACACAGGTGATAATATTCCAGTTAATTGTTAAATTAGATGTCATCACTAATACACAGGTGATAATATTCCAGTTAATTGTTAAATTAGATGTCATCACTAATACACAGGTGATAATATTCCAGTTAATTGTTAAATTCGATGTCATCACTAATACACAGGTGATAATATTCCAGTTAATTGTTAAATTAGATATCATCACTAATACACAGGTGATAATATTCCAGTTAATTGTTAAATTAGATATCATCACTAATACACAGGGGATAATATTCCAGTTAATTGCTAAATTAGATATCATCACTAATACACAGTTGATAATATTCCAGTTAATTGTTAAATTAGATATCATCACTAATACACAGGTGATAATATTCCAGTTAATTGTTAAATTAGATATCATCACTAATACACAGGTGATAATATTCCAGTTAATTGTTAAATTAGATATCATCTCTAATACACAGGTGATAATATTCCAGTTAATTGTTAAATTAGATATCATCTCTAATACACAGGTGATAATATTCCAGTTAATTGTTAAATTAGATATCATCACTAATACACAGGTGATAATATTCCAGTTAATTGTTAAATTAGATGTCATCACTAATACACAGGGGATAATATTCCAGTTAATTGTTAAATTAGATATCATCACTAATACACAGGGGATAATATTCCAGTTAATTGTTAAATTAGATGTCATCACTATACACAGGTGATAATATTCCAGTTAATTGTTAAATTAGATTTCATCACTAATACACAGTTGATAATATTCCAGTTAATTGTTAAATTAGATATCATCACTAATACACAGGTGATAATATTCCAGTTAATTGTTAAATTAGATGTCATCACTAATACACAGGTGATAATATTCCAGTTAATTGTTAAATTAGATGTCATCACTAATACACAGGTGATAATATTCCAGTTAATTGTTAAATTAGATATCATCACTAATACACAGGTGATAATATTCCAGTTAATTGTTAAATTAGATGTCATCACTAATACACAGGTGATAATATTCCAGTTAATTTAACAATTAACTGGAATATTATCACCTGTGTATTAGTGATGACATCTAATTTAACAATTAACTGGAATATTATCACCTGTGTATTAGTGATGATATCTAATTTAACAATTAACTGGAATATTATCACCTGTGTATTAGTGATGACATCTAATTTAACAATTAACTGGAATATTATCACCTGTGTATTAGTGATGACATCTAATTTAACAATTAACTGGAATATTATCACCTGTGTATTAGTGATGATATCTAATTTAACAATTAACTGGAATATTATCAACTGTGTATTAGTGATGAATCTAATTTAACAATTAACTGGAATATTATCACCTGTGTATTAGTGATGACATCTAATTTAACAATTAACTGGAATATTATCCCTGTGTATTAGTGATGATATCTAATTTAACAATTAACTGGAATATTATCCCCTGTGTATTAGTGATGACATCTAATTTAACAATTAACTGGAATATTATCACCTGTGTATTAGTGATGATATCTAATTTAACAATTAACTGGAATATTATCACCTGTGTATTAGAGATGATATCTAATTTAACAATTAACTGGAATATTATCACCTGTGTATTAGAGATGATATCTAATTTAACAATTAACTGGAATATTATCACCTGTGTATTAGTGATGATATCTAATTTAACAATTAACTGGAATATTATCACCTGTGTATTAGTGATGATATCTAATTTAACAATTAACTGGAATATTATCAACTGTGTATTAGTGATGATATCTAATTTAGCAATTAACTGGAATATTATCCCCTGTGTATTAGTGATGATATCTAATTTAACAATTAACTGGAATATTATCACCTGTGTATTAGTGATGATATCTAATTTAACAATTAACTGGAATATTATCACCTGTGTATTAGTGATGACATCGAATTTAACAATTAACTGGAATATTATCACCTGTGTATTAGTGATGACATCTAATTTAACAATTAACTGGAATATTATCACCTGTGTATTAGTGATGACATCTAATTTAACAATTAACTGGAATATTATCACCTGTGTATTAGTGATGACATCTAATTTAACAATTAACTGGAATATTATCACCTGTGTATTAGTGATGACATCTAATTTAACAATTAACTGGAATATTGTCACCTGTGTATTAGTGATGATATCTAATTTAACAATTAACTGGAATATTATCACCTGTGTATTAGTGATGACATCTAATTTAACAATTAACTGGAATATTATCACCTGTGTATTAGTGATGACATCTAATTTAACAATTAACTGGAATATTATCACCTGTGTATTAGTGATGATATCTAATTTAACAATAAACTGGATTATCACCTGTGTATTAGTGATGATATCTAATTTAACAATTAACTGGAATATTATCACCTGTGTATTAGTGATGATATCTAATTTAACAATTAACTGGAATATTATCACCTGTGTATTAGTGATGACATCTAATTTAACAATTAACTGGAATATTATCCCCTGTGTATTAGTGATGACATCTAATTTAACAATTAACTGGAATATTATCACCTGTGTATTAGTGATGATATCTAATTAACAATTAACTGGAATATTATCACCTGTGTATTAGTGATGATATCTAATTTAACAATTAACTGGAATATTATCACCTGTGTATTAGTGATGACATCTAATTTAACAATTAACTGGAATATTATCACCTGTGTATTAGTGATGACATCTAATTTAACAATTAACTGGAATATTATCACCTGTGTATTAGTGATGATATCTAATTTAACAATAAACTGGATTATCACCTGTGTATTAGTGATGATATCTAATTTAACAATTAACTGGAATATTATCACCTGTGTATTAGTGATGATATCTAATTTAACAATTAACTGGAATATTATCACCTGTGTATTAGTGATGACATCTAATTTAACAATTAACTGGAATATTATCACCTGTGTATTAGTGATGATATCTAATTTAACAATTAACTGGAATATTATCACCTGTGTATTAGTGATGACATCTAATTTAACAATTAACTGGAATATTATCACCTGTGTATTAGTGATGATATCTAATTTAACAATTAACTGGAATATTATCACCTGTGTATTAGTGATGACATCTAATTTAACAATTAACTGGAATATTATCACCTGTGTATTAGTGATGACATCTAATTTAACAATTAACTGGAATATTATCACCTGTGTATTAGTGATGACATCTAATTTAACAATTAACTGGAATATTATCACCTGTGTATTAGTGATGATATCTAATTTAACAATTAACTGGAATATTATCACCTGTGTATTAGTGATGATATCTAATTTAACAATTAACTGGAATATTATCACCTGTGTATTAGTGATGATATCTAATTTAACAATTAACTGGAATATTATCACCTGTGTATTAGTGATGATATCTAATTTAACAATTAACTGGAATATTATCACCTGTGTATTAGTGATGATATCTAATTTAACAATTAACTGGAATATTATCACCTGTGTATTAGTGATGACATCTAATTTAACAATTAACTGGAATATTATCCCCTGTGTATTAGTGATGATATCTAATTTAACAATTAACTGGAATATTATCACCTGTGTATTAGTGATGATATCTAATTTAACAATTAACTGGAATATTATCACCTGTGTATTAGTGATGATATCTAATTTAACAATTAACTGGAATATTATCACCTGTGTATTAGTGATGATATCTAATTTAACAATTAACTGGAATATTATCACCTGTGTATTAGTGATGATATCTAATTTAACAATTAACTGGAATATTATCACCTGTGTATTAGTGATGATATCTAATTTAACAATTAACTGAGATATTATCACCTGTGTATTAGTGATGATATCTAATTTAACAATTAACTGGAATATTGTCCCCTGTGTATTAGTGATGATATCTAATTTAACATTAACTGGAATATTATCACCTGTGTATTAGTGATGATATCTAATTTAACAATTAACTGGAATATTATCCCCTGTGTATTAGTGATGATATCTAATTTAACAATTAACTGGAATATTATCACCTGTGTATTAGTGATGATATCTAATTTAACAATTAACTGGGATATTATCACCTGTGTATTAGTGATGATATCTAATTTAACAATTAACTGGGATATTATCACCTGTGTATCAGT
Source organism: Heterodontus francisci (assembly GCF_036365525.1). Lineage (NCBI taxonomy): Eukaryota > Metazoa > Chordata > Chondrichthyes > Heterodontiformes > Heterodontidae > Heterodontus > Heterodontus francisci. The sequence continues at coordinate 19,356 of NW_027141958.1, forward strand.
GATGATATCTAATTTAACAATTAACTGGAATATTGTCCCCTGTGTATCAGTGATGATATCTAATTTAACAATTAACTGGAATATTATCCACTGTGTATTAGTGATGATATCTAATTTAACAATTAACTGGAATATTATCACCTGTGTATTAGTGATGATATCTAATTTAACAATTAACTGGAATATTATCACCTGTGTATTAGTGATGATATCTAATTTAACAATTAACTGGAATATTATCACCTGTGTATTAGTGATGATATCTAATTTAACAATTAACTGGGATATTATCACCTGTGTATTAGTGATGATATCTAATTTAACAATTAACTGGGATATTATCACCTGTGTATCAGTGATGATATCTAATTTAACAATTAACTGGAATATTGTCCCTGTGTATTAGTGATGATATCTAATTTAACAATTAACTGGAATATTATCACCTGTGTATTAGTGATGATATCTAATTTAACAATTAACTGGAATATTATCACCTGTGTATTAGTGATGAAATCTAATTTAACAATTAACTGGAATATTATCCCCTGTGTATTAGAGATGATATCTAATTTAACAATTAACTGGAATATTATCACCTGTGTATTAGTGATGATATCTAATTTAACAATTAACTGGGATATTATCACCTGTGTATCAGTGATGATATCTAATTTAACAATTAACTGGAATATTGTCCCCTGTGTATTAGTGATGATATCTAATTTAACAATTAACTGGGATATTATCACCTGTGTATTAGTGATGATATCTAATTTAACAATTAACTGGGATATTATCACCTGTGTATTAGTGATGATATCTAATTTAACAATTAACTGGGATATTATCACCTGTGTATCAGTGATGATATCTAATTTAACAATTAACTGGAATATTGTCCCCTGTGTATTAGTGATGATATCTAATTTAACAATTAACTGGAATATTATCCCCTGTGTATTAGTGATGATATCTAATTTAACAATTAACTGGGATATTATCACCTGTGTATTAGTGATGATATCTAATTTAACAATTAACTGGAATATTATCACCTGTGTATTAGTGATGATATCTAATTTAACAATTAACTGGGATATTGTCACCTGTGTATCAGTGATGATATCTAATTTAACAATTAACTGGAATATTGTCCCCTGTGTATTAGTGATGATATCTAATTTAACAATTAACTGGAATATTATCCCCTGTGTATTAGTGATGATATCTATTTAACAATTAACTGGGATATTATCACCTGTGTATTAGTGATGATATCTAATTTAACAATTAACTGGGATATTATCACCTGTGTATTAGTGATGATATCTAATTTAACAATTAACTGGGATATTATCACCTGTGTATCAGTGATGATATCTAATTTAACAATTAACTGGAATATTATCACCTGTGTATTAGTGATGATATCTAATTTAACAATTAACTGGAATATTATCACCTGTGTATTAGTGATGATATCTAATTTAACAATTAACTGGAATATTATCACCTGTGTATTAGTGATGATATCTAATTTAACAATTAACTGGAATATTATCACCTGTGTATTAGTGATGATATCTAATTTAACAATTAACTGAATATTGTCCCCTGTGTATTAGTGATGATATCTAATTTAACAATTAACTGGGATATTATCACCTGTGTATTAGTGATGATATCTAATTTAACAATTAACTGGAATATTATCACCTGTGTATTAGTGATGATATCTAATTTAACAATTAACAGGAATATTATCACCTGTGTATTAGTGATGATATCTAATTTAACAATTAACTGGAATATTATCACCTGTGTATTAGTGATGATATCTAATTTAACAATTAACTGAATATTATCCCTGTGTATTAGTGATGATATCTAATTTAACAATTAACTGGGATATTATCACCTGTGTATTAGTGATGATATCTAATTTAACAATTAACTGGAATATTGTCCCCTGTGTATTAGTGATGATATCTAATTTAACAATTAACTGGAATATTATCACCTGTGTATTAGTGATGATATCTAATTTAACAATTAACAGGAATATTATCACCTGTGTATTAGTGATGATATCTAATTTAACAATTAACTGGAATATTATCCCCTGTGTATTAGTGATGACATCTAATTTAACAATTAACTGGAATATTATCACCTGTGTATTAGTGATGACATCTAATTTAACAATTAACTGGAATATTATCACCTGTGTATTAGTGATGATATCTAATTTAACAATTAACTGGGATATTATCACCTGTGTATTAGTGATGATATCTAATTTAACAATTAACTGGAATATTATCACCTGTGTATTAGTGATGATATCTAATTTAACAATTAACTGGGATATTATCACCTGTGTATCAGTGATGATATCTAATTTAACAATTAACTGGAATATTGTCCCCTGTGTATTAGTGATGATATCTAATTTAACAATTAACTGGAATATTATCCCCTGTGTATTAGTGATGATATCTAATTTAACAATTAACTGGGATATTATCACCTGTGTATTAGTGATGATATCTAATTTAACAATTAACTGGGATATTATCACCTGTGTATCAGTGATGATATCTAATTTAACAATTAACTGGAATATTGTCCCCTGTGTATTAGTGATGATATCTAATTTAACAATTAACTGGAATATTATCCCCTGTGTATTAGTGATGATATCTAATTTAACAATTAACTGGAATATTATCACCTGTGTATTAGTGATGATATCTAATTTAACAATTAACTGGGATATTATCACCTGTGTATTAGTGATGATATCTAATTTAACAATTAACTGGAATATTATCAACTGTGTATTTGTGATGATATCTAATTTAACAATTAACTGGAATATTATCACCTGTGTTTTAGTGATAACATCTAATTTAACAATTAACTGGAATATTATCACCTGTGTATTAGTGATGATATCTAATTTAACAATTAACTGGAATATTATCACCTGTGTATTAGTGATGATATCTAATTTAACAATTAACTGGGATATTATCACCTGTGTATTAGTGATGATATCTAATTTAACAATTAACTGGAATATTGTCCCCTGTGTATTAGTGATGATATCTAATTTAACAATTAACTGGAATATTATCACCTGTGTATTAGTGATGATATCTAATTTAACAATTAACTGGGATATTATCACCTGTGTATTAGTGATGATATCTAATTTAACAATTAACTGGAATATTATCACCTGTGTATTAGTGATGATATCTAATTTAACAATTAACTGGAATATTATCACCTGTGTATTAGTGATGATATCTAATTTAACAATTAACTGGAATATTATCCCCTGTGTATTAGTGATGACATCTAATTTAACAATTAACTGGAATATTATCCCCTTTGAATTCGTGATGATATCTAATTTAACAATTAACTGGAATATTATCACCTGTGTATTAGTGATGATATCTAATTTAACAATTAACTGGAATATTATCACCTGTGTATTAGTGATGATATCTAATTTAACAATTAACTGAATATTATCACCTGTGTATTAGTGATGATATCTAATTTAACAATTAACTGGAATATTATCACCTGTGTATTAGTGATGATATCTAATTTAACAATTAACTGGGATATTATCACCTGTGTATTAGTGATGATATCTAATTTAACAATTAACTGGAATATTGTCCCCTGTGTATTAGTGATGATATCTAATTTAACAATTAACTGGAATATTATCACCTGTGTATTAGTGATGATATCTAATTTAACAATTAACTGGAATATTATCCCTGTGTATTAGTGATGATATCTAATTTAACAATTAACTGGAATATTATCACCTGTGTATTAGTGATGATATCTAATTTAACAATTAACTGGGATATTATCACCTGTGTATTAGTGATGATATCTAATTTAACAATTAACTGGGATATTATCACCTGTGTATCAGTGATGATATCTAATTTAACAATTAACTGGAATATTGTCCCCTGTGTATCAGTGATGATATCTAATTTAACAATTAACTGGAATATTATCCACTGTGTATTAGTGATGATATCTAATTTAACAATTAACTGGAATATTATCACCTGTGTATTAGTGATGATATCTAATTTAACAATTAACTGGAATATTATCACCTGTGTATTAGTGATGATATCTAATTTAACAATTAACTGGAATATTATCACCTGTGTATTAGTGATGATATCTAATTTAACAATTAACTGGGATATTATCACCTGTGTATTAGTGATGAAATCTAATTTAACAATTAACTGGGATATTATCACCTGTGTATCAGTGATGATATCTAATTTAACAATTAACTGGAATATTGTCCCCTGTGTATTAGTGATGATATCTAATTTAACAATTAACTGGAATATTATCACCTGTGTATTAGTGATGATATCTAATTTAACAATTAACTGGAATATTATCACCTGTGTATTAGTGATGAAATCTAATTTAACAATTAACTGGAATATTATCCCCTGTGTATTAGAGATGATATCTAATTTAACAATTAACTGGAATATTATCACCTGTGTATTAGTGATGATATCTAATTTAACAATTAACTGGATATTATCACCTGTGTATCAGTGATGATATCTAATTTAACAATTAACTGGAATATTGTCCCCTGTGTATTAGTGATGATATCTAATTTAACAATTAACTGGGATATTATCACCTGTGTATTAGTGATGATATCTAATTTAACAATTAACTGGGATATTATCACCTGTGTATTAGTGATGATATCTAATTTAACAATTAACTGGGATATTATCACCTGTGTATCAGTGATGATATCTAATTTAACAATTAACTGGAATATTGTCCCTGTGTATTAGTGATGATATCTAATTTAACAATTAACTGGAATATTATCCCCTGTGTATTAGTGATGATATCTAATTTAACAATTAACTGGGATATTATCACCTGTGTATTAGTGATGATATCTAATTTAACAATTAACTGGAATATTATCACCTGTGTATTAGTGATGATATCTAATTTAACAATTAACTGGGATATTGTCACCTGTGTATCAGTGATGATATCTAATTTAACAATTAACTGGAATATTGTCCCCTGTGTATTAGTGATGATATCTAATTTAACAATTAACTGGAATATTATCCCCTGTGTATTAGTGATGATATCTAATTTAACAATTAACTGGGATATTATCACCTGTGTATTAGTGATGATATCTAATTTAACAATTAACTGGGATATTATCACCTGTGTATTAGTGATGATATCTAATTTAACAATTAACTGGGATATTATCACCTGTGTATCAGTGATGATATCTAATTTAACAATTAACTGGAATATTATCACCTGTGTATTAGTGATGATATCTAATTTAACAATTAACTGGAATATTATCACCTGTGTATTAGTGATGATATCTAATTTAACAATTAACTGGAATATTATCACCTGTGTATTAGTGATGATATCTAATTTAACAATTAACTGGAATATTATCACCTGTGTATTAGTGATGATATCTAATTTAACAATTAACTGGAATATTGTCCCCTGTGTATTAGTGATGATATCTAATTTAACAATTAACTGGGATATTATCACCTGTGTATTAGTGATGATATCTAATTTAACAATTAACTGGAATATTATCACCTGTGTATTAGTGATGATATCTAATTTAACAATTAACAGGAATATTATCACCTGTGTATTAGTGATGATATCTAATTTAACAATTAACTGGAATATTATCACCTGTGTATTAGTGATGATATCTAATTTAACAATTAACTGGAATATTATCCCCTGTGTATTAGTGATGATATCTAATTTAACAATTAACTGGGATATTATCACCTGTGTATTAGTGATGATATCTAATTTAACAATTAACTGGAATATTGTCCCCTGTGTATTAGTGATGATATCTAATTTAACAATTAACTGGAATATTATCACCTGTGTATTAGTGATGATATCTAATTTAACAATTAACAGGAATATTATCACCTGTGTATTAGTGATGATATCTAATTTAACAATTAACTGGAATATTATCCCCTGTGTATTAGTGATGACATCTAATTTAACAATTAACTGGAATATTATCACCTGTGTATTAGTGATGACATCTAATTTAACAATTAACTGGAATATTATCACCTGTGTATTAGTGATGATATCTAATTTAACAATTAACTGGGATATTATCACCTGTGTATTAGTGATGATATCTAATTTAACAATTAACTGGAATATTATCACCTGTGTATTAGTGATGATATCTAATTTAACAATTAACTGGGATATTATCACCTGTGTATCAGTGATGATATCTAATTTAACAATTAACTGGAATATTGTCACCTGTGTATTAGTGATGATATCTAATTTAACAATTAACTGGAATATTATCCCCTGTGTATTAGTGATGATATCTAATTTAACAATTAACTGGGATATTATCACCTGTGTATTAGTGATGATATCTAATTTAACAATTAACTGGGATATTATCACCTGTGTATCAGTGATGATATCTAATTTAACAATTAACTGGAATATTGTCCCCTGTGTATTAGTGATGATATCTAATTTAACAATTAACTGGAATATTATCCCCTGTGTATTAGTGATGATATCTAATTTAACAATTAACTGGAATATTATCACCTGTGTATTAGTGATGATATCTAATTTAACAATTAACTGGGATATTATCACCTGTGTATTAGTGATGATATCTAATTTAACAATTAACTGGAATATTATCAACTGTGTATTTGTGATGATATCTAATTTAACAATTAACTGGAATATTATCACCTGTGTTTTAGTGATAACATCTAATTTAACAATTAACTGGAATATTATCACCTGTGTATTAGTGATGATATCTAATTTAACAATTAACTGGAATATTATCACCTGTGTATTAGTGATGATATCTAATTTAACAATTAACTGGGATATTATCACCTGTGTATTAGTGATGATATCTAATTTAACAATTAACTGGAATATTGTCCCTTGTGTATTAGTGATGATATCTAATTTAACAATTAACTGGAATATTATCACCTGTGTATTAGTGATGATATCTAATTTAACAATTAACTGGGATATTATCACCTGTGTATTAGTGATGATATCTAATTTAACAATTAACTGGAATATTATCACCTGTGTATTAGTGATGATATCTAATTTAACAATTAACTGGAATATTATCACCTGTGTATTAGTGATGATATCTAATTTAACAATTAACTGGAATATTATCCCCTGTGTATTAGTGATGACATCTAATTTAACAATTAACTGGAATATTATCCCCTGTGTATTAGTGATGACATCTAATTTAACAATTAACTGGAATATTATCCCCTGTGTATTAGTGATGATATCTAATTTAACAATTAACTGGAATATTATCACCTGTGTATTAGTGATGATATCTAATTTAACAATTAACTGGAATATTATCACCTGTGTAATAGTGATGACATCTAATTTAACAATTAACTGGAATATTATCCCCTGTGTATTAGTGATGATATCTAATTTAACAATTAACTGGAATATTATCACCTGTGTATTAGTGATGATATCTAATTTAACAATTAACTGGAATATTATCAACTGTGTATTTGTGATGATATCTAATTTAACAATTAACTGGAATATTATCACCTGTGTATTTGTGATGATATCTAATTTAACAATTAACTGGAATATTATCACCTGTGTTTTAGTGATAACATCTAATTTAACAATTAACTGGAATATTATCACCTGTGTATTAGTGATGATATCTAATTTAACAATTAACTGGAATATTATCACCTGTGTATTAGTGATGATATCTAATTTAACAATTAACTGGAATATTATCAACTGTGTATTTGTGATGATATCTAATTTAACAATTAACTGGAATATTATCAACTGTGTATTTGTGATGATATCTAATTTAACAATTAACTGGAATATTATCACCTGTGTTTTAGTGATAACATCTAATTTAACAATTAACTGGAATATTATCACCTGTGTATTAGTGATGATATCTAATTTAACAATTAACTGGGATATTATCACCTGTGTATTAGTGATGATATCTAATTTAACAATTAACTGGAATATTATCACCTGTGTATTAGTGATGACATCTAATTTAACAATTAACTGGAATATTATCACCTGTGTATTAGTGATAACATCTAATTTAACAATTAACTGGAATATTATCACCTGTGTATTAGTGATGATATCTAATTTAACAATTAACTGGAATATTATCCCCTGTGTATTAGTGATGACATCTAATTTAACAATTAACTGGGATATTATCACCTGTGTATTAGTGATGGTATCTAATTTAACAATTAACTGGGATATTATCACCTGTGTATTAGTGATGATATCTAATTTAACAATTAACTGGAATATTATCACCTGTGTATTAGTGATGATATCTAATTTAACAATTAACTGGAATATTATCCCCTGTGTATTAGTGATGACATCTAATTTAACAATTAACTGGAATATTATCCCCTGTGTATTAGTGATGATATCTAATTTAACAATTAACTGGAATATTATCCCCTGTGTATTAGTGATGATATCTAATTTAACAATTAACTGGAATATTATCACCTGTGTATTAGTGATGATATCTAATTTAACAATTAACTGGAATATTATCACCTGTGTATTAGTGATGATATCTAATTTAACAATTAACTGGAATATTATCACCTGTGTATTAGTGATGATATCTAATTTAACAATTAACTGGAATATTATCACCTGTGTATTAGTGATGATATCTAATTTAACAATTAACTGGAATATTATCCCCTGTGTATTAGTGATGATATCTAATTTAACAATTAACTGGAATATTATCCCCTGTGTATTAGTGATGACATCTAATTTAACAATTAACTGGAATATTATCCCCTGTGTATTAGTGATGATATCTAATTTAACAATTAACTGGAATATTATCACCTGTGTATTAGTGATGATATCTAATTTAACAATTAACTGGAATATTATCAACTGTGTATTTGTGATGATATCTAATTTAACAATTAACTGGAATATTATCAACTGTGTATTTGTGATGATATCTAATTTAACAATTAACTGGAATATTATCACCTGTGTTTTAGTGATAACATCTAATTTAACAATTAACTGGAATATTATCACCTGTGTATTAGTGATGATATCTAATTTAACAATTAACTGGAATATTATCACCTGTGTATTAGTGATGATATCTAATTTAACAATTAACTGGAATATTATCAACTGTGTATTTGTGATGATATCTAATTTAACAATTAACTGGAATATTATCAACTGTGTATTTGTGATGATATCTAATTTAACAATTAACTGGAATATTATCACCTGTGTTTTAGTGATAACATCTAATTTAACAATTAACTGGAATATTATCACCTGTGTATTAGTGATGATATCTAATTTAACAATTAACTGGGATATTATCACCTGTGTATTAGTGATGATATCTAATTTAACAATTAACTGGAATATTATCACCTGTGTATTAGTGATGACATCTAATTTAACAATTAACTGGAATATTATCACCTGTGTATTAGTGATAACATCTAATTTAACAATTAACTGGAATATTATCACCTGTGTATTAGTGATGATATCTAATTTAACAATTAACTGGAATATTATCCCCTGTGTATTAGTGATGACATCTAATTTAACAATTAACTGGGATATTATCACCTGTGTATTAGTGATGATATCTAATTTAACAATTAACTGGGATATTATCACCTGTGTATTAGTGATGATATCTAATTTAACAATTAACTGGAATATCACCTGTGTATTAGTGATGATATCTAATTTAACAATTAACTGGAATATTATCCCCTGTGTATTAGTGATGACATCTAATTTAACAATTAACTGGAATATTATCCCCTGTGTATTAGTGATGATATCTAATTTAACAATTAACTGGAATATTATCACCTGTGTATTAGTGATGATATCTAATTTAACAATTAACTGGAATATTATCACCTGTGTATTAGTGATGATATCTAATTTAACAATTAACTGGAATATTATCAACTGTGTATTTGTGATGATATCTAATTTAACAATTAACTGGAATATTATCACCTGTGTTTTAGTGATAACATCTAAATTAACAATTAACTGGAATATTATCACCTGTGTATTAGTGATGATATCTAATTTAACAATTAACTGGAATATTATCACCTGTGTATTAGTGATGATATCTAATTTAACAATTAACTGGAATATTATCAACTGTGTATTTGTGATGATATCTAATTTAACAATTAACTGGAATATTATCAACTGTGTATTTGTGATGATATCTAATTTAACAATTAACTGGAATATTATCACCTGTGTTTTAGTGATAACATCTAATTTAACAATTAACTGGAATATTATCACCTGTGTATTAGTGATGATATCTAATTTAACAATTAACTGGGATATTATCACCTGTGTATTAGTGATGATATCTAATTTAACAATTAACTGGAATATTATCACCTGTGTATTAGTGATGACATCTAATTTAACAATTAACTGGAATATTATCACCTGTGTATTAGTGATAACATCTAATTTAACAATTAACTGGAATATTATCACCTGTGTATTAGTGATGATATCTAATTTAACAATTAACTGGAATATTATCACCTGTGTATTAGTGATGATATCTAATTTAACAATTAACTGGAATATTATCACCTGTGTATTAGTGATGATATCTAATTTAACAATTAACTGGAATATTATCACCTGTGTGTTAGTGATGATATCTAATTTAACAATTAACTGGAATATTATCACCTGTGTATTAGTGATGATATCTAATTTAACAATTAACTGGAATATTATCACCTGTGTATTAGTGATGATATCTAATTTAACAATTAACTGGAATATTATCACCTGTGTGTTAGTGATGATATCTAATTTAACAATTAACTGGAATATTATCACCTGTGTATTAGTGATGATATCTAATTTAACAATTAACTGGAACATTATCACCTGTGTATTAGTGATGACATCTAATTTAACAATTAACTGGGATATTATCACCTGTGTATTAGTGATGATATCTAATTTAACAATTAACTGGGATATTATCACCTGTGTATTAGTGATGATATCTAATTTAACAATTAACTGGAATATTATCACCTGTGTATTAGTGATGATATCTAATTTAACAATTAACTGGAATATTATCACCTGTGTATTAGTGATGATATCTAATTTAACAATTAACTGGAATATTATCACCTGTGTATTAGTGATGATATCTAATTTAACAATTAACTGGAATATTATCACCTGTGTATTAGTGATGATATCTAATTTAACAATTAACTGGAACATTATCACCTGTGTATTAGTGATGACATCTAATTTAACAATTAACTGGGATATTATCACCTGTGTATTAGTGATGATATCTAATTTAACAATTAACTGGGATATTATCACCTGTGTATTAGTGATGATATCTAATTTAACAATTAACTGGAATATTATCACCTGTGTATTAGTGATGATATCTAATTTAACAATTAACTGGAATATTATCACCTGTGTATTAGTGATGATATCTAATTTAACAATTAACTGGAATATTATCACCTGTGTGTTAGTGATGATATCTAATTTAACAATTAACTGGAATATTATCACCTGTGTATTAGTGATGATATCTAATTTAACAATTAACTGGAATATTATCACCTGTGTATTAGTGATGATATCTAATTTAACAATTAACTGGAACATTATCACCTGTGTATTAGTGATGACATCTAATTTAACAATTAACTGGGATATTATCACCTGTGTATTAGTGATGATATCTAATTTAACAATTAACTGGAATATTATCACCTGTGTATTAGTGATGATATCTAATTTAACAATTAACTGGAATATTATCCCCTGTGTATTAGTGATGACATCTAATTTAACAATTAACTGGAATATTATCCCCTGTGTATTAGTGATGATATCTAATTTAACAATTAACTGGAATATTATCACCTGTGTATTAGTGATGATATCTAATTTAACAATTAACTGGAACATTATCACCTGTGTATTAGTGATGACATCTAATTTAACAATTAACTGGAATATTATCACCTGTGTATTAGTGATGATATCTAATTTAACAATTAACTGGAACATTATCACCTGTGTATTAGTGATGACATCTAATTTAACAATTAACTGGGATATTATCACCTGTGTATTAGTGATGATATCTAATTTAACAATTAACTGGGATATTATCACCTGTGTATTAGTGATGATATCTAATTTAACAATTAACTGGAATATTATCACCTGTGTATTAGTGATGATATCTAATTTAACAATTAACTGGAATATTATCCCCTGTGTATTAGTGATGACATCTAATTTAACAATTAACTGGAATATTATCCCCTGTGTATTAGTGATGATATCTAATTTAACAATTAACTGGAATATTATCACCTGTGTATTAGTGATGATATCTAATTTAACAATTAACTGGAATATTATCACCTGTGTATTAGTGATGATATCTAATTTAACAATTAACTGGAATATTATCCCCTGTGTATTAGTGATGACATCTAATTTAACAATTAACTGGAATATTATCCCCTGTGTATTAGTGATGATATCTAATTTAACAATTAACTGGAATATTATCCCCTTTGAATTCGTGATGACATCTAATTTAACAATTAACTGGAATATTATCACCTGTGTAATAGTGATGACATCTAATTTAACAATTAACTGGAATATTATCCCCTGTGTATTAGTGATGATATCTAATTTAACAATTAACTGGAATATTATCACCTGTGTCTTAGTGATGATATCTAATTTAACAATTAACTGGAATATTATCCCCTGTGTATTAGTGATGATATCTAATTTAACAATTAACTGGAATATTATCACCTGTGTATTAGTGATGATATCTAATTTAACAATTAACTGGAATATTATCACCTGTGTCTTAGTGATGATATCTAATTTAACAATTAACTGGAATATTATCCCCTGTGTATTAGTGATGATATCTAATTTAACAATTAACTGGAATATTATCACCTGTGTATTAGTGATGATATCTAATTTAACAATTAACTGGAATATTATCCACTGTGTATTAGTGATGATATCTAATTTAACAATTAACTGGAATATTATCACCTGTGTATTAGTGATGATATCTAATTTAACAATTAACTGGAATATTATCACCTGTGTATTAGTGATGATATCTAATTTAACAATTAACTGGAATATTATCACCTGTGTATTAGTGATGATATCTAATTTAACAATTAACTGGAATATTATCACCTGTGTATTAGTGATGATATCTAATTTAACAATTAACTGGAATATTATCACCTGTGTATTAGTGATGATATCTAATTTAACAATTAACTGGAATATTATCACCTGTGTAATAGTGATGACATCTAATTTAACAATTAACTGGAATATTATCACCTGTGTATTAGTGATGACATCTAATTTAACAATTAACTGGAATATTATCAACTGTGTATTTGTGATGATATCTAATTTAACAATTAACTGGAATATTATCACCTGTGTATTAGTGATGATATCTAATTTAACAATTAACTGGAATATTATCACCTGTGTATTAGTGATGATATCTAATTTAACAATTAACTGGAATATTATCACCTGTGTATTAGTGATGATATCTAATTTAACAATTAACTGGAATATTATCACCTGTGTATTAGTGATGATATCTAATTTAACAATTAACTGGAATATTATCACCTGTGTATTAGTGATGATATCTAATTTAACAATTAACTGGAATATTATCACCTGTGTATTAGTGATGATATCTAATTTAACAATTAACTGGAATATTATCACCTGTGTATTAGTGATGATATCTAATTTAACAATTAACTGGAATATTATCACCTGTGTAATAGTGATGACATCTAATTTAACAATTAACTGGAATATTATCACCTGTGTATTAGTGATGACATCTAATTTAACAATTAACTGGAATATTATCACCTGTGTATTAGTGATGATATCTAATTTAACAATTAACTGGAATATTATCACCTGTGTAATAGTGATGACATCTAATTTAACAATTAACTGGAATATTATCACCTGTGTATTAGTGATGACATCTAATTTAACAATTAACTGGAATATTATCAACTGTGTATTTGTGATGATATCTAATTTAACAATTAACTGGAATATTATCACCTGTGTTTTAGTGATAACATCTAATTTAACAATTAACTGGAATATTATCACCTGTGTATTAGTGATGATATCTAATTTAACAATTAACTGGAATATTATCACCTGTGTAATAGTGATAACATCTAATTTAACAATTAACTGGAATATTATCCCCTGTGTATTAGTGATGATATCTAATTTAACAATTAACTGGGATATTATCACCTGTGTATTAGTGATGATATCTAATTTAACAATTAACTGGAATATTATCACCTGTGTATTAGTGATGATATCTAATTTAACAATTAACTGGAATATTATCACCTGTGTATTAGTGATGATATCTAATTTAACAATTAACTGGAATATTATCACCTGTGTATTAGTGATGATAATCTAATTTAACAATTAACTGGAATATTATCACCTGTGTATTAGTGATGATAATCTAATTTAACAATTAACTGGAATATTATCACCTGTGTATTAGTGATGATATCTAATTTAACAATTAACTGGAATATTATCCCCTGTGTATTAGTGATGATATCTAATTTAACTATTAACTGGAATATTATCACCTGTGTATTAGTGATGATATCTAATTTAACAATTAACTGGAATATTATCCCCTGTGTATTAGTGATGACATCTAATTTAACAATTAACTGGAATATTATCCCCTGTGTATTAGTGATGATATCTAATTTAACAATTAACTGGAATATTATCCCCTGTGTATCAGTGATGATATCTAATTTAACAATTAACTGGAATATTATCCCCTGTGTATTAGTGATGACATCTAATTTAACAATTAACTGGAATATTATCACCTGTGTATTAGTGATGACATCTAATTTAACAATTAACTGGAATATTATCCCCTGTGTATTAGTGATGACATCTAATTTAACAATTAACTGGAATATTATCACCTGTGTATTAGTGATGATATCTAATTTAACAATTAACTGGAATATTATCACCTGTGTATTAGTGATGACATCTAATTTAACAATTAACTGGAATATTATCCACTGTGTATTAGTGATGATATCTAATTTAACAATTAACTGGAATATTATCACCTGTGTATTAGTGATGATATCTAATTTAACAATTAACTGGAATATTATCACCTGTGTATTAGTGATGATATCTAATTTAACAATTAACTGGAATATTATCACCTGTGTATTAGTGATGACATGTAATTTAACAATTAACTGGAATATTATCCACTGTGTATTAGTGATGATATCTAATTTAACAATTAACTGGAATATTATCACCTGTGTATTAGTGATGACATCTAATTTAACAATTAACTGGAATATTATCACCTGTGTATTAGTGATGATATCTAATTTAACAATTAACTGGAATATTATCACCTGTGTATTAGTGATGACATCTAATTTAACAATTAACTGGAATATTATCCACTGTGTATTAGTGATGATATCTAATTTAACAATTAACTGGAATATTATCACCTGTGTATTAGTGATGATATCTAATTTAACAATTAACTGGGATATTATCACCTGTGTATTAGTGATGATATCTAATTTAACAATTAACTGGAATATTATCACCTGTGTATTAGTGATGACATCTAATTTAACAATTAACTGGAATATTATCACCTGTGTATTAGTGATGATATCTAATTTATCAATTAACTGGAATATTATCACCTGTGTATTAGTGATGATATCTAATTTAACAATTAACTGGAATATTATCACCTGTGTATTAGTGATGATATCTAATTTATCAATTAACTGGAATATTATCCCCTGTGTATTAGTGATGATATCTAATTTAACAATTAACTGGAATATTATCACCTGTGTATTAGTGATGACATCTAATTTAACAATTAACTGGAATATTATCACCTGTGTATTAGTGATGATATCTAATTTAACAATTAACTGGAATATTATCACCTGTGTATCAGTGATGATATCTAATTTAACAATTAACTGGAATATTATCCCCTGTGTATCAGTGATGATATCTAATTTAACAATTAACTGGAATATTAACACCTGTGTATTAGTGATGACATCTAATTTAACAATTAACTGGAATATTATCACCTGTGTATTAGTGATGATATCTAATTTAACAATTAACTGGAATATTATCACCTGTGTATTAGTGATGATATCTAATTTAACAATTAACTGGAATATTATCACCTGTGTATTAGTGATGATATCTAATTTAACAATTAACTGGAATATTATCCCCTGTGTATTAGTGATGATATCTAATTTAACAATTAACTGGAATATTATCCCCTGTGTATTAGTGATGATATCTAATTTAACAATTAACTGGAATATTATCACCTGTGTATTAGTGATGACATCTAATTTAACCATTAACTGGAATATTATCACCTGTGTATTAGTGATGATATCTAATTTAACAATTAACTGGAATATTATCCCCTGTGTATTAGTGATGATATCTAATTTAACAATTAACTGGAATATTATCCCCTGTGTATTAGTGATGATATCTAATTTAACAATTAACTGGAATATTATCCCCTGTGTATTAGTGATGATATCTAATTTAACAATTAACTGGAATATTATCACCTGTGTATTAGTGATGATATCTAATTTAACAATTAACTGGAATATTATCACCTGTGTATTATTGATGATATCTAATTTAACAATTAACTGGAATATTATCACCTGTGTATTAGTGATGATATCTAATTTAACAATTAACTGGAATATTATCACCTGTGTATTAGTGATGATATCTAATTTAACAATTAACTGGAATATTATCACCTGTGTATTAGTGATGATATCTAATTTAACAATTAACTGGAATATTATCACCTGTGTATTAGTGATGATATCTAATTTAACAATTAACTGGAATATTATCACCTGTGTATTAGTGATGATATCTAATTTAACAATTAACTGGAATATTATCACCTGTGTATTAGTGATGATATCTAATTTAACAATTAACTGGAATATTATCACCTGTGTATTAGTGATGATATCTAATTTAACAATTAACTGGAATATTATCACCTGTGTATTAGTGATGACATCTAATTTAACAATTAACTGGAATATTATCACCTGTGTATTAGTGATGACATCTAATTTAACAATTAACTGGAATATTATCACCTGTGTATTAGTGATGATATCTAATTTAACAATTAACTGGAATATTATCACCTGTGTATTAGTGATGATATCTAATTTAACAATTAACTGGAATATTATCACCTGTGTATTAGTGATGATATCTAATTTAACAATTAACTGGAATATTATCACCTGTGTATTAGTGATGACATCTAATTTAACAATTAACTGGAATATTATCACCTGTGTATTAGTGATGATATCTAATTTAACAAATAACTGGAATATTATCCCCTGTGTATTAGTGATGACATCTAATTTAACAATTAACTGGAATATTATCCGCTGTGTATTAGTGATGATATCTAATTTAACAATTAACTGGAATATTATCACCTGTGTATTAGTGATGATATCTAATTTAACAATTAACTGGAATATTATCACCTGTGTATTAGTGATGACATCTAATTTAACAATTAACTGGAATATTATCCCCTGTGTATTAATGATGATATCTAATTTAACAATTAACTGGAATATTATCACCTGTGTATTAGTGATGATATCTAATTTAACAATTAACTGGAATATTATCACCGGTGTATTAGTGATGACATCTAATTTAACAATTAACTGGAATATTATCACCTGTGTATTAGTGATGATATCTAATTTAACAATTAACTGGAATATTATCACCTGTGTATTAGTGATGATATCTAATTTAACAATTAACTGGAATATTATCACCTGTGTATTAGTGATGACATCTAATTTAACAATTAACTGGAATATTATCCGCTGTGTATTAGTGATGACATCTAATTTAACAATTAACTGGAATATTATCACCTGTGTATTAGTGATGATATCTAATTTAACAATTAACTGGAATATTATCACCTGTGTATTAGTGATGATATCTAATTTAACAATTAACTGGAATATTATCACCTGTGTATTAGTGATGATATCTAATTTAACAATTAACTGAATATTATCACCTGTGTATTAGTGATGATATCTAATTTAACAATTAACTGGAATATTATCACCTGTGTATTAGTGATGATATCTAATTTAACAATTAACTGGAATATTATCACCTGTGTATTAGTGATGATATCTAATTTAACAATTAACTGGAATATTATCACCTGTGTATTAGTGATGATATCTAATTTAACAATTAACTGGAATATTATCACCTGTGTTTTAGTGATAACATCTAATTTAACAATTAACTGGAATATTATCCCCTGTGTATTAGTGATGATATCTAATTTAACAATTAACTGGAATATTATCCCCTGTGTATTAGTGATGACATCTAATTTAAAAATTAACTGGAATATTATCACCTGTGTATTAGTGATGATATCTAATTTAACAATTAACTGGAATATTATCACCTGTGTATTTGTGATGATATCTAATTTAACAATTAACTGGAATATTATCACCTGTGTATTTGTGATGACATCTAATTTAACAATTAACTGGAATATTATCACCTGTGTATTAGTGATGATATCTAACTTAACAATTAACTGGAATATTATCACCTGTGTATTCGTGATGATATCTAATTTAACAATTAACTGGAATATTATCACCTGTGTATTTGTGATGATATCTAATTTAACAATTAACTGGAATATTATCCCCTGTGTATTAGTGATGACATCTAATTTAACAATTAACTGGAATATTATCACCTGTGTATTAGTGATGATATCTAATTTAACAATTAACTGGAATATTATCACCTGTGTATTCGTGATGATATCTAATTTAACAATTAACTGGAATATTATCACCTGTGTATTTGTGATGATATCTAATTTAACAATTAACTGGAATATTATCACCTGTGTATTAGTGATGACATCTAATTTAACAATTAACTGGAATATTATCACCTGTGTATTAGTGATGATATCTAATTTAACAATTAACTGGAATATTATCACCTGTGTATTCGTGATGATATCTAATTTAACAATTAACTGGAATATTATCACCTGTGTATTTGTGATGATATCTAATTTAACAATTAACTGGAATATTATCACCTGTGTATTAGTGATGACATCTAATTTAACAATTAACTGGAATATTATCACCTGTGTATTAGTGATGATATCTAATTTAACAATTAACTGGAATATTATCCCCTGTGTATTAGTGATGATATCTAATTTAACAATTAACTGGAATATTATCACCTGTGTATTAGTGATGATATCTAATTTAACAATTAACTGGAATATTATCACCTGTGTATTAGTGATGACATCTAATTTAACAATTAACTGGAATATTATCACCTGTGTATTAGTGATGATATCTAATTTAACAATTAACTGGAATATTATCACCTGTGTATTAGTGATGATATCTAATTTAACAATTAACTGGAATATTATCACCTGTGTATTAGTGATGACATCTAATTTAACAATTAACTGGAATATTATCACCTGTGTATTAGTGATGATATCTAATTTAACAATTAACTGGAATATTATCACCTGTGTATTAGTGATGACATCTAATTTAACAATTAACTGGAATATTATCACCTGTGTATTAGTGATGATATCTAATTTAACAATTAACTGGAATATTATCACCTGTGTATTAGTGATGATATCTAATTTAACAATTAACTGGAATATTATCACCTGTGTATTTGTGATGATATCTAATTTAACAATTAACTGGAATATTATCACCTGTGTATTAGTGATGACATCTAATTTAACAATTAACTGGAATATTATCCCCTGTGTATTAGTGATGATATCTAATTTAACAATTAACTGGAATATTATCACCTGTGTATTAGTGATGACATCTAATTTAACAATTAACTGGAATATTATCACCTGTGTATTAGTGATGATATCTAATTTAACAATTAACTGGAATATTATCACCTGTGTATTAGTGATGATATCTAATTGAACAATTAACAGGAATATTATCACCTGTGTATTAGTGATGATATCTAATTTAACAATTAACTGGAATATTATCACCTGTGTATTAGTGATGATATCTAATTTAACAATTAACTGGAATATTATCACCTGTGTATTAGTGATGATATCTAATTTAACAATTAACTGGAATATTATCACCTGTGTATTAGTGATGATATCTAATTTAACAACTAACTGGAATATTATCACCTGTGTATTAGTGATGACATCTAATTTAACAATTAACTGGAATATTATCCCCTGTGTATTAGTGATGATATCTAATTTAACAATTAACTGGAATATTATCACCTGTGTATTAGTGATGATATCTAATTTAACAATTAACTGGAATATTATCACCTGTGTATTAGTGATGACATCTAATTTAACAATTAACTGGAATATTATCACCTGTGTATTAGTGATGATATCTAATTTAACAATTAACTGGAATATTATCCCCTGTGTATTAGTGATGATATCTAATTTAACAATTAACTGGAATATTATCACCTGTGTATTAGTGATGATATCTAATTGAACAATTAACAGGAATATTATCACCTGTGTATTAGTGATGATATCTAATTTAACAATTAACTGGAATATTATCACCTGTGTATTAGTGATGATATCTAATTTAACAATTAACTGGAATATTATCACCTGTGTATTAGTGATGATATCTAATTTAACAATTAACTGGAATATTATCCCCTGTGTATTAGTGATGATATCTAATTTAACAATTAACTGGAATATTATCACCTGTGTATTAGTGATGACATCTAATTTAACAATTAACTGGAATATTATCACCTGTGTATTAGTGATGATATCTAATTTAACAATTAACTGGAATATTATCACCTGTGTATTAGTGATGACATCTAATTTAACAATTAACTGGAATATTATCACCTGTGTATTAGTGATGACATCTAATTTAACAATTAACTGGAATATTATCACCTGTGCATTAGTGATGACATCGAATTTAACAATTAACTGGAATATTATCACCTGTGTATTAGTGATGATAATCTAATTTAACAATTAACTGGAATATTATCACCTGTGTATTAGTGATGACATCTAATTTAACAATTAACTGGAATATTATCACCTGTGTATTAGTGATGATATCTAATTTAACAATTAACTGGAATATTATCACCTGTGTATTAGTGATGATATCTAATTTAACAATTAACTGGAATATTATCACCTGTGTATTAGTGATGATATCTAATTTAACAATTAACTGGAATATTATCACCTGTGTATTAGTGATGACATCTAATTTAACAATTAACTGGAATATTATCACCTGTGTATTAGTGATGACATCTAATTTAACAATTAACTGGAATATTATCACCTGTGTATTAGTGATGATATCTAATTTAACAATTAACTGGAATATTATCACCTGTGTATTAGTGATGATATCTAATTTAACAATTAACTGGAATATTATCACCTGTGTATTAGTGATGACATCTAATTTAACAATTAACTGGAATATTATCACCTGTGTATTAGTGATGATATCTAATTTAACAATTAACTGGAATATTATCACCTGTGTATTAGTGATGATATCTAATTTAACAATTAACTGGAATATTATCACCTGTGTATTAGTGATGATATCTAATTTAACAATTAACTGGAATATTATCACCTGTGTATTAGTGATGACATCTAATTTAACAATTAACTGGAATATTATCACCTGTGTATTAGTGATGATATCTAATTTAACAATTAACTGGAATATTATCCCCTGTGTATTAGTGATGACATCTAATTTAACAATTAACTGGAATATTATCACCTGTGTATTAGTGATGACATCTAATTTAACCATTAACTGGAATATTATCCCCTGTGTATCAGTGATGATATCTAATTTAACAATTAACTGGAATATTATCCCCTGTGTATTAGTGATGACATCTAATTTAACAATTAACTGGAATATTATCACCTGTGTATTAGTGATGATATCTAATTTAACAATTAACTGGAATATTATCCCCTGTGTATCAGTGATGATATCTAATTTAACAATTAACTGGAATATTATCCCCTGTGTATTAGTGATGACATCTAATTTAACAATTAACTGGAATATTATCACCTGTGTATTAGTGATGATATCTAATTTAACAATTAACTGGAATATTATCCCCTGTGTATCAGTGATGATATCTAATTTAACAATTAACTGGAATATTATCACCTGTGTATTAGTGATGATATCTAATTTAACAATTAACTGGAATATTATCACCTGTGTAATAGTGATGATATCTAATTTAACAATTAACTGGAATATTATCACCTGTGTATTAGTGATGATATCTAATTTAACAATTAACTGGAATATTATCCCCTGTGTATCAGCGATGATATCTAATTTAACAATTAACTGGAATATTATCCCCTGTGTATTAGTGATGACATCTAATTTAACAATTAACTGGAATATTATCACCTGTGTATTAGTGATGATATCTAATTTAACAATTAACTGGAATATTATCCCCTGTGTATCAGTGATGATATCTAATTTAACAATTAACTGGAATATTATCACCTGTGTATTAGTGATGATATCTAATTTAACAATTAACTGGAATATTATCACCTGTGTAATAGTGATGATATCTAATTTAACAATTAACTGGAATATTATCACCTGTGTATTAGTGATGATATCTAATTTAACAATTAACTGGAATATTATCACCTGTGTAATAGTGATAACATCTAATTTAACAATTAACTGGGATATTATCACCTGTGTATCAGTGATGATATCTAATTTAACAATTAACTGGAATATTATCCCCTGTGTATTAGTGATGATATCTAATTTAACAATTAACTGGAATATTATCACCTGTGTATTAGTGATGATATCTAATTTAACAATTAACTGGAATATTATCACCTGTGTATTAGTGATGATATCTAATTTAACAATTAACTGGAATATTATCACCTGTGTATTAGTGATGATATCTAATTTAACAATTAACTGGAATATTATCCCCTGTGTATTAGTGATGATATCTAATTTAACAATTAACTGGAATATTATCACCTGTGTATTAGTGATGATATCTAATTTAACAATTAACTGGAATATTATCCCCTGTGTATCAGTGATGATATCTAATTTAACAATTAACTGGAATATTATCACCTGTGTATTAGTGATGATATCTAATTTAACAATTAACTGGAATATTATCACCTGTGTAATAGTGATGATATCTAATTTAACAATTAACTGGAATATTATCACCTGTGTATTAGTGATGATATCTAATTTAACAATTAACTGGAATATTATCACCTGTGTATTAGTGATGATATCTAATTTAACAATTAACTGGAATATTATCACCTGTGTATTAGTGATGATATCTAATTTAACAATTAACTGGAATATTATCACCTGTGTATTAGTGATGATATCTAATTTAACAATTAACTGGAATATTATCCCCTGTGTATCAGTGATGATATCTAATTTAACAATTAACTGGAATATTATCACCTGTGTATTAGTGATGATATCTAATTTAACAATTAACTGGAATATTATCACCTGTGTTTTAGTGATAACATCTAATTTAACAATTAACTGGAATATTATCCCCTGTGTATTAGTGATGATATCTAATTTAACAATTAACTGGAATATTATCCCCTGTTTATTAGTGATGACATCTAATTTAACAATTAACTGGAATATTATCACCTGTGTATTAGTGATGATATCTAATTTAACAATTAACTGGAATATTATCCCCTGTGTATCAGTGATGATATCTAATTTAACAATTAACTGGAATATTATCACCTGTGTATTAGTGATGATATCTAATTTAACAATTAACTGGAATATTATCACCTGTGTTTTAGTGATAACATCTAATTTAACAATTAACTGGAATATTATCACCTGTGTATTAGTGATGACATCTAATTTAACAATTAACTGGAATATTATCACCTGTGCATTAGTGATGATATCTAATTTAACAATTAACTGGAATATTATCACCTGTGTATTAGTGATGACATCTAATTTAACAATTAACTGGAATATTATCACCTGTGTATTAGTGATGATATCTAATTTAACAATTAACTGGAATATTATCACCTGTGTATTAGTGATGACATCTAATTTAACAATTAACTGGAATATTATCACCTGTGTATTAGTGATGATATCTAATTTAACAATTAACTGGAATATTATCACCTGTGTATTAGTGATGACATCTAATTTAACAATTAACTGGAATATTATCACCTGTGTATTAGTGATGATATCTAATTTAACAATTAACTGGAATATTATCACCTGTGTATTAGTGATGATATCTAATTTAACAATTAACTGGAATATTATCACCTGTGTTTTAGTGATAACATCTAATTTAACAATTAACTGGAATATTATCACCTGTGCATTAGTGATGATATCTAATTTAACAATTAACTGGAATATTATCACCTGTGTATCAGTGATGATATCTAATTTAACAATTAACTGGAATATTATCACCTGTGTTTTAGTGATGATATCTAATTTAACAATTAACTGGAATATTATCACCTGTGTATTAGTGATGATATCTAATTTAACAATTAACTGGAATATTATCACCTGTGTATTAGTGATGACATCTAATTTAACAATTAACTGGAATATTATCCCCTGTGTATTAGTGATGACATCTAATTTAACAATTAACTGGAATATTATCACCTGTTTATTAGTGATAACATCTAATTTAACAATTAACTGGAATATTATCACCTGTGCATTAGTGATGATATCTAATTTAACAATTAACTGGAATATTATCACCTGTGTTTTAGTGATAACATCTAATTTAACAATTAACTGGAATATTATCACCTGTGCATTAGTGATGATATCTAATTTAACAATTAACTGGAATATTATCACCTGTGTATCAGTGATGATATCTAATTTAACAATTAACTGGAATATTATCACCTGTGTATTAGTGATGATATCTAATTTAACAATTAACTGGAATATTATCACCTGTGTATTAGTGATGATATCTAATTTAACAATTAACTGGAATATTATCACCTGTGTTTTAGTGATAACATCTAATTTAACAATTAACTGGAATATTATCACCTGTGCATTAGTGATGATATCTAATTTAACAATTAACTGGAATATTATCACCTGTGCATTAGTGATGATATCTAATTTAACAATTAACTGGAATATTATCACCTGTGTTTTAGTGATAACATCTAATTTAACAATTAACTGGAATATTATCACCTGTGTATTAGTGATGACATCTAATTTAACAATTAACTGGAATATTATCACCTGTGCATTAGTGATGATATCTAATTTAACAATTAACTGGAATATTATCACCTGTGTATTAGTGATGACATCTAATTTAACAATTAACTGGAATATTATCACCTGTGTATTAGTGATGATATCTAATTTAACAATTAACTGGAATATTATCACCTGTGTATTAGTGATGATATCTAATTTAACAATTAACTGGAATATTATCACCTGTGTTTTAGTGATGATATCTAATTTAACAATTAACTGGAATATTATCACCTGTGTATTAGTGATGATATCTAATTTAACAATTAACTGGAATATTATCACCTGTGTATTAGTGATGATATCTAATTTAACAATTAACTGGAATATTATCACCTGTGTATTAGTGATGACATCTAATTTAACAATTAACTGGAATATTATCACCTGTGTATTAGTGATGATATCTAATTTAACAATTAACTGGAATATTATCACCTGTGTATTAGTGATGATATCTAATTTAACAATTAACTGGAATATTATCACCTGTGTTTTAGTGATGATATCTAATTTAACAATTAACTGGAATATTATCACCTGTGTATTAGTGATGATATCTAATTTAACAATTAACTGGAATATTATCACCTGTGTATTAGTGATGATATCTAATTTAACAATTAACTGGAATATTATCACCTGTGTATTAGTGATGACATCTAATTTAACAATTAACTGGAATATTATCACCTGTGTATTAGTGATGATATCTAATTTAACAATTAACTGGAATATTATCACCTGTGTATTAGTGATGATATCTAATTTAACAATTAACTGGAATATTATCACCTGTGTTTTAGTGATGATATCTAATTTAACAATTAACTGGAATATTATCACCTGTGTATTAGTGATGATATCTAATTTAACAATTAACTGGAATATTATCACCTGTGTATTAGTGATGATATCTAATTTAACAATTAACTGGAATATTATCACCTGTGTTTTAGTGATGATATCTAATTTAACAATTAACTGGGATATTATCACCTGTGTATTAGTGATAACATCTAATTTAACAATTAACTGGAATATTATCACCTGTGTATTAGTGATGATATCTAATTTAACAATTAACTGGAATATTATCACCTGTGTTTTAGTGATAACATCTAATTTAACAATTAACTGGAATATTATCACCTGTGCATTAGTGATGATATCTAATTTAACAATTAACTGGAATATTATCACCTGTGCATTAGTGATGATATCTAATTTAACAATTAACTGGAATATTATCACCTGTGTTTTAGTGATAACATCTAATTTAACAATTAACTGGAATATTATCACCTGTGTATTAGTGATGACATCTAATTTAACAATTAACTGGAATATTATCACCTGTGCATTAGTGATGATATCTAATTTAACAATTAACTGGAATATTATCACCTGTGTATTAGTGATGACATCTAATTTAACAATTAACTGGAATATTATCACCTGTGTATTAGTGATGATATCTAATTTAACAATTAACTGGAATATTATCACCTGTGTATTAGTGATGATATCTAATTTAACAATTAACTGGAATATTATCACCTGTGTTTTAGTGATGATATCTAATTTAACAATTAACTGGAATATTATCACCTGTGTATTAGTGATGATATCTAATTTAACAATTAACTGGAATATTATCACCTGTGTATTAGTGATGATATCTAATTTAACAATTAACTGGAATATTATCACCTGTGTATTAGTGATGACATCTAATTTAACAATTAACTGGAATATTATCACCTGTGTATTAGTGATGATATCTAATTTAACAATTAACTGGAATATTATCACCTGTGTATTAGTGATGATATCTAATTTAACAATTAACTGGAATATTATCACCTGTGTTTTAGTGATGATATCTAATTTAACAATTAACTGGAATATTATCACCTGTGTATTAGTGATGATATCTAATTTAACAATTAACTGGAATATTATCACCTGTGTATTAGTGATGATATCTAATTTAACAATTAACTGGAATATTATCACCTGTGTATTAGTGATGACATCTAATTTAACAATTAACTGGAATATTATCACCTGTGTATTAGTGATGATATCTAATTTAACAATTAACTGGAATATTATCACCTGTGTATTAGTGATGATATCTAATTTAACAATTAACTGGAATATTATCACCTGTGTTTTAGTGATGATATCTAATTTAACAATTAACTGGAATATTATCACCTGTGTATTAGTGATGATATCTAATTTAACAATTAACTGGAATATTATCACCTGTGTATTAGTGATGATATCTAATTTAACAATTAACTGGAATATTATCACCTGTGTTTTAGTGATGATATCTAATTTAACAATTAACTGGGATATTATCACCTGTGTATTAGTGATAACATCTAATTTAACAATTAACTGGAATATTATCCCCTGTGTATCAGTGATGACATCTAATTTAACAATTAACTGGAATATTATCACCTGTTTATTAGTGATGACATCTAATTTAACAATTAACTGGAATATTATCCCCTGTGTATTAGTGATGATATCTAATTTAACAATTAACTGGAATATTATCCCCTGTGTATTAGTGATGACATCTAATTTAACAATTAACTGGAATATTATCACCTGTTTATTAGTGATGACATCTAATTTAACAATTAACTGGAATATTATCCCCTGTGTATTAGTGATGATATCTAATTTAACAATTAACTGGAATATTATCACCTGTGTATTAGTGATGACATCTAATTTAACAATTAACTGGAATATTATCACCTGTGTATCAGTGATGATATCTAATTTAACAATTAACTGGAATATTATCACCTGTGTATTAGTGATGACATCTAATTTAACAATTAACTGGAATATTATCACCTGTGTATTAGTGATGATATCTAATTTAACCATTAACTGGAATATTATCACCTGTGTATTAGTGATGATATCTAATTTAACAATTAACTGGAATATTATCACCTGTGTATTAGTGATGATATCTAATTTAACAATTAACTGGGATATTATCACCTGTGTATTAGTGATGATATCTAATTTAACAATTAACTGGAATATTATCACCTGTGTATTAGTGATGATATCTAATTTAACAATTAACTG
Source organism: Heterodontus francisci (assembly GCF_036365525.1). NCBI lineage: Eukaryota > Metazoa > Chordata > Chondrichthyes > Heterodontiformes > Heterodontidae > Heterodontus > Heterodontus francisci. The sequence goes on from NW_027141958.1 coordinate 48,443, forward strand.
GGATATTATCACCTGTGTATTAGTGATGATATCTAATTTAACAATTAACTGGAATATTATCACCTGTGTATTAGTGATGATATCTAATTTAACAATTAACTGGAATATTATCACCTGTGTATTAGTGATGACATCTAATTTAACAATTAACTGGAATATTATCACCTGTGTATTAGTGATGATATCTAATTTAACAATTAACTGGAATATTATCACCTGTGTATTAGTGATGATATCTAATTTAACAATTAACTGGAATATTATCACCTGTGTTTTAGTGATGATATCTAATTTAACAATTAACTGGAATATTATCACCTGTGTATTAGTGATGATATCTAATTTAACAATTAACTGGAATATTATCACCTGTGTATTATTGATGATATCTAATTTAACAATTAACTGGAATATTATCACCTGTGTTTTAGTGATGATATCTAATTTAACAATTAACTGGGATATTATCACCTGTGTATTAGTGATAACATCTAATTTAACAATTAACTGGAATATTATCCCCTGTGTATAAGTGATGATATCTAATTTAACCATTAACTGGAATATTATCACCTGTGTATTAGTGATGATATCTAATTTAACAATTAACTGGAATATTATCACCTGTGTATTAGTGATGATATCTAATTTAACAATTAACTGGGATATTATCACCTGTGTATTAGTGATGATATCTAATTTAACAATTAACTGGAATATTATCACCTGTGTATTAGTGATGATATCTAATTTCACAATTAACTGGAATATTATCACCTGTGTATTAGTGATGACATCTGATTTAACAATTAACTGGAATATTATCCCCTGTGTATTAGTGATGATATCTAATTTAACAATTAACTGGAATATTATCCCCTGTGTATTAGTGATGATATCTAATTTAACAATTAACTGGAATATTATCACCTGTGTATTAGTGATGATATCTAATTTAACAATTAACTGGAATATTATCCCCTGTGTATTAGTGATGATATCTAATTTAACAATTAACTGGAATATTATCACCTGTGTATTAGTGATGATATCTAATTTAACAATTAACTGGAATATTATCACCTGTGTATTAGTGATGATATCTAATTTAACAATTAACTGTAATATTATCACCTGTGTATTAGTGATGATATCTAATTTAACAATTAACTGGAATATTATCACCTGTGTATTAGTGATGATATCTAATTTAACAATTAACTGGAATATTATCCCCTGTGTATTAGTGATGATATCTAATTTAACAATTAACTGGAATATTATCACCTGTGTATTAGTGATGATATCTAATTTAACAATTAACTGGAATATTATCACCTGTGTATTAGTGATGATATCTAATTTAACAATTAACTGGAATATTATCACCTGTGTATTAGTGATGACATCTGATTTAACAATTAACTGGAATATTATCACCTGTGTATTAGTGATGATATCTAATTTAACAATTAACTGGAATATTATCACCTGTGTATTAGTGATGATATCTAATTTAACAATTAACTGGAATATTATCACCTGTGTTTTAGTGGTGACATCCAATTTAACAATTAGCCATAATATTGCGCACTGTAATTTTTGTATCATCTGTGAACTTACTGATCATACCTCCTATATTCACATCTAAGTCATTAATGTGCACTACAAACAGCAAGGGTCACAGCACCGATCCTTGTGGTACACCACTGGTCACAGGCTTCCAATCGCAAAAACAGCCCTCGCCTATTACCCTCTGCCTCCTGCCACAAAGCCACTTTTGGATCCAATTTGCCAAATTGCCCTGGATCCCATGGGCTATTACCTTCTCAACCAATCTCCCATGTATGACCTTAACAAAACCCTTACTGAAGTCCTTGTAGACTACATCGACTGCTTTACCTTCATCTACACATCTGGTCATCTCCTCGAAAAATTCAATCAAGTTAGTCAGACACGATCTCCCCCTGAAAAAGCCATGCTGATTATCCCTGATTAATCCCTGCCTCTCCAAGTGGAGAATAATCCTGTCCCTCGCATCTTTTTCCAATAGTTTCCCTACCACTGATGTTAGACTCACTGACCTATAAATACCTAGCATATCCCTGCTACCCTTCTTAAATAATGGTACCACATTCACTATCCTCCAGTCCTCTGGTACCTTTCCTCTGGATAAAGAGGATTTGAAAACTTGTTACAAAGCCCCTGCAATCGCCTCTCTTGCCTCACATAACAGCCAGGGATACATTTCATCTGAGCCTGGGGATTTATCTACTTTCAAGCCCACTAAAACTGCTAATACTTCCTCCCTTTCAATGCTAACATGTTCAAGTATATCACAATCCCCCTCCCTGATCTCTACACCTACATTATCCTTCTCCATAGTGAACACAGATGAAAAGTAATCATTTAAAACCTCACCTGTGCCCTCCGGCTCCACACACAGGTTGCCACTTTGGTGCCTAATGGTCCCTAATCTTTCCCTGGTTATCTTCTTGCCCTTGACATACTGATAAATTGCTTTAGGATTTTCCTTTCTCTTGCCTGCCAGTATTTTTTCATGTCCCCTCTTCGCTCTTCTAATTACTTTTTTTTAAGTTCCCCCCTACACTTTCTATACTCCTCTAGTGCCTCCGCTGTTTGTCAGCACTCTGAATCTGCAATAAGCTTCCTTTTTTTCCTGATCCAATCCTCTGTATCTCTTGACATCCAGTGTTCCCTGGACCTGTTAGTCCTCCCCATCACCTTAACGGGTGCATGTTGGCTCTGAACTCTCACTATTTTCTCTTTGAATGACACCCATTGATCTGATATGGACTTTCCTACAAGTAGCTGCTCACAGTCCACTTTGGCCCCATCCTGTTTTATCATCTTAAAATCGGCCTTCCCCCAATTCAGTCCCTTTAGTTTCGGTCTGTCTTTGTCCTTATCCATAACTACCTTAAATCTTAGCGTTATGGTCACTAGCACCGAAATGCTCCCTCACTGACACTTCTACCACTTGTCCAGTTTCATTCCCTAGTGTTAGCTCAAGTACTGCCCCTTCTCTTGTAGGACGTCTGATGTACTGGCTCAAAAAGCTCTCCTGTATGCATTTTCAGAATTCATTCCCCTTTAAGCCTTTTGCACTAAGACTATCGCAGTTGATATCAGGGAAGTTGAAATCCCCTACTAATACTACCCTATTATTTTTGCACCCCTGAGATTTGTCTATATATCTGCTCCTCTATCTCTCTCTGACTGTTTGGCAGCCTGTAGTACACTCCCAGCCAGGTGATTACCCCCTTTCTGTTTTTAAGTTCCACCCATATGGCCTCATTTAAGGAACCTTCTAAGATATCATCCCTTCTTACTGCAGTAAATGACTCCTTGATCAACAGTGCAATGCCACCTCCACTTTTACCCCCTCCCCTGTCACACTTGAAGATTCTATACCCTGGAATATTGAGCTGCCAGTCCTGCCCCGCCCACAACCATATCTCTGTGATAGCAATATCATAATGCCATGTGCTAATCAACAACCTCAATTTATCCACCTTACTAATGAGACTCCTGTTTTTGAAATAGTTACAATCCAACCTTGCATTTTTCTCTTCTGCCTTTCCAGGTCTATATTTGCTCTGCCTTCCAGCAGACTCACGTTCTGTTCCACATTACCCTCTACTGTACCTCCGCTCTGTATCCCAACCCCCTGCCGATTAGTTTAACCGCCTACCCCCAACCCCCCAATAAAGAACGAACAAACCTCCAAACAAGGATGCTTGTCCCTTTCCAGTTCAGGTGCAACCTGTCCAACTTGGACAAGTCCCACTTTTGCCAGAAATATACCCAGTGATCCAGGAAACTGAAGCCCTCCCTCCTGCATGATCTCCTCAGCCAGATATTCATCTGCTCTATCCTCCTATTTCTAAAGTCATTAGCACGTGGCACCGGGAGGAATCCAGAGATTGCAACCTTAGAGGTCCTCCTTTTTAATCTGCTTCCTCGCACCCTAAATTCTTGTTGCAGGAACGCATCCCTATTTCTACCTATGTCGTTGGTACCAATGTGTACCACGATCTCTGACTATTCACCCTCTCCCTTCAGAATGTCCAGCAGCCGCTCTGAGACATCCTTGACCCGAGCACCAGGGAGGCAACATACAATCCTGGAGTCTCATTTGCGGCCACAGAAACGCCTGTCTGTTCCCCCAGTGTGTGAGATATCTGAATGGGGAAGATCGATCTGCTCACTCAGGTACACCCAGACCGGCTGCAGGGGAGAGAGGCGGGAATTGGATAGATATAATTAAAGATATGTACCCAGTCTGGTACTGAGTTCCATACAGAGCACAGAAAGATCCCAGGCTCCATTCCTGGCCTTTGCAGAGTGAACGGATCTCAGCCAGTCAGGTGCTGAGATGCATACACAGAGCACAGGAAGATCCCAGTCTGTGCAGAGTCAACGGATCTCACAGAGTATGTTACTGCGGACCGCACAGAGGAAGATCTCAGGCTCCATTCCTGACTGGTGCTGAACGAGCACCTAACCCAACACAGACAAACTGACTGAGGTTAAGAGCTCAGAACAAAGCAGCTGAATGCTCAGACAGCCAGAGAGAAACAGTGATAACATGCGATAAATATTTACACAGTTGTAGACTGTTCAGAAACATTCACTCACTTGTTTACTAGAATTTCAAATTGGATCCAAAATTGGCTTAGTGGCAGGAGGCAGAGGGTGATGGTCGAGGGTTGATTTTGCGAATGGAAGTCTGTGACCAGTGGTGTACCACAGAGATCGATGCTGGGACCCTTGCTGTTTGTAGTGTACATTAATGATTTAGACCTGAATATAGGTGGTATGATCAGTAAGTTCTCAGATGACACAAAGAATGATGGTGTTGTAAATAGTAAGGAGGAAATCCTTAGATTACAGGATGATATAGATGGGCAGAGCAGTGGCAAATTGAATTTAATCCTGAGAAGTGTGAGGTGATGCATTTTGGGAGGACTAATAAGGCAAGGGAATATACAATGGATGGTAGGACCCTAGAAAGTACAGAGGGTCAGAGGGAGTGGGGTGTACTTGTCCATATATTACTGAAGGTAACAGCACAGGTAGATAAGATGGTTAGAAAGGCTTCTGGGATACTTGCCTTTATTAGCTGAGGCATAGAATATTAGAGCAGGGATGCTATAATGAAGCTGCATAAAACTCTGGGTAAGCCACAGCTGGAGTACTGTGTACGGTTCTGGTCAACACACTATAGGAAGGATGTGATTGCACAACAGAAGGTGCAGAGGTGATTCACCAGAATGTTGCCTGGGCTGGAGCATTTCAGCTATGAAGAGAGACTGAAAAGGCGAGGGTTGTTTTCCATCCAGCAGAGAAGTCTGAGGTGGTACATGATTGAGGTATACAAAATTATGAGGGGCTTTGATAGGATAGATTGGAAGAAACATTTTCCCATTGCGGAGGTGTCAATAAGGTGTCAACCAGGGGATATCGATTTAAGGTTAGGGGCAGGAGATACAGAGGAGATTTGAGGCAAAATGTTTTCACCCAGCGGGTGGTTGGAATCTGGAACACACTGCCTTAAGAGGTGGTCGAAGCAAGAACACTCAACATTTAAGTCTTTAGATGAACACTTGAAATGCCATAGTATACAAGGCTACAGGACAAGTGCTGGAAAATGGGATTACAACATATAGGTGCTTGATGGCCGGCACAGACACGATGGGCTGAAAGGCCTGTTTCTGAGCGGAATAACTCCATCTCTCTATGACATTAATAAGGTAGAATTCATTTTCAACCCATTTAACTATAAAATCTGACCACATTTTCCATGAGAAATGATGATTTTAGGTTGTCGTGGAGCAGTCACTGATCGGTTCATTGGACACCTGATTTAGAAACAAAGGATTCCTGCTCTGAGACTCTCACCTTACAACATCATATTACTGACAGTCAGATAAACACAACAGTATCAATAGAACACTGTATATTAAAATAGAAATATGAAGGAGGGACAGACAGAACAAACAAATAATGCAATCCCTGTCACTTCAAACATCAAATTGTCTGACTGGACAACCCTGAGACATTGGTGACAATGAGACAGGTAAACTGACCTGTTTAACTGCATGGGTCAGGGTCAATAATGAAAATTCAATTCACTGCAGTGGGAGACAAGTTCCTGCTTCTCAGAAAAGACCTGCTTTATATTGATAACGTATCACAAAATGAGAACTTATTCCAAACTCATTCTTCATTAAGCTGAATAATGGACACACAGATAGAGAAATAGATTTACATCTGTGTATATGTGGCTCAAAGAGATTCCACAAATCACAGAAGTGGAAATCACGTCACCACAAATAAGGGACTGTCCATAAAGAAACTCAAGAGAATTTTCCATCACAGGTTATGAGGGATTGTCTAGAAAGCAACATTAGGAAAATCCTCAGTTAAACAAAAAACTTCCAAGGGAGAATTATTCGTGCATTTAAATGATAAGGAACTGATCACAATTCTTCATCAGAGAAATGTCAATCCAAACAATAAAGGACTGACCGTAAATCACCTACAGAACAATCACTGTCAATTATTAAAGGACTGACCGTAAATGACCTACAGAACAATCACTGTCCAATTATTAAAGGACTGACCGTAAATCACCTACAGAACAATCACTGTCCAATTACGAAAGGACTGACCATAAATCACCTACAGAACAATCACTGTCAATTATTAAAGGACTGACCGTAAATCACCTACAGAACAATCACTGTCCAATTATTAAAGGACTGACCGTAAATCACCTACAGAACAATCACTGTCAATTATTAAAGGACTGACCGTAAATCACCTACAGAACAATCACTGTCAATTATTAAAGGACTGACCGTAAATCACCTACAGAACAATCACTGTCCAATTATTAAAGGACTGACCGTAAATCACCTACAGAACAATCACTGTCCAATTATTAAAGGACTGACCGTAAATCACCTACTGAACAATCACTGTCCAATTATTAAAGGACTGACCGTCAATCACCGACAGAACAATCACAGTCCAATTATTAAAGGACTGACCGTAAATCACCTACAGAACAATCACTGTCCAATTATTAAAGGACTGACCGTAAATCACCTACAGAACAATCACTGTCCAATTATTAAAGGACTGACCGTAAATCACCTACAGAACAATCACTGTCCAATTATTAAAGGACTGACCGTCAATCACCGACAGAACAATCACTGTCCAATTATTAAAGGACTGACCGTCAATCACCGACAGAACAATCACTGTCCAATTATTAAAGGACTGACCGTCAATCACCGACAGAACAATCACTGTACAATTATTAAAGGACTGACCGTAAATCACCTACAGAACAATCACTGTCCAATTATTAAAGGACTGACCGTAAATCACCTACAGAACAATCACTGTCCAATTATTAAAGGACTGACCGTAAATCACCGACAGAACAATCACTGTCCAATTATTAAAGGACTGACCGTAAATCACCTACAGAACAATCACTGTCCAATTATTAAAGGACTGACTGTAAATCACCGACAGAACAATCACAGTCCAATTATTAAAGGACAGACCGTAAATCACCTACAGAACAATCACTGTCCAATTATTAAAGGACTGACCGTAAATCACCTACAGAACAATCACTGTCCAATTATTAAAGGACTGACCGTCAATCACCGACAGAACAATCACTGTCCAATTATTAAAGGACTGACCGTCAATCACCTACAGAACAATCACTGTCCAATTATTAAAGGTCTGACCGTAAATCACCTACAGAACAATCACTGTCCAATTATTAAAGGACTGACCGTCAATCACCGACAGAACAATCACAGTCCAATTATTAAAGGACTGACCGTCAATCACCTACAGAACAATCACTGTCCAATTATTAAAGGACTGACTGTAAATCACCTACAGAACAATCACTATCCAATTATTAAAGGACTGACCGTAAATCACCGACAGAACAATCACTGTCCAATTATTAAAGGACTGACCGTCAATCACCGACAGAACAATCACAGTCCAATTATTAAAGGACTGACCGTAAATCACCTACAGAACAATCACTGTCCAATTATTAAAGGACTGACCGTCAATCACCGACAGAACAATCACTGTCCAATTATTAAAGGACTGACCGTCAATCACCGACAGAACAATCACTGTCCAATTATTAAAGAATTGACCGTAAATCACCGACAGAACAATCACTATCCAATTATTAAAGGACTGACCGTAAATCACCTACAGAACAATCACTGTCCAATTATTAAAGGACTGACCGTCAATCACCGACAGAACAATCACAGTCCAATTATTAAAGGACTGACCGTAAATCACCTACAGAACAATCACTGTCCAATTATTAAAGGACTGATCGTAAATCACCTACAGAACAATCACTGTCAATTATTAAAGGACAGACCGGAAATCACCTACAGAACAATCACTATACAATTATTAAAGGACTGACCGTAAATCACCTACAGAACAATCACTGTCCAATTATTAAAGGACTGACCGTAAATCACCTACAGAACAATCACTGTCCAATTATTAAAGGACAGACCGTAAATCACGTACAGAACAATCACTGTCCAATTATTAAAGGACTGACCGTAAATCACCTACAGAACAATCACTATACCATTATTAAAGGACTGACCGTAAATCACCTACTGAACAATCACTGTCCAATTATTAAAGGACTGACCGTAAATCACCTACAGAACAATCACTGTCCAATTATTAAAGGACTGACCGTAAATCACCTACAGAACAATCACAGTCCAATTATTAAAGGACTGACCGTAAATCACCTACAGAACAATCACTGTCCAATTATTAAAGGAATGAAAGTAAATCACCTACAGAACAATCACTATCCAATTATTAAAGGAGTGAGCGTAAATCACCTACAGAACAATCACTGTCCAATTATTAAAGGACTGACCGTCAATCACCTACAGAACAATCACTATCCAATTATTAAAGGACTGACCGTAAATCACCTACAGAACAATCACTGTCCAATTATTAAAGGACTGACCGTAAATCACCTACAGAACAATCACTGTCAATTTATTAAAGGACTGACCGTAAATCACCTACAGAACAATCACTATCCAATTCTTAAAGGACTGACCGTAAATCACCTACAGAACAATCACAGTCCAATTATTAAAGGAATGACCGTAAATCACCTACAGAACAATCACTGTCCAATTATTAAAGGAATGAAAGTAAATCACCTACAGAACAATCACTGTCCAATTATTAAAGGACTGACCGTAAATCACCTACAGAACAATCACTATCCAATTATTAAAGGACTGACTGTAAATCACCGACAGAACAATCACTGTCCAATTATTAAAGGACTGACCGTAAATCACCTACAGAACAATCACTATCCAATTATTAAAGGACTGACTGTAAATCACCTACAGAACAATCACTATCCAATTATTAAAGGACTGACTGTAAATCACCTACAGAACAATCACTATCCAATTATTAAAGGACTGACTGTAAATCACCGACAGAACAATCACTGTCCAATTATTAAAGGACTGACCGTAAATCACCTTCAGAACAATCAATGTCCAATTATTAAAGGACTGACTGTAAATCACCGACAGAACAATCACTGTCCAATTATTAAAGGACTGACCGTAAATCACCTACAGAACAATCACTGTCCAATTATTAAAGGACTGACAGTAAATCACCTACAGAACAATCACTGTCCAATTATTAAAGGACTGACCGTAAATCACCTACAGAACAATCACTGTCCAATTATTAAAGGACTGACCGTAAATCAACTACAGAACAATCACTGTCCAATTATTAAAGGAATGACTGTAAATCACCTACAGAACAATCACTATCCAATTATTAAAGGACTGACTGTAAATCACCGACAGAACAATCACTGTCCAATTATTAAAGGACTGACCGTAAATCACCTACAGAACAATCACTATCCAATTATTAAAGGACTGACTGTAAATCACCGACAGAACAATCACTGTCCAATTATTAAAGGACTGACCGTAAATCACCTACAGAACAATCACTATCCAATTATTAAAGGACTGACCGTAAATCACCTACAGAACAATCACTATCCAATTATTAAAGGACTGACCGTAAATCACCGACAGAACAATCACTATCCAATTATTAAAGGACTGACCGTAAATCACCTGCAGAACAATCACTGTCCAATTATTAAAGGACTGACCGTAAATCACCTACAGAACAATCACTGTCCAATTATTAAAGGACTGACCGTAAATCACCGACAGAACAATCACTATCCAATTATTAAAGGACTGACCGTAAATCACCTGCAGAACAATCACTGTCCAATTATTAAAGGACTGACCGTAAATCACCTACAGAACAATCACTGTCCAATTATTAAAGGACTGACCGTAAATCACCTACAGAACAATCACTGTCCAATTATTAAAGGACTGACCGTAAATCACCTAAAGAACAATCACTGTCCAATTATTAAAGAACTGACCGTAAATCACCTACAGAACAATCACTGTCCAATTATTAAAGGACTGACAGTAAATCACCTACAGAACAATCACTGTCCAATTATTAAAGGACTGACCGTAAATCACCTACAGAACAATCACTGTCCAATTATTAAAGGACTAACCGTAAATCACCGACAGAACAATCACTGTCCAATTATTAAAGGACTGACCATAAATCACCGACAGAACAATCACTGTCCAATTATTAAAGGACTGACTGTAAATCACCTACAGAACAATAACAGTCCAATTATTAAATGACTGACCGTAAATCACCGACAGAACAATCACTATCCAATTATTAAAGGACTGACCGTAAATCACCGACAGAACAATCACTGTCCAATTATTAAAGGACTGACCGTAAATCACCGACAGAACAATCACTATCCAATTATTAAAGGACTGACCGTAAATCACCTGCAGAACAATCACTGTCCAATTATTAAAGGACTGACCGTAAATCACCTACAGAACAATCACTGTCCAATTATTAAAGGACTGACCGTAAATCACCTACAGAACAATCACTGTCCAATTATTAAAGGACTGACCGTAAATCACCTACAGAACAATCACTGTCCAATTATTAAAGGAATGACCGTAAATCACCTGCAGAACAATCACTGTCCAATTATTAAAGGACTGACCGTAAATCACCTACAGAACAATCACTGTCCAATTATTAAAGGACTGACCGTAAATCACCTACAGAACAATCACTGTCCAATTATTAAAGGACTGACCGTAAATCACCTAAAGAACAATCACTGTCCAATTATTAAAGAACTGACTGTAAATCACCTACAGAACAATCACTGTCCAATTATTAAAGGACTGACCGTAAATCACCTACAGAACAATCACTGTCCAATTATTAAAGGACTGACCGTAAATCACCTACAGAACAATCACTGTCCAATTATTAAAGGACTAACCGTAAATCACCGACAGAACAATCACTGTCCAATTATTAAAGGACTGACCATAAATCACCGACAGAACAATCACTGTCCAATTATTAAAGGACTGACTGTAAATCACCTACAGAACAATCACTATCCAATTATTAAAGGACTGACTGTAAATCACCTACAGAACAATAACTGTCCAATTATTAAAGGACTGACCGTAAATCACCTAAAGAACAATCACTGTCCAATTATTAAAGAACTGACCGTAAATCACCTACAGAACAATCACTGTCCAATTATTAAAGGACTGACCGTAAATCACCTACAGAACAATCACTATCCAATTATTAAAGGACTGACCGTAAATCACCTACAGAACAATCACTGTCCAATTATTAAAGGACTAACCGTAAATCACCGACAGAACAATCACTGTCCAATTATTAAAGGACTGACCATAAATCACCGACAGAACAATCACTGTCCAATTATTAAAGGACTGACTGTAAATCACCTACAGAACAATCACTGTCCAGTTATTAAAGGACTGACCGTAAATCACCTACAGAACAATCACTGTCAATCAATAAAGGACTGACCGTAAATCACCTACTGAACAATCACTGTCCAATTATTAAAGGACTGACCGTAAATCACCTACAGAACAATCACTGTCCAATTATTAAAGGACTGACCGTCAATCACCTACAGAACAATCACTGTCAATTATTAAAGGACTGACCGTAAATCACCTACAGAACAATAACTGTCAATTATTAAAGGACTGACCGTAAATCACCTACAGAACAATCACTGTCCAATTATTAAAGGACTGACCGTAAATCACCTACAGAACAATCACTGTCCAATTATTAAAGGACTGACCGTAAATCACCTACTGAACAATCACTGTCCAATTATTAAAGGACTGACCGTCAATCACCGACAGAACAATCACAGTCCAATTATTAAAGGACTGACCGTAAATCACCTACAGAACAATCACTGTCCAATTATTAAAGGACTGACCGTAAATCACCTACAGAACAATCACTGTCCAATTATTAAAGGACTGACCGTAAATCACCTACAGAACAATCACTGTCCAATTATTAAAGGACTGACCGTCAATCACCGACAGAACAATCACTGTCCAATTATTAAAGGACTGACCGTCAATCACCGACAGAACAATCACTGTCCAATTATTAAAGGACTGACCGTCAATCACCGACAGAACAATCACTGTACAATTATTAAAGGACTGACCGTAAATCACCTACAGAACAATCACTGTCCAATTATTAAAGGACTGACTGTAAATCACCTACAGAACAATCACTGTCCAATTATTAAAGGACTGACCGTAAATCACCGACAGAACAATCACTGTCCAATTATTAAAGGACTGACTGTAAATCACCTACAGAACAATCACTATCCAATTATTAAAGGACTGACCGTAAATCACCTTCAGAACAATCACTGTCCAATTATTAAAGGACTGACTGTAAATCACCTACAGAACAATCACTGTCCAATTATTAAAGGACTGACCGTCAATCACCGACAGAACAATCACTGTCCAATTATTAAAGGACTGACCGTCAATCACCGACAGAACAATCACTGTCCAATTATTAAAGGACTGACCGTCAATCACCGACAGAACAATCACTGTCCAATTATTAAAGGACTGACCGTCAATCACCGACAGAACAATCACTGTCCAATTATTAAAGGACTGACCGTCAATCACCGACAGAACAATCACTGTCCAATTATTAAAGAATTGACCGTAAATCACCGACAGAACAATCACTATCCAATTATTAAAGGACTGACTGGAAATCACCTACAGAACAATCACTGTCAATTATTAAAGGACTGACCGTAAATCACCTACAGAACAATCACTGTCCAATTATTAAAGGACTGACCGTCAATCACCGACAGAACAATCACAGTCCAATTATTAAAGGACTGACCGTAAATCACCTACAGAACAATCACTGTCCAATTATTAAAGGACTGATCGTAAATCACCTACAGAACAATCACTGTCCAATTATTAAAGGACAGACCGTAAATCACCTACAGAACAATCACTATACAATTATTAAAGGACTGACCGTAAATCACCTACAGAACAATCACTGTCCAATTATTAAAGGACTGACCGTAAATCACCTACAGAACAATCACTGTCCAATTATTAAAGGACTGACTGTAAATCACCTACAGAACAATCACTGTCCAATTATTAAAGGACTGACCGTCAATCACCGACAGAACAATCACAGTCCAATTATTAAAGGACTGACCGTAAATCACCTACAGAACAATCACTGTCCAATTATTAAAGGACTGATCGTAAATCACCTACAGAACAATCACTGTCCAATTATTAAAGGACAGACCGTAAATCACCTACAGAACAATCACTATACAATTATTAAAGGACTGACCGTAAATCACCTACAGAACAATCACTGTCCAATTATTAAAGGACTGACCGTAAATCACCTACAGAACAATCACTGTCCAATTATTAAAGGACAGACCGTAAATCACGTACAGAACAATCACTATACAATTATTAAAGGACTGACCGTAAATCACCTACTGAACAATCACTGTCCAATTATTAAAGGACTGACCGTAAATCACCTACAGAACAATCACTATCCAATTCTTAAAGGACTGACCGTAAATCACCTACAGAACAATCACAGTCCAATTATTAAAGGAATGACCGTAAATCACCTACAGAACAATCACTGTCCAATTATTAAAGGAATGAAAGTAAATCACCTACAGAACAATCACTGTCCAATTATTAAAGGACTGACCGTAAATCACCTACAGAACAATCACTATCCAATTCTTAAAGGACTGACCGTAAATCACCTACAGAACAATCACAGTCCAATTATTAAAGGAATGACCGTAAATCACCTACAGAACAATCACTGTCCAATTATTAAAGGAATGAAAGTAAATCACCTACAGAACAATCACTGTCCAATTATTAAAGGACTGACCGTAAATCACCTACAGAACAATCACTATCCAATTATTAAAGGACTGACTGTAAATCACCGACAGAACAATCACTGTCCAATTATTAAAGGACTGACCGTAAATCACCTACAGAACAATCACTATCCAATTATTAAAGGACTGACTGTAAATCACCTACAGAACAATCACTATCCAATTATTAAAGGACTGACTGTAAATCACCGACAGAACAATCACTGTCCAATTATTAAAGGACTGACCGTAAATCACCTACAGAACAATCACAATCCAATTATTAAAGGACTGACTGTAAATCACCGACAGAACAATCACTGTCCAATTATTAAAGGACTGACAGTAAATCACCTACAGAACAATCACTGTCCAATTATTAAAGGACTGACAGTAAATCACCTACAGAACAATCACTGTCCAATTATTAAAGGACTGACAGTAAATCACCTACAGAACAATCACTGTCCAATTATTAAAGGAATGACTGTAAATCACCTACAGAACAATCACTATCCAATTATTAAAGGACTGACTGTAAATCACCGACAGAACAATCACTGTCCAATTATTAAAGGACTGACCGTAAATCACCTACAGAACAATCACCATCCAATTATTAAAGGACTGACTGTAAATCACCGACAGAACAATCACTGTCCAATTATTAAAGGACTGACCGTAAATCACCTACAGAACAATCACTATCCAATTATTAAAGGACTGACCGTAAATCACCTACAGAACAATCACTATCCAATTATTAAAGGACTGACCGTAAATCACCGACAGAACAATCACTATCCAATTATTAAAGGACTGAACGTAAATCACCTGCAGAACAATCACTGTCCAATTATTAAAGGACTGACCGTAAATAACCTACAGAACAATCACTGTCCAATTATTAAAGGACTGACCGTAAATCACCTACAGAACAATCACTGTCCAATTATTAAAGGACTGACCGTAAATCACCTACAGAACAATCACTGTCCAATTATTAAAGGAATGACCGTAAATCACCTGCAGAACAATCACTGTCCAATTATTAAAGGACTGACCGTAAATCACCTACAGAACAATCACTGTCCAATTATTAAAGGACTGACCGTAAATCACCTACAGAACAATCACTGTCCAATTATTAAAGGACTGACCGTAAATCACCTAAAGAACAATCACTGTCCAATTATTAAAGAACTGACCGTAAATCACCTACAGAACAATCACTGTCCAATTATTAAAGGACTGACCGTAAATCACCTACAGAACAATCACTGTCCAATTATTAAAGGACTGACCGTAAATCACCTACAGAACAATCACTGTCCAATTATTAAAGGATTAACCGTAAATCACCGACAGAACAATCACTGTCCAATTATTAAAGGACTGACCATAAATCACCGACAGAACAATAACAGTCCAATTATTAAATGACTGACCGCAAATCACCTACAGAACAATCACTATCCAATTATTAAAGGAATGACTGTAAATCACCTACAGAACAATAACTGTCCAATTATTAAAGGACTGACCGTAAATCACCTACAGAACAATCACTGTCCAATTATTAAAGGACTGACCGTAAATCACCTACAGAACAATCACAATCCAATTATTAAAGGACTGACCGTAAATCACCTACAGAACAATCACTGTCCAATTATTAAAGGACAGACCGTAAATCACCTACAGAACAATCACTGTCCAATTATTAAAGGACTGACCGTAAATCACCTACAGAACAATCACTATCCAATTATTAAAGGACTGACTGTCAATCACCTACAGAACAATCACTATCCAATTATTAAAGGACTGACCGTAAATCACCTACAGAACAATCACTATCCAATTATTAAAGGACTGACCGTAAATCACCTACAGAACAATCACTATCCGATTATTAAAGGAATGAACGTAAATCACCTACAGAACAATCACTGTCCAATTATTAAAGGACTGACCGTAAATCACCTACAGAACAATCACTGTCCAATTATTAAAGGACTGACCGTAAATCACCTACAGAACAATCACTATCCAATTATTAAAGGACTGACCGTAAATCACCTACAGAACAATCACTGTCCAATTATTAAAGGACTGACCGTAAATCACCTACAGAACAATCACTATCCGATTATTAAAGGAATGAACGTAAATCACCTACAGAACAATCACTGTCCAATTATTAAAGGACTGACCGTAAATCACCGACAGAACAATCACTATCCAATTATTAAAGGAATGAACGTAAATCACCTACAGAACAATCACTGACCAATAATTAAAGGACTGAACGTAAATCACCTACAGAACAATCAATGTCCAATTATTAAAGGACTGACCGTAAATCACCGACAGAACAATCACTGTACAATTATAAAAGGACTGACCGTAAATCACCTACAGAACAATCACTGTCCAATTATTAAAGGACAGACCGTAAATCATCTACAGAACAATCACTGTCCAATTATTAAAGGACTGACTGTAAATCACCGACAGAACAATCACTGTCCAATTATTAAAGGACTGACCGTAAATCACCTACAGAACAATCACTATCCAATTATTAAAGGACTGACCGTAAATCACCTGCAGAACAATCACTGTCCAATTATTAAAGGACAGACCGTAAATCATCTACAGAACAATCACTGTCCAATTATTCAAGGACTGACCGTAAATCACCTACAGAACAATCACTATCCAATTATTAAAGGACTGACCGTAAATCACCTGCAGAACAATCACTGTCCAATTATTAAAGGACTGACCGTAAATCACCTACAGAACAATCACTGTACAATTATAAAAGGACTGACCGTAAATCACCTACAGAACAATCACTGTCCAATTATTAAAGGACAGACCGTAAATCATCTACAGAACAATCACTGTCCAATTATTAAAGGACTGTCTGTAAATCACCTACAGAACAATCACTGTCCAATTATTAAAGGACTGACCGTAAATCACCTACAGAACAATCACTGTCCAATTATTCAAGGACTGACCGTAAATCACCTACAGAACAATCACTGTCCAATTATTAAAGGACTGACCGTAAATCACCTACAGAACAATCACTGTCCAATTATTAAAGGACTAACCGTAAATCACCTACAGAACAATCACTGTCCAATTATTAAAGGACTGACCGTAAATCACCTACAGAACAATCACTGTCCAATTATTAAAGGACTGACCGTAAATCACCTACAGAACAATCACTGTCCAATTATTAAAGGAAAGACCGTAAATCACCTGCAGAACAATCACTGTCCAATTATTAAAGGACTGACCGTAAATCACCTACAGAACAATCACTGTCCAATTATTAAAGGACTGACCGTAAATCACCTACAGAACAATCACTGTCCAATTATTAAAGGACTGACCGTAAATCACCTAAAGAACAATCACTGTCCAATTATTAAAGAACTGACCGTAAATCACCTACAGAACAATCACTGTCCAATTATTAAAGGACTGACCGTAAATCACCTACAGAACAATCACTATCCAATTATTAAAGGACTGACCGTAAATCACCTACAGAACAATCACTGTCCAATTATTAAAGGACGAACCGTAAATCACCGACAGAACAATCACTGTCCAATTATTAAAGGACTGACCTTAAATCACCGACAGAACAATCACTGTCCAATTATTAAAGGACTGACTGTAAATCACCTACAGAACAATAACAGTCCAATTATTAAATGACTGACTGTAAATCACCGACAGAACAATCACTGTCCAATTATTAAAGGACTGACCGTAAATCACCTACAGAACAATAACTGTCCAATTATTAAAGGACTGACCGTAAATCACCTACAGAACAATCACTGTCCAATTATTAAAGGACAGACCGTAAATCACCTACAGAACAATCACTGTCCAATTATTAAAGGACTGACCGTAAATCACCTACAGAACAATCACTGTCCAATTATTAAAGGACTGACCGTAAATCACCTACAGAACAATAACAGTCCAATTATTAAATGACTGACTGTAAATCACCGACAGAACAATCACTATCCAATTATTAAAGGACTGACCGTAAATCACCTACAGAACAATAACTGTCCAATTATTAAAGGACTGACCGTAAATCACCTACAGAACAATCACTGTCCAATTATTAAAGGACAGACCGTAAATCACCTACAGAACAATCACTGTCCAATTATTAAAGGACTGACCGTAAATCACCTACAGAACAATCACTGTCCAATTATTAAAGGACAGACCGTAAATCACCTACAGAACAATCACTGTCCAATTATTAAAGGACAGACCGTAAATCACCTACAGAACAATCACTGTCCAATTATTAAAGGACTGACCGTAAATCACCAACAGAACAATCACTGTCCAATTATTAAAGGACAGACCGTAAATCACCTACAGAACAATCACTGTCCAATTATTAAAGGACAGACCGTAAATCACCTACAGAACAATCACTATCCAATTATTAAAGGACTGACCATAAATCACCTACAGAACAATAACTGTCCAATTATTAAAGGACTGACCGTAAATCACCTACAGAACAATCACTGTCCAATTATTAAAGGACTGACCGTAAATCACCTACAGAACAATCACTATCCGATTATTAAAGGAATGAACGTAAATCACCTACAGAACAATCACTGTCCAACTATTAAAGGACTGACCGTAAATCACCGACAGAACAATCACTATCCAATTATTAAAGGACTGACCGTAAATCACCTACAGAACAATCACTGACCAATAATTAAAGGACTGAACGTAAATCACCTACAGAACAATCACTGTCCAATTATTAAAGGACTGACCGTAAATCACCTACAGAACAATCACTGTACAATTATAAAAGGACTGACCGTAAATCACCTACAGAACATTCACTGTCCAATTATTAAAGGACAGACCGTAAATCATCTACAGAACAATCACTGTCCAATTATTAAAGGACTGACCGTAAATCACCTACAGAACAATCACTATCCGATTATTAAAGGAATGAACGTAAATCACCTACAGAACAATCACTGTCCAACTATTAAAGGACTGACCGTAAATCACCTACAGAACAATCACTATCCAATTATTAAAGGACTGACCGTAAATCACCTACAGAACAATCACTGACCAAAAAATAAAGGACTGAACGTAAATCACCTACAGAACAATCACTGTCCAATTATTAAAGGACTGACCGTAAATCACCTACAGAACAATCACTGTACAATTATAAAAGGACTGACCGTAAATCACCTACAGAACATTCACTGTCCAATTATTAAAGGACAGACCGTAAATCATCTACAGAACAATCACTGTCCAATTATTAAAGGACTGACCGTAAATCACCTACAGAACAATCACTATCCAATTATTAAAGGACTGAACGTAAATCACCTACAGAACAATCACTATCCAATTATTAAAGGACTGAACGTAAATCACCCGCAGAACAATCACTGTCCAATTCTTAAAGGACTGAACGTAAATCACCTACAGAACAATCACTGTCCAATTATTAAAGGACTGACTGTAAATCACCGACAGAACAATCACAGTCCAATTATTAAAGGACTGACTGTAAATCACCTACAGAACAATCACAGTCCAATTATTAAAGGACTGACCGTAAATCACCTACAGAACAATCACTGTCCAATTATTAAAGGACTGACTGTAAATCACCGACAGAACAATCACAGTCCAATTATTAAAGGACTGACCGTAAATCACCTACAGAACAATCACTGTCCAATTATTAAAGGGCTGACTGTAAATCACCGACAGAACAATCACAGTCCAATTATTAAAGGACTGACTGTAAATCACCTACAGAACAATCACAGTCCAATTATTAAAGGACTGACTGTAAATCACCGACAGAACAATCACAGTCCAATTATTAAAGGACTGACTGTAAATCACCGACAGAACAATCACAGTCCAATTATTAAAGGACTGACCGTAAATCACCTACAGAACAATCACTGTCCAATTATTAAAGGACTGACTGTAAATCACCGACAGAACAATCACAGTCCAATTATTAAAGGACTGACTGTAAATCACCTACAGAACAATCACAGTCCAATTATTAAAGGACTGAACGTAAATCACCTACAGAACAATCACTGTCCAATTATTAAAGGACTGACTGTAAATCACCGACAGAACAATCACAGTCCAATTATTAAAGGACTGACTGTAAATCACCTACAGAACAATCACAGTCCAATTATTAAAGGACTGACCGTAAATCACCTACAGAACAATCACTGTCCAATTATTAAAGGACTGACTGTAAATCACCGACAGAACAATCACAGTCCAATTATGAAAGGACTGACCGTAAATCACCTACAGAACAATCACAGTCCAATTATTAAAGGACTGACCGCAAATCACCTACAGAACAATCACTATCCAATTATTAAAGGACTGACTGTAAATCACCTACAGAACAATCACTATCCAATTATTAAAGGACTGACCGTAAATCACCTACAGAACAATCACTGTCCAATTATTAAAGGACTGACCATAAATCACCTACAGAACAATCACTGTCCAATTATTAAAGGACTGACCATAAATCAGCTACAGAACAATCACTATCCAATTATTAAAGGACTGACCGTAAATCACCTACAGAACAATCACTATCCAATTATTAAAGGACTGACCGTAAAACACCTACAGAACAATCACTATCCAATTATTAAAGGACTGAACGTAAATCACCTACAGAACAATCACTGTCCAATTATTAAAGGACTGACCGTAAATCACCTACAGAACAATCACTGTCCAATTATTAAAGGACTGACCGTAAATCACCTACAGAACAATCACTGTCCAATTATTAAAGGACAGACCGTAAATCACCTGCAGAACAATCACTGTCCAATTATTAAAGGACTGACCGTAAATCACCTACAGAACAATCACTGTCCAATTATTAAAGGACTGACCGTAAATCACCTACAGAACAATCACTGTCCAATTATTAAAGGACTGACCGTAAATCACCTAAAGAACAATCACTGTCCAATTATTAAAGAACTGACCGTAAATCACCTACAGAACAATCACTGTCCAATTATTAAAGGAATGACCGTAAATCACCTACAGAACAATCACTGTCCAATTATTAAAGGACTGACCGTAAATCACCTACAGAACAATCACTTTCCAATTATTAAAGGACTGACCGTAAATCACCTACAGAACAATCACTATCCAATTATTAAAGGACTGACCGTAAAACACCTACAGAACAATCACTATCCAATTATTAAAGGACTGAACGTAAATCACCTACAGAACAATCACTGTCCAATTATTAAAGGACTGACCGTAAATCACCTACAGAACAATCACTGTCCAATTATTAAAGGACTGACCGTAAATCACCTACAGAACAATCACTGTCCAATTATTAAAGGACAGACCGTAAATCACCTGCAGAACAATCACTGTCCAATTATTAAAGGACTGACCGTAAATCACCTACAGAACAATCACTGTCCAATTATTAAAGGACTGACCGTAAATCACCTACAGAACAATCACTGTCCAATTATTAAAGGACTGACCGTAAATCACCTAAAGAACAATCACTGTCCAATTATTAAAGAACTGACCGTAAATCACCTACAGAACAATCACTGTCCAATTATTAAAGGAATGACCGTAAATCACCTACAGAACAATCACTATCCAATTATTAAAGGACTGACCGTAAATCACCTACAGAACAATCACTGTCCAATTATTAAAGGACTAACCGTATATCACCGACAGAACAATCACTGTCCAATTATTAAAGGACTGACCATAAATCACCGACAGAACAATCACTGTCCAATTATTAAAGGACTGACTGTAAATCACCTACAGAACAATAACAGTCCAATTATTAAATGACTGACTGTTAATCACCTACAGAACAATAACTGTCCAATTATTAAAGGACTGACCGTAAATCACCTACAGAACAATCACTGTCCAATTATTAAAGGACAGACCATAAATCACCTACAGAACAATCACTGTCCAATTATTAAAGGACTGACCGTAAATCACCTACAGAACATTCACTGTCCAATTATTAAAGGACAGACCGTAAATCACCTACAGAACAATCACTGTCCAATTATTAAAGGACAGACCGTAAATCACCTACAGAACAATCACTGTCCAATTATTAAAGGACTGACCGTAAATCACCAACAGAACAATCACTGTCCAATTATTAAAGGACTGACCGTAAATCACCTACAGAACAATCACTATCCAATTATTAAAGGACTGACCATAAATCACCTACAGAACAATAACTGTCCAATTATTAAAGGACTGACTGTAAATCACCTACAGAACAATCACTATCCAATTATTAAAGGACTGACCGTAAATCACCTACAGAACAATCACTGTCCAATTATTAAAGGACTGACTGTAAATCACCTACAGAACAATCACTATCCAATTATTAAAGGACTGACCGTAAATCACCTACAGAACAATCACTATCCAATTATTAAAGGACTGACCATAAATCACCTACAGAACAATCACTGACCAATAATTAAAGGACTGAACGTAAATCACCTACAGAACAATCACTGTCCAATTATTAAAGGACTGACATTAAATCACCTACAGAACAATCACTGTACAATTATAAAAGGACTGACCGTAAATCACCTACAGAACAATCACTGTCCAATTATTAAAGGACAGACCGTAAATCATCTACAGAACAATCACTGTCCAATTATTAAAGGACTGACTGTAAATCACCTACAGAACAATCACTATCCAATTATTAAAGGAATGAACGTAAATCATCTACAGAACAATCACTGTCCAATTATTAAAGGACTGACTGTAAATCACCTACAGAACAATCACTGTCCAATTATTAAAGGAATGAACGTAAATCACCTACAGAACAATCACTATCCAATTATTAAAGGACTGACCGTAAATCATCTACAGAACAATCACTGTCCAATTATTAAAGGACTGACTGTAAATCACCTGCAGAACAATCACTATCCAATTATTAAAGGACTGAACGTAAATCACCTACAGAACAATCATAGTCCAATTATTAAAGGACTGACCGTAAATCACCTACAGAACAATCACTATCCAATTATTAAAGGAATGAACGTAAATCACCTACAGAACAATCACTATCCAATTATTAAAGGACTGACCGTAAATCATCTACAGAACAATCACTGTCCAATTATTAAAGGACTGACTGTAAATCACCTGCAGAACAATCACTATCCAATTATTAAAGGACTGAACGTAAATCACCTACAGAACAATCATAGTCCAATTATTAAAGGACTGACCGTAAATCACCTACAGAACAATCACTATCCAATTATTAAAGGACTGACTGTAAATCACCTACAGAACAATCACTCTCCAATTATTAAAGGACTGACCGTAAATCACCTACAGAACAATCACTGTCCAATTATTAAAGGACTGACCGTAAATCACCTACAAAACAATCACTGTCCAATTATTAAAGGACTGACCGTAAATCACCTACAGAACAATCACTGTCCAATTATTAAAGGACTGACTGTAAATCACCTACAGAACAATCACTATCCAATTATTAAAGGACTGACTGTAAATCACCTACAGAACAATCACTCTCCAATTATTAAAGGACTGACCGTAAATCACCTACAGAACAATCACTGTCCAATTATTAAAGGACTGACCGTAAATCACCTACAAAACAATCACTGTCCAATTATTAAAGGACTGACCGTAAATCACCTACAGAACAATCACTGTCCAATTATTAAAGGACTAACCGTAAATCACCTACAGAACAATCACTGTCCAATTATTAAAGGACTGACTGTAAATCACCTACAGAACAATCACTATCCAATTATTAAAGGACTGAACGTAAATCACCCGCAGAACAATCACTGTCCAATTCTTAAAGGACTGAACGTAAATCACCTACAGAACAATCACTGTCCAATTATTAAAGGACTGACTGTAAATCACCGACAGAACAATCACAGTCCAATTATTAAAGGACTGACTGTAAATCACCTACAGAACAATCACAGTCCAATTATTAAAGGACTGACTGTAAATCACCTACAGAACAATCACTATCCAATTATTAAAGGACTGAACGTAAATCACCTACAGAACAATCACTATCCAATTATTAAAGGACTGACTGTAAATCACATACAGAACAATCACTATCCAATTATTAAAGGACTGAACGTAAATCACCTGCAGAACAATCACTGTCCAATTATTAAAGGACTGACCGTAAATCACCTGCAGAACAATCACTGTCCAATTATTAAAGGACTGACCGTAAATCACCTACAGAACAATCACAGTCCAATTATTAAAGGACTGACTGTAAATCACCTACAG
Source organism: Heterodontus francisci (assembly GCF_036365525.1). Taxonomy (NCBI): domain Eukaryota; kingdom Metazoa; phylum Chordata; class Chondrichthyes; order Heterodontiformes; family Heterodontidae; genus Heterodontus; species Heterodontus francisci. The sequence continues at coordinate 73,485 of NW_027141958.1, forward strand.
AACAATCACAGTCCAATTATTAAAGGACTGACCGTAAATCACCTACAGAACAATCACTGTCCAATTATTAAAGGACTGACCGTAAATCACCTACAGAACAATCACAGTCCAATTATTAAAGGACTGACTGTAAATCACCTACAGAACAATCACAGTCCAATTATTAAAGGACTGACTGTAAATCACCTACAGAACAATCACAGTCCAATTATTAAAGGACTGAACGTAAATCACCTGCAGAACAATCACTGTCCAATTATTAAAGGACTGACCGTAAATCACCTACAGAACAATCACAGTCCAATTATTAAAGGACTGACTGTAAATCACCTACAGAACAATCACAGTCCAATTATTAAAGGACTGACAGTAAATCACCTACAGAACAATCACTGTCCAATTATTAAAGGACTGACCGTAAATCACCTACAGAACAATCACTGTCCAATTATTAAAGGACTGACCGTAAATCACCTACAGAACAATCACTGTCCAATTATTAAAGGACTGACCGTAAATCACCTACAAAACAATCACTGTCCAATTATTAAAGGACTGACCGTAAATCACCTACAGAACAATCACTGTCCAATTATTAAAGGACTAACCGTAAATCACCTACAGAACAATCACTGTCCAATTATTAAAGGACTGACTGTAAATCACCTACAGAACAATCACAGTCCAATTATTAAAGGACTGACAGTAAATCACCTGCAGAACAATCACTGTCCAATTATTAAAGGACTGACCGTAAATCACCTACAGAACAATCACAGTCCAATTATTAAAGGACTGACCATAAATCACCTACAGAACAATCACAGTCCAATTATTAAAGGACTGACCGTAAATCACCTACAGAACAATCACTGTCCAATTATTAAAGGACTGACCGCAAATCACCTACAGAGCAATCACTGTCCAATTATTAAAGGACTGACCGTAAATCACCTACATAACAATCACTGTCCAATTATTAAAGGACTGAACGTAAATCACCTACAGAACAATCACTATCCAATTATTAAAGGACTGACCGTAAATCACCTACAGAACAATCACTATCCAATTATTAAAGGACTGCCCATAAATCACCTACAGAACAATAACTGTCCAATTATTAAAGGTCTGACCGTAAATCACCTACAGAACAATCACTGTCCAATTATTAAAGGACTGACCGTAAATCACCGACAGAACAATCACTGTCCAATTATTCAAGGACTGACCGTAAATCACCTACAGAACAATCACTATCCAATTATTAAAGGACTGACCGTAACTCACCTACAGAACAATCACTGTCCAATTATTAAAGGACTGACCGTAAATCACCTACAGAACAATCACTGTCCAATTATTAAAGGACTGACCGTAAATCACCTACAGAACAATCACTGTCCAATTATTAAAGGACAGACCGTAAATCACCTACAGAACAATCACTGTCCAATTATTAAAGGACTGACCGTAAATCACCTACAGAACAATCACTATCCGATTATTAAAGGAATGAACGTAAATCACCTACAGAACAATCACTATCCAATTATTAAAGGAATGAACGTAAATCACCTACAGAACAATCACTGACCAATTATTAAAGGACTGAACGTAAATCACCTACAGAACAATCACTGTCCAATTATTAAAGGACTGACCGTAAATCACCTACAGAACAATCACTGTACAATTATAAAAGGACTGACCGTAAATCACCTACAGAACAATCACTGTCCAAAAATTAAAGGACAGACCGTAAATCACCTACAGAACAATCACTGTCCAATTATTAAAGGACTGACTGTAAATCACCTACAGAACAATCACTATCCAATTATTAAAGGAATGAACGTAAATCACCTACAGAACAATCACTGTCCAATTATTAAAGGACTGACTGTAAATCACCTACAGAACAACCACTATCCAATTATTAAAGGACTGAACGTAAATCACCCGCAGAACAATCACTGTCCAATTCTTAAAGGACTGAACGTAAATCACCTACAGAACAATCACTGTCCAATTATTAAAGGACTGACTGTAAATCACCGACAGAACAATCACAGTCCAATTATTAAAGGACTGACTGTAAATCACCTACAGAACAATCACAGTCCAATTATTAAAGGACTGACTGTAAATCACCGACAGAACAATCACAGTCCAATTATTAAAGGACTGACTGTAAATCACCTACAGAACAATCACAGTCCAATTATTAAAGGATTGACTGTAAATCACCTACAGAACAATCACTATCCAATTATTAAAGGACTGACTGTAAATCACCTACAGAACAATCACTATCCAATTATTAAAGGACTGAACGTAAATCACCTACAGAACAATCACTATCCAATTATTAAAGGACTGACCGTAAATCACCTACAGAACAATCACTGTCCAATTATTCAAGGAGTGACCGTAAATCACCTACAGAACAATCACTGTCCAATTATTAAAGGACTGACTGTAAATCACCGACAGAACAATCACAGTCCAATTATTAAAGGACTGACTGTAAATCACCTACAGAACAATCACAGTCCAATTATTAAAGGACTGACTGTAAATCACCTACAGAACAATCACTATCCAATTATTAAAGGACTGAACGTAAATCACCTACAGAACAATCACTATCCAATTATTAAAGGACTGAACGTAAATCACCTACAGAACAATCGCTATCCAATTATTAAAGGACTGACTGTAAATCACCTACAGAACAATCACTGTCCAATTATTAAAGGACTGACCGTAAATCACCTACAGAACAATCACTGTCCAATTATTAAAGGACTGACCGTAAATCACCTACAGAACAATCACTGTCCAATTATTAAAGGACTGAACGTAAATCACCTGCAGAACAATCACTGTCCAATTATTAAAGGACTGACCGTAAATCACCTACAGAACAATCACTGTCCAATTATTAAAGGACTGACTGTAAATCACCTACAGAACAATCACAGTCCAATTATTAAAGGACTGACAGTAAATCACCTACAGAACAATCACTGTCCAATTATTAAAGGACTGACCGTAAATCACCTACAGAACAATCACTGTCCAATTATTAAAGGACTGACCGTAAATCACCTACAGAACAATCACTGTCCAATTATTAAAGGACTGACCGTAAATCACCTACAGAACAATCACTGTCCAATTATTAAAGGACTGACCGTAAATCACCTACAAAACAATCACTGTCCAATTATTAAAGGACTGACCGTAAATCACCTACAGAACAATCACTGTCCAATTATTAAAGGACTAACCGTAAATCACCTACAGAACAATCACTGTCCAATTATTAAAGGACTGACTGTAAATCACCTACAGAACAATCACAGTCCAATTATTAAAGGACTGACAGTAAATCACCTACAGAACAATCACTGTCCAATTATTAAAGGACTGACCGTAAATCACCTACAGAACAATCACTGTCCAATTATTAAAGGACTGACCGTAAATCACCTACAGAACAATCACTGTCCAATTATTAAAGGACTAACCGTAAATCACCTACAGAACAATCACTGTCCAATTATTAAGGACTGACTGTAAATCACCTACAGAACAATCACAGTCCAATTATTAAAGGACTGACAGTAAATCACCTGCAGAACAATCACTGTCCAATTATTAAAGGACTGACCGTAAATCACCTACCGAACAATCACTGTCCAATTATTAAAGGACTGACCGTAAATCACCTACAGAGCAATCACTGACCAATTATTAAATGACTAACCGTAAATCACCTACAGAACAATCACTGTCCAATTATTAAAGGACTGACCGTAAATCACCTACAGAACAATCACTGTCCAATTATTAAAGGACTGACCGTAAATCACCTACAGAACAATCACTGCCCAATTATTAAAGGACTGACCGTAAATCACCTACAGAACAATCACTATCCAATTATTAAAGGACTGACCGTAAATCACCGACAGAACAATCACTGTCCAATTATTAAAGGACTGACCGTAATTCACCTACAGAACAATCACTGTCCAATTATTAAAGGACTGACCGTAATTCACCTACAGAACAATCACTGTCCAATTATTAAAGGACTGACCGTAAATCACCTACAGAACAATCACTGTCCAATTATTAAAGGACTGACCGTAAATCACATACAGAACAATCACTATCCAATTATTAAAGGACTAACCGTAAATCACCTACTGAACAATCACTGTCCAATTATTAAAGGACTGACCGTAAATCACCTACAGAACAATCACTGTCCAATTATTAAAGGACTGACCGTAAATCAACTACAGAACAATCACTATCCAATTATTAAAGGACTGACCGTAAATCACCTACAGAACAATCACTGTCCAATTATTAAAGGACTGACCGTAAATCACCTACAGAACAATCACTATCCTATTATTAAAGAACTGACCGTAAATCACCTAAAGAACAATCACTGTCCAATTATTAAAGGACTGACTGTAAATCACCGACAGAACAATCACTGACCAATTATTAAAGGACTGACCATAAATCACCTACAGAACAATCACTGTCCAATTATTAAAGGACTGACCGTAAATCACCTACAGAACAATAACTGTCCAATTATTACAGGACTGACTGTAAATCACCTACAGAACAATAACTGTCCAATTATTACAGGACTGACTGTAAATCACCTACAGAACAATCACTGTCCAATTATTAAAGGACTGACTGTAAATCACCTTCAGAACAATCACTGTCCAATTATTAAATGACTGACTGTAAATCACCTACAGAACAATCACTGTCCAATTATTAAAGGACTGACCGTAAATCACCTACAGAACAATCACTGTCCAATTATTAAAGGACTGACCGTAAATCACCTACAGAACAATCACTATCCTATTATTAAAGAACTGACCGTAAATCACCTACAGAACAATAACTGTCCAATTATTACAGGACTGACTGTAAATCACCTCCAGAACAATCACTGTCCAATTATTAAAGGACTGACTGTAAATCACCTTCAGAACAATCACTGTCCAATTATTAAATGACTGACTGTAAATCACCTACAGAACAATCACTGTCCAATTATTAAAGGACTGACCGTAAATCACCTACAGAACAATCACTGTCCAATTATTAAAGGACTGACCGTAAATCACCTACAGAACAATCACTGTCCAATTATTAAATGACTGACCGTAAATCACCTGCAGAACAATCACTGCCCAATTATTAAAGGACTGACCATAAATCACCTACAGAACACTCACTGTCCAATTATTAAAGGACTGACCGTAAATCACCTACAGAACAATAACTGTCCAATTATTACAGGACTGACTGTAAATCACCTACAGAACAATCACTGTCCAATTATTAAAGGACTGACCGTAAATCACCGACAGAACAATAACTGTCCAATTATTAAAGGACTGACTGTAAATCACCTACAGAACAATCACTGTCCAATTATTAAAGGACTGACTGTAAATCACCTTCAGAACAATCACTGTCCAATTATTAAATGACTGACTGTAAATCACCTACAGAACAATCACTGTCCAATTATTAAAGGACTGACCGTAAATCACCTACAGAACAATCACTGTCCAATTATTAAAGGACTGACCGTAAATCACCTACAGAACAATCACTATCCTATTATTAAAGAACTGACCGTAAATCACCTAAAGAACAATCACTGTCCAATTATTAAAGGACTGACTGTAAATCACCGACAGAACAATCACTGAACAATTATTAAAGGACTGACCATAAATCACCTACAGAACAATCACTGTCCAATTATTAAAGGACTGACCGTAAATCACCTACAGAACAATAACTGTCCAATTATTAAATGACTGACCGTAAATCACCTGCAGAACAATCACTGCCCAATTATTAAAGGACTGACCATAAATCACCTACAGAACACTCACTGTCCAATTATTAAAGGACTGACCGTAAATCACCTACAGAACAATAACTGTCCAATTATTACAGGACTGACTGTAAATCACCTACAGAACAATCACTGTCCAATTATTAAAGGACTGACCGTAAATCACCTACAGAACAATCACTGTCCAATTATTAAAGGACTGACCGTAAATCACCTACAGAACAATAACTGTCCAATTATTACAGGACTGACTGTAAATCACCTACAGAACAATCACTGTCCAATTATTAAAGGACTGACTGTAAATCACCTTCAGAACAATCACTGTCCAATTATTAAATGACTGACTGTAAATCACCTACAGAACAATCACTGTCCAATTATTAAAGGACTGACTGAAAATCACCTACAGAACAATCACTGTCCAATTATTAAAGGACTGACCGTAAATCACCTACAGAACAATCACTGTCCAATTATTAAAGGACTGACCGTAAATCACCTGCAGAACAATCACTATCCAATTATTAAAGGACTGACCGTCAATCACCTACAGAACAATCACTGTCCAATTATTAAAGGACTGACTGTAAATCACCTGCAGAACAATCACTGTCCAATTATTAAAGGACTGACCGTAAATCACCTACAGAACAATCACTGTCCAATTATTAAAGGACTGACTGTCAATCACCTACAGAACAATCACTGTCCAATTATTAAAGGACTGACTGTAAATCACCTACAGAACAATCACTGTCCAATTATTAAAGGACTGACTGTAAATCACCTACAGAACAATCACTGTCCAATTATTAAAGGACTGACCGTAAATCACCTACAGAACAATCACTGTCCAATTATTAAAGGACTGACCGTAAATCACCTACAGAACAATCACTGTCCAATTATTAAAGGACTGACTGTAAATCACCTACAGAACATTCACTGTCCAATTATTAAAGGACTGACTGTAAATCACCTACAGAACAATCACTGTCCAATTATTAAAGGACTGACTGTAAATCACCTACAGAACAATCACTGTCCAATTATTAAAGGACTGACTGTAAATCACCTGCAGAACAATCACTGTCCAATTATTAAAGGACTGACTGTAAATCACCTACAGAACAATCACTGTCCAATTATTGAAGGACTGACCGTAAATCACCTACAGAACAATCACTGTCCAATTATTAAAGGACTGACCGTAAATCACCTACAGAACAATCACTGTACAATTATTAAAGGACTGACCGTAAATCACCTGCAGAACAATCACTGTCCAATTATTAAAGGACTGACCGTAAATCACCTACAGAACAATCACTGTCCAATTATTAAATGACTAACCGTAAATCACCTACAGAACAATCACTGTCCAATTATTAAAGGACTGACCGTAAATCACCTACAGAACAATCACTGTCCAATTATTAAAGGACTGACCGTAAATCACCTACAGAACAATCACTGCCCAATTATTAAAGGACTGACCGTAAATCAACTACAGAACAATCACTATCCAATTATTAAAGGACTGACCGTAAATCACCTACAGAACAATCACTCTCCAATTATTAAAGGACTGACCGTAAATCACCTACAGAACAATCACTATCCTATTATTAAAGAACTGACTGTAAATCACCGACAGAACAATCACTGACCAATTATTAAAGGACTGACCATAAATCACCTACAGAACAATCACTGTCCAATTATTAAAGGACTGACCGTAAATCACCTACAGAACAATAACTGTCCAATTATTAAATGACTGACCGTAAATCACCTGCAGAACAATCACTGCCCAATTATTAAAGGACTGACCATAAATCACCTACAGAACAATCACTGTCCAATTATTAAAGGACTGACCGTAAATCACCTACAGAACAATAACTGTCCAATTATTACAGGACTGACTGTAAATCACCTACAGAACAATCACTGTCCAATTATTAAAGGACTGACCGTAAATCACCTACAGAACAATCACTGTCCAATTATTAAAGGACTGAGCGTAAATCACCTACAGAACAATAACTGTCCAATTATTACAGGACTGACTGTAAATCACCTACAGAACAATCACTGTCCAATTATTAAAGGACTGACTGTAAATCACCTTCAGAACAATCACTGTCCAATTATTAAATGACTGACTGTAAATCACCTACAGAGCAATCACTGTCCAATTATTAAAGGACTGACTGAAAATCACCTACAGAACAATCACTGTCCAATTATTAAAGGACTGACCGTAAATCACCTACAGATCAATCACTGTCCAATTATTAAAGGACTGACCGTAAATCACCTGCAGAACAATCACTATCCAATTATTAAAGGACTGACTGTCAATCACCTACAGAACAATCACTGTCCAATTATTAAAGGACTGACTGTCAATCACCTACAGAACAATCACTGACCAATTATTAAAGGACTGACCGTAAATCACCTACAGAACAATAACTGTCCAATTATTAAATGACTGACCGTAAATCACCTGCAGAACAATCACTGCCCAATTATTAAAGGACTGACCATAAATCACCTACAGAACAATCACTGTCCAATTATTAAAGGACTGACCGTAAATCACCTACAGAACAATAACTGTCCAATTATTACAGGACTGACTGTAAATCACCTACAGAACAATCACTGTCCAATTATTAAAGGACTGACCGTAAATCACCTACAGAACAATCACTGTCCAATTATTAAAGGACTGAGGGTAAATCACCTACAGGACAATAACTGTCCAATTATTACAGGACTGACTGTAAATCACCTACAGAACAATAACTGTCCAATTATTAAAGGACTGACTGTAAATCACCTTCAGAACAATCACTGTCCAATTATTAAATGACTGACTGTAAATCACCTACAGAACAATCACTGTCCAATTATTAAAGGACTGACTGAAAATCCCCTACAGAACAATCACTGTCCAATTATTAAAGGACTGACCGTAAATCACCTACAGAACAATCACTGTCCAATTATTAAAGGACTGACCGTAAATCACCTGCAGAACAATCACTATCCAATTATTAAAGGACTGACTGTCAATCACCTACAGAACAATCACTGTCCAATTATTAAAGGACTGACTGTAAATCACCTGCAGAACAATCACTGTCCAATTATTAAAGGACTGACTGTCAATCACCTACAGAACAATCACTGTCCAATTATTAAAGGACTGACTGTAAATCACCTACAGAACAATCACTGTCCAATTATTAAAGGACTGACTGTAAATCACCTACAGAACAATCACTGTCCAATTATTAAAGGACTGAACGTAAATCACCTACAGAACAATCACTGTCCAATTATTAAAGGACTGACCGTAAATCACCTACAGAACAATCACTGTCCAATTATTAAAGGACTGACTGTAAATCACCTACAGAACATTCACTGTCCAATTATTAAAGGACTGACTGTAAATCACCTACAGAACAATCACTGTCCAATTATTAAAGGACTGACTGTAAATCACCTACAGAACAATCACTGTCCAATTATTAAAGGACTGACTGTAAATCTCCTGCAGAACAATCACTGTCCAATTATTAAAGGACTGACTGTAAATCACCTACAGAACAATCACTGTCCAATTATTGAAGGACTGACCGTAAATCACCTACAGAACAATCACTGTCCAATTATTAAAGGACTGACCGTAAATCACCTACAGAACAATCACTGTACAATTATTAAAGGACTGACCATAAATCACCTGCAGAACAATCACTGTCCAATTATTAAAGGACTGACCGTAAATCACCTACAGAACAATCACTCTCCAATTATTAAAGGACTGACCGTAGATCACCGACACAACAATAACTGTCCAATTATTAAAGGACTGACTGTAAATCACCTACAGAACAATCACTGACCAATTATTAAAGGACTGACTGTAAATCACCTACAGAACAATCACTGTCCAATTATTAAAGGACTGACTGTAAATCACCTACAGAACAATCACTGACCAATTATTAAAGGACTGACCGTAAATCACCTACAGAACAATCACTGTCCAATTATTAAAGGACTGACCGTCAATCACCTACAGAACAATCACTGTCCAATTATTAAAGGACTGACTGTAAATCACCTGCAGAACAATCACTGTCCAATTATTAAAGGACTGACTGTAAATCACCTACAGAACAATCACTGTCCAATTATTAAAGGACTGACTGTAAATCACCTGCAGAACAATCACTGTCCAATTATTAAAGGACTGACTGTAAATCACCTACAGAACAATCACTGTCCAATTATTAAAGGACTGACTGTAAATCACCTACAGAACAATCACTGACCAATTATTAAAGGACTGACCGTAAATCACCTACAGAACAATCACTGTCCAATTATTAAAGGACTGACCGTCAAACACCTACAGAACAATCACTGTCCAATTATTAAAGGACTGACTGTAAATCACCTGCAGAACAATCACTGTCCAATTATTAAAGGACTGACTGTAAATCACCTACAGAACAATCACTGTCCAATTATTAAAGGACTGACTGTAAATCACCTGCAGAACAATCACTGTCCAATTATTAAAGGACTGACTGTAAATCACCTACAGAACAATCACTGTCCAATTATTGAAGGACTGACCGTAAATCACCTACAGAACAATCACTGTCCAATTATTAAAGGACTGACCGTAAATCACCTACAGAACAATCACTGTACAATTATTAAAGGACTGACCGTAAATCACCTGCAGAACAATCACTGTCCAATTATTAAAGGACTGACCGTAAATCACCTACAGAACAATCACTGTCCAATTATTAAAGGACTGACCGTAAATCACCTACAGAACAATCACTCTCCAATTATTAAAGGACTGACCGTAGATCACCGACAGAACAATCACTGACCAATTATTAAAGGACTGACTGTAAATCACCTACAGAATAATCACTGTCCAATTATTAAAGGACTGACTGTCAATCACCTACAGAACAATCACTGTCCAATTATTAAAGGACTGACCGTAAATCACCTACAGAACAATCACTATCCAATTATTAAAGGACTGACCGTAAATCACCTACAGAACAATCACTGTCATATTATTAAAGGACTGACTGTAAATCACCTACAGAACATTCACTGTCCAATTATTAAAGGACTGACTGTAAATCACCTACAGAACAATCACTGTCCAATTATTAAAGGACTGACTGTAAATCACCTACAGAACAATCACTGTCCAATTATTAAAGGACTGACTGTAAATCACCTGCAGAACAATCACTGTCCAATTATTAAAGGACTGACTGTAAATCACCTACAGAACAATCACTGTCCAATTATTAAAGGACTGACCGTAAATCACCTACAGAACAATCACTATCCAATTATTAAAGGACTGACTGTAAATCACCTGCAAAATAATCACTGTCCAATTATTAAAGGACTGACCGTAAATCACCTACAGAACAATCACTATCCAATTATTAAAGGACTGACTGTAAATCACCTACAGAACAATCACTGTCCAATTATTAAAGGACTGACTGTAAATCACCTGCAGAACAATCACTGTCCAATTATTAAAGGACTGACTGTAAATCACCTACAGAACAATCACTGTCCAATTATTAAAGGACTGACCGTAAATCACCTACAGAACAATCACTATCCAATTATTAAAGGACTGACAGTAAATCACCTACAGAACAATCACTGTCCAATTATTAAAGGACTGACTGTAAATCACCTACAGAACAATCACTGTCCAATTATTAAAGGACTGACTGTAAATCACCTACAGAACAATCACTGTCCAATTATTAAAGGACTGACTGTAAATCACCTACAGAACAATCACTGTCCAATTATTAAAGGACTGACTGTAAATCACCTGCAGAACAATCACTGTCCAATTATTAAAGGACTGACTGTAAATCACCTACAGAACAATCACTGTCCAATTATTAAAGGACTGACCGTAAATCACCTACAGAACAATCACTGTACAATTATTAAAGGACTGACCGTAAATCACCTACAGAACAATCACTGTCCAATTATTAAAGGACTGACTGTAAATCACCTACAGAACAATCACTGTCCAATTATTAAAGGACTGACTGTAAATCACCTACAGAACAATCACTGTCCAATTATTAAAGGACTGACTGTAAATCACCTACAGAACAATCACTGTCCAATTATTAAAGGACTGACCGTAAATCACCGACAGAACAATCACTGTCCAATTATTAAAGGACTGACCGTAAATCACCTACAGAACAATCACTGTCCAATCATTAAAGGACTGACTGTAAATCACCTGCAGAACAATCACTGTCCAATTATTAAAGGACTGACTGTAAATCACCTACAGAACAATCACTGTCCAATTATTAAAGGACTGACCGTAAATCACCTACAGAACAATCACTGTACAATTATTAAAGGACTGACCGTAAATCACCTACAGAACAATCACTATCCAATTATTAAAGGACTGACTGTAAATCACCTGCAAAATAATCACTGTCCAATTATTAAAGGACTGACCGTAAATCACCTACAGAACAATCACTGTCCAATTATTAAAGGACTGACTGTAAATGACCTACAGAACAATCACTGTCCAATTATTAAAGGACTGACTGTAAATCACCTACAGAACAATCACTGTCCAATTATTAAAGGACTGACTGTAAATCACCTGCAGAACAATCACTGTCCAATTATTAAAGGACTGACCGTAAATCACCAACAGAACAATCACTGTCCAATTATTAAAGGACTGATCGTAAATCACCTACAGAACAATCACTATCCAATTATTAAAGGACTGACTGTAAATCACCTACAGAACAATCACTGTCCAATTATTAAAGGACTGACTGTAAATCACCTACAGAACAATCACTGTCCAATTATTAAAGGACTGACTGTAAATCACCTACAGAACAATCACTGTCCAATTATTAAAGGACTGACTGCAAATCACCTGCAGAACAATCACTGTCCAATTATTAAAGGACTGACTGTAAATCACCTACAGAACAATCACTGTCCAATTATTAAAGGACTGACCGTAAATCACCTACAGAACAATCACTGTACAATTATTAAAGGACTGACCGTAAATCACCTACAGAACAATCACTGTCCAATTATTAAAGGACTGACCGTAAATCACCTACAGAACAATCACGGTCCAATTATTAAAGGACTGACTGTAAATCACCTACAGAACAATCACTGTCCAATTATTAAAGGACTGACTGTAAATCACCTACAGAACAATCACTGTCCAATTATTAAAGGACTGACTGTAAATCACCTACAGAACAATCACTGTCCAATTATTAAAGGACTGACTGTAAATCACCTGCAGAACAATCACTGTCCAATTATTAAAGGACTGACTGTAAATCACCTACAGAACAATCACTGTCCAATTATTAAAGGACTGACCGTAAATCACCTACAGAACAATCACTATCCAATTATTAAAGGACTGACTGTAAATCACCTACAGAACAATCACTGTCCAATTATTAAAGGACTGACTGTAAATCACCTACAGAACAATCACTGTCCAATTATTAAAGGACTGACTGTAAATCACCTACAGAACAATCACTGTCCAATTATTAAAGGACTGACTGTAAATCACCTGCAGAACAATCACTGTCCAATTATTAAAGGACTGACTGTAAATCACCTACAGAACAATCACTGTCCAATTATTAAAGGACTGACCGTAAATCACCTACAGAACAATCACTGTACAATTATTAAAGGACTGACCGTAAATCACCTACAGAACAATCACTGTCCAATTATTAAAGGACTGACCGTAAATCACCTACAGAACAATCACGGTCCAATTATTAAAGGACTGACCGTAAATCACCTACAGAACAATCACTGTCCAATTATTAAAGGACTGACCGTAAATCACCTACAGAACAATCACGGTCCAATTATTAAAGGACTGACCGTAAATCACCTACAGAACAATCACGGTCCAATTATTAAAGGACTGACCGTAAATCACCTACAGAACAATCACTGTCCAATTATTAAAGGACTGACCGTAAATCACCTACAGAACAATCACTGTCCAATTATTAAAGGACTGACCGTAAATCACCTACAGAACAATCACGGTCCAATTATTAAAGGACTGACCGTAAATCACCTACAGAACAATCACTGTCCAATTATTAAAGGACTGACCGTAAATCACCTACAGAACAATCACTGTCCAATTATTAAAGGACTGACCGTAAATCACCTACAGAACAATCACTGTACAATTATTAAAGGACTGACCGTAAATCACCTGCAGAACAATCACTGTCCAATTATTAAAGGACTGACCGTAAATCACCTGCAGAACAATCACTATCCAATTATTAAAGGACTGACTGTAAATCACCTGCAAAATAATCACTGTCCAATTATTAAAGGACTGACTGTAAATCACCTACAGAACAATCACTGTCCTATTATTAAAGGACTGACCATAAATCACCTACAGAACTATCACTGTCCAATTATTAAAGGACTGACCATAAATCACCTACAGAACAATCACTGTACAATTATTAAAGGACTGACCGTAAATCACCTACAGAACAATCACTGTCCAATTATTAAAGGACTGACCGTAAATCACCTGCAGAACAATCACTATCCAATTATTAAAGGACTGACTGTAAATCACCTGCAAAATAATCACTGTCCAATTATTAAAGGACTGACTGTAAATCACCTACAGAACAATCACTGTCCAATTATTAAAGGACTGACTGTAAATCACCTACAGAACAATCACTGTCCAATTATTAAAGGACTGACCGTAAATCACCTACAGAACAATCACTGTCCAATTATTAAAGGACTGACCGTAAATCACCTACAGAACAATAACTGTACAATTATTAAAGGACTGACCGTAAATCACCTACAGAACAATCACTGTCCAATTATTAAAGGACTGACCGTAAATCACCTACAGAACAATCACTGTCCAATTATTAAAGGACTGACCGTAAATCACCTACAGAACAATCACTGTCCAATTATTAAAGGACTGACCGTAAATCACCTACAGAACAATCACTGTACAATTATTAAAGGACTGACCGTAAATCACCTACAGAACAATCACGGTCCAATTATTAAAGGACTGACCGTAAATCACCTACAGAACAATCACTGTACAATTATTAAAGGACTGACCGTAAATCACCTACAGAACAATCACTGTCCAATTATTAAAGGACTGACCGTAAATCACCTGCAGAACAATCACTATCCAATTATTAAAAGACTGACTGTAAATCACCTGCAAAATAATCACTGTCCAATTATTAAAGGACTGACCGTAAATCACCTACAGAACAATCACTGTCCAATTATTAAAGGACTGACCGTAAATCACCTACAGAACAATCACTATCCAATTATTAAAGGACTGACAGTAAATCACCTACAGAACAATCACTGTCCAATTATTAAAGGACTGACTGTAAATCACCTACAGAACAATCACTATCCAATTATTAAAGGACTGACTGTAAATCACCTACAGAACAATCACTATCCAATTATTAAAGGACTGACCGTAAATCACCTACAGAACAATCACTGTCCAATTATTAAAGGACTGACCGTAAATCACCTACAGAACAATCACTATCCAATTATTAAAGGACTGACAGTAAATCACCTACAGAACAATCACTGTCCAATTATTAAAGGACTGACTGTAAATCACCGACAAAACAATCACTGACCAATTATTAAAGGACTGACCGTAAATCACCTACAGAACAATCACTGTCCAATTATTAAAGGACTGACCGTAAATCACGTACAGAACAATCACTCTCCAATTATTAAAGGACGGACCGTAAATCACCGACAGAACAATCACTGACCAATTATTAAAGGACTGACTGTAAATCACCTACAGAACAATCACTGTCCAATTATTAAAGGACTGACCGTAAATCACCGACAGAACAATCACTGACCAATTATTAAAGGACTGACTGTAAATCACCTACAGAACAATCACTGTCCAATTATTAAAGGACTGACCGTGAATCACCTACAGAACAATCACTGTCCAATTATTAAAGGACTGACCGTAAATCACCCACAGAACAATCACTGTCCAATTATTAAAGGACTGACCGTAAATCACCTACAGAACAATCACTGTCCAATTATTAAAGGACTGACCGTAAATCACCTACAGAACAATCACTGTCCAATTATTAAAGGACTGACCGTAAATCACCTACAGAACAATCACTGTCCAATTATTAAAGGACTAACCGTAAATCACCTACAGAACAATCACTGTCCAATTATTAAAGGACTGACTGTAAATCACCTGCAGAACAATCACTGTCCAATTATTAAAGGACTGACTGTAAATCACCTGCAGAACAATCACTGTCCAATTATTAAAGGACTGACTGTAAATCACCTACAGAACAATCACTGTCCAATTATTAAAGGACTGACCGTAAATCACCTACAGAACAATCACTATCCAATTATTAAAGGACTGACCGTAAATCACCTACAGAACAATCACTGTCCAATTATTAAAGGACTGACTGTAAATCACCTGCAGAACAATCACTGTCCAATTATTAAAGGACTGACTGTAAATCACCTGCAGAACAATCACTGTCCAATTATGAAAGGACTGACCGTAAATCACCTACAGAACAATCACTGTACAATTATTAAAGGACTGACCGTAAATCACCTACAGAACAATCACTGTACAATTATTAAAGGACTGACTGTAAATCACCTACAGAACAATCACTGTCCAATTATTAAAGGACTGACCGTAAATCACCTGCAAAATAATCACTGTCCAATTATTAAAGGACTGACCGTAAATCACCTACAGAACAATCACTGTCCAATTATTAAAGGACTGACTGTAAATCACCTGCAAAATAATCACTGTCCAATTATTAAAGGACTGACCGTAAATCACCTACAGAACAATCACTGTCCAATTATTAAAGGACTGACCGTAAATCACCTACAGAACAATCACTGTCCAATTATTAAAGGACTGACCGTAAATCACCGACAGAACAATCACTGTCCAATTATTAAAGGACTGACTGTAAATCACCTACAGAACAATCACTGTCCAATTATTAAAGGACTGACCGTAAATCACCAACAGAACAATCACTGTCCAATTATTAAAGGACTGACCGTAAATCACCGACAGAACAATCACTGACCAATTATTAAAGGACTGACCGTAAATCACCTACAGAACAATCACTGTTCAATTATTAAAGGACTGACCGTAAATCACCTACAGAACAATCACTATCCAATTATTAAAGGACTGACCGTAAATCACCGACAGAACAATCACTGACCAATTATTAAAGGACTGACCGTAAATCACCGACAGAACAATCACTGACCAATTATTAAAGGACTGACCGTAAATCACCTACAGAACAATCACTGTTCAATTATTAAAGGACTGACCGTAAATCACCTACAGAACAATCACTATCCAATTATTAAAGGACTGACCGTAAATCACCTACAGAACAATCACTGTCCAATTATTAAAGGACTGACTGTAAATCACCTGCAGAACAATCACTGTCCAATTATTAAAGGACTGACTGTAAATCACCTGCAGAACAATCACTGTCCAATTATGAAAGGACTGACCGTAAATCACCTACAGAACAATCACTGTACAATTATTAAAGGACTGACCGTAAATCACCTACAGAACAATCACTGTACAATTATTAAAGGACTGACTGTAAATCACCTACAGAACAATCACTGTCCAATTATTAAAGGACTGACCGTAAATCACCTGCAAAATAATCACTGTCCAACTATTAAAGGACTGACCGTAAATCACCTACAGAACAATCACTGTCCAATTATTAAAGGACTGACTGTAAATCACCTGCAAAATAATCACTGTCCAATTATTAAAGGACTGACCGTAAATCACCTACAGAACAATCACTGTCCAATTATTAAAGGACTGACCGTAAATCACCTACAGAACAATCACTGTCCAATTATTAAAGGACTGACCGTAAATCACCGACAGAACAATCACTGTCCAATTATTAAAGGACTGACTGTAAATCACCTACAGAACAATCACTGTCCAATTATTAAAGGACTGACTGTAAATCACCTACAGAACAATCACTGTCCAATTATTAAAGGACTGACCGTAAATCACCTACAGAACAATCACTGTCCAATTATTAAAGGACTGACTGTAAATCACCTGCAAAATAA
The DNA here is from genome assembly GCF_036365525.1 of Heterodontus francisci. Taxonomy (NCBI): domain Eukaryota; kingdom Metazoa; phylum Chordata; class Chondrichthyes; order Heterodontiformes; family Heterodontidae; genus Heterodontus; species Heterodontus francisci. The sequence continues at coordinate 91,777 of NW_027141958.1, forward strand.
TCACTGTCCAATTATTAAAGGACTGACCGTAAATCACCTACAGAACAATCACTGTCCAATTATTAAAGGACTGACCGTAAATCACCGACAGAACAATCACTGTCCAATTATTAAAGGACTGACTGTAAATCACCTACAGAACAATCACTGTCCAATTATTAAAGGACTGACTGTAAATCACCTACAGAACAATCACTGTCCAATTATTAAAGGACTGACTGTAAATCACCTGCAAAATAATCACTGTCCAATTATTAAAGGACTGACCGTAAATCACCTACAGAACAATCACTGTCCAATTATTAAAGGACTGACTGTAAATCACCTACAGAACAATCACTGTCCAATTATTAAAGGACTGACTGTAAATCACCTGCAAAATAATCACTGTCCAATTATTAAAGGACTGACCGTAAATCACCTACAGAACAATCACTGTCCAATTATTAAAGGACTGACCGTAAATCACCGACAGAACAATCACTGTCCAGTTATTAAAGGACTGACCGTAAATCACCTACAGAACAATCACTGTCCAATTATTAAAGGACTGACCGTAAATCACCTACAGAACAATCACTGTCCAATTATTAAAGGACTGACCGTAAATCACCGACAGAACAATCACTGTCCAATTATTAAAGGACTGACCGTAAATCACCTACAGAACAATCACTGTACAATTATTAAAGGACTGACCGTAAATCACCTACAGAACAATCACTGTCCAATTATTAAAGGACTGACCGTAAATCACCTACAGAACAATCACTGTCCAATTATTAAAGGACTGACCGTAAATCACCTACAGAACAATCACTATCCAATTATTAAAGGACTGACCATAAATCACCTACAGAACAATCACTATCCAATTATTAAAGGACTGACTGTAAATCACCTACAGAACAATCACTGTCCAATTATTAAAGGACTGACCATAAATCACCTACAGAACAATCACTATCCAATTATTAAAGGACTGACTGTAAATCACCTACAGAACAATCACTATCCAATTATTAAAGGACTGACTGTAAATCACCTACAGAACAATCACTGTCCAATTATTAAAGGACTGACCGTAAATCACCTACAGAACAATCACTATCCAATTATTAAAGGACTGACCATAAATCACCTACAGAACAATCACTATCCAATTATTAAAGGACTGACCATAAATCACCTTCAGAACAATCACAGTCCAATTATTAAAGGACTGACCGTAAATCACCTACAGAACAATCACTGTCCAATTATTAAAGGACTGACCGTAAATCACCTACAGAACAATCACTGTCCAATTATTAAAGGACTGACCGTAAATCACCTACAGAACAATCACTGTCCAATTATTAAAGGACTGACCGTAAATCACCTACAGAACAATCACTATCCAATTATTAAAGGACTGACCGTAAATCACCTACAGAACAATCACTGTCCAATTATTAAAGGACTGACCGTAAATCACCTACAGAACAATCACTGTCCAATTATTAAAGGACTGACTGTAAATCACCTACAGAACAATCACTGTACAATTATTAAAGGACTGACCGTAAATCACCCACAGAACAATCACTGTCCAATTATTAAAGGACTGACTGTAAATCACCTACAGAACAATCACTGTCCAATTATTAAAGGACTGACTGTAAATCACCTACAGAACAATCACTGTCCAATTATTAAAGGACTGACCGTAAATCACCTACAGAACAATCACTGTCCAATTATTAAAGGACTGACCGTAAATCACCTACAGAACAATCACTGTCCAATTATTAAAGGACAGACCGTAAATCACCTACAGAACAATCACTGTCCAATTATTAAAGGACTGACCGTAAATCACCTACAGAACAATCACTGTCCAATTATTAAAGGACAGACCGTAAATCACCTGCAAAATAATCACTGTCTAATTATTAAAGGAATGACCATAAATCACCTACAGAACAATCACTGTCCAATTATTAAAGGACAGACCGTAAATCACCTACAGAACAATCACTGTCCAATTATTAAAGGACAGACCGTAAATCACCTACAGAACAATCACTGTCCAATTATTAAAGGACTGACCGTAAATCACCTACAGAACAATCACTGTCCAATTATTAAAGGACAGACCGTAAATCACCTGCAAAATAATCACTGTCTAATTATTAAAGGAATGACCATAAATCACCTACAGAACAATCACTATCCAATTATTAAAGGACTGACTGTAAATCACCTACAAAACAATCACTGTCCAATTATTAAAGGACTGACCGTAAATCACCTACAGAACAATCACTATCCAATTATTAAAGGACTGACTGTAAATCACCTGCAAAATAATCACTGTCCAATTATTAAAGGACTGACCGTAAATCACCTGCAGAACAATCACTGTCCAATTATTAAAGGACTGACCGTAAATCACCTACAGAACAATCACTGTCCAATTATTAAAGGACTGACCGTAAATCACCTACAGAACAATCACTGTCCAATTATTAAAGGACTGACTGTAAATCACCTGCAAAATAATCACTGTCCAATTATTAAAGGAATGACCATAAATCACCTACAGAACAATCACTATCCAATTATTAAAGGACTGACTGTAAATCACCTGCAAAATAATCACTGTCCAATTATTAAAGGACTGACCGTAAATCACCTACAGAACAATCACTGTCCAATTATTAAAGGACTGACCGTAAATCACCTACAGAACAATCACTGTCCAATTATTAAAGGACTGACCGTAAATCACCAACAGAACAATCACTATCCAATTATTAAAGGACTGACCGTAAATCACCTACAGAACAATCACTGTCCAATTATTAAAGGACTGACCGTAAATCACCTGCAGAACAATCACTGTCCAATTATTAAAGGACTGACTGTAAATCACCTGCAGAACAATCACTGTCCAATTATTAAAGGACTGACTGTAAATCACCTGCAGAACAATCACTGTCCAATTATTAAAGGACTGACTGTAAATCACCTACAGAACAATCACTGTCCAATTATTAAAGGACTGACCGTAAATCACCTACAGAACAATCACTGTCCAATTATTAAAGGACTGACCGTAAATCACCTACAGAACAATCACTGTCCAATTATTAAAGGACTGACCGTAAATCACCTACAGAACAATCACTGTCCAATTATTAAAGGACTGACCGTAAATCACCTACAGAACAATCACTGTCCAATTATTAAAGGACTGACCGTAAATCACCTACAGAACAATCACTGTCCAATTATTAAAGGACTGACCGTAAATCACCCACAGAACAATCACTGTCCAATTATTAAAGGACTGACTGTAAATCACCTACAGAACAATCACTGTCCAATTATTAAAGGACTGACTGTAAATCACCTGCAGAACAATCACTGTCCAATTATTAAAGGACTGACTGTAAATCACCTACAGAACAATCACTGTCCAATTATTAAAGGACTGACCGTAAATCACCTACAGAACAATCACTGTCCAATTATTAAAGGACTGACCGTAAATCACCTACAGAACAATCACTGTCCAATTATTAAAGGACTGACCGTAAATCACCCACAGAACAATCACTGTCCAATTATTAAAGGACTGACTGTAAATCACCTACAGAACAATCACTGTCCAATTATTAAAGGACTGACTGTAAATCACCTGCAGAACAATCACTGTCCAATTATTAAAGGACTGACTGTAAATCACCTACAGAACAATCACTGTCCAATTATTAAAGGACTGACCGTAAATCACCTACAGAACAATCACTGTCCAATTATTAAAGGACAGACCGTAAATCACCTACAGAACAATCACTGTCCAATTATTAAAGGACTGACTGTAAATCACCTACAGAACAATCACTGTCCAATTATTAAAGGACTGTCCGTAAATCACCTACAGAACAATCACTGTCCAATTATTAAAGGACTGACCGTAAATCACCTACAGAACAATCACTGTCCAATTATTAAAGGACTGACCGTAAATCACCTACAGAACAATCACTGTACAATTATTAAAGGACTGACCGTAAATCACCTACAGAACAATCACTATCCAATTATTAAAGGACTGACCGTAAATCACCTGCAAAATAATCACTGTCCAATTATTAAAGGACTGACCGTAAATCACCTACAGAACAATCACTATCCAATTATTAAAGGACTGACCGTAAATCACCTACAGAACAATCACTATCCTATTATTAAAGGACTGACTGTAAATCACCTGCAGAACAATCACTGTCCAATTATTAAAGGACTGACTGTAAATCACCTGCAGAACAATCACTGTCCAATTATTAAAGGACTGACTGTAAATCACCTGCAGAACAATCACTGTCCAATTATTAAAGGACTGACTGTAAATCACCTGCAGAACAATCACTGTCCAATTATTAAAGGACTGACTGTAAATCATCTACAGAACAATCACTGTCCAATTATTAAAGGACTGACTGTAAATCACCTACAGAACAATCACTGTCCAATTATTAAAGGACTGACCGTAAATCACCTGCAGAACAATCACTCTCCAATTATTAAAGGACTGACCGTAAATCACCTACAGAACAATCACTGTCCAATTATTAAAGGACTGACCGTCAATCACCTACAGAACAATCACTGTCCAATTATTAAAGGACTGACCGTAAATCACCTGCAGAACAATCACTGTCCAATTATTAAAGGACTGACTGTAAATCACCTACAGAACAATCACTGTCCAATTATTAAAGGACTGACTGTAAATCACCTGCAGAACAATCACTGTCCAATTATTAAAGGACTGACCGTAAATCACGTACAGAACAATCACTGTCCAATTATTAAAGGACTGACCGTAAATCACCTACAGAACAATCACTATCCAATTATTAAAGGACTGACAGTAAATCACCTACAGAACAATCACTGTCCAATTATTAAAGGACTGACTGTAAATCACCTGCAGAACAATCACTGTCCAATTATTAAAGGACTGACTGTAAATCACCTGCAGAACAATCACTGTCCAATTATTAAAGGACTGACCGTAAATCACCTTCAGAACAATCACTGTACAATTATTAAAGGACTGACCGTAAATCACCTACGGAACAATCACTATCCAATTATTAAAGGACTGACCGTAAATCACCTGCAAAATAATCACTGTCCAATTATTAAAGGACTGACCGTAAATCACCTACAGAACAATCACTATCCAATTATTAAAGGACTGACCGTAAATCACCTACAGAACAATCACTATCCTATTATTAAAGGACTGACTGTAAATCACCTGCAGAACAATCACTGTCCAATTATTAAAGGACTGACTGTAAATCACCTACAGAACAATAACTGTCTAATTATTAAAGGACTGACTGTAAATCACCTACAGAACAATCACTGTCCAATTATTAAAGGACTGACTGTAAATCACCTACAGAACAATCACTGTCCAATTATTAAAGGACTGACTGTAAATCACCTACAGAACAATCACTGTCCAATTATTAAAGGACTGACTGTAAATCACCTACAGAACAATCACTGTCCAATTATTAAAGGACTGACCGTAAATCACCTGCAGAACAATCACTCTCCAATTATTAAAGGACTGACCGTAAATCACCTACAGAACAATCACTGTCCAATTATTAAAGGACTGACCGTCAATCACCTACAGAACAATCACTGTCCAATTATTAAAGGACTGACCGTAAATCACCTGCAGAACAATCACTGTCCAATTATTAAAGGACTGACTGTAAATCACCTACAGAACAATCACTGTCCAATTATTAAAGGACTGACTGTAAATCACCTGCAGAACAATCACTGTCCAATTATTAAAGGACTGACTGTAAATCACCTACAGAACAATCACTGTCCAATTATGAAAGGACTGACCGTAAATCACCTACAGAACAATCACTGTCCAATTATTAAAGGACTGACCGTAAATCACCTACAGAACAATCACTGTACAATTATTAAAGGACTGACCGTAAATCACCTACAGAACAATCACTATCCAATTATTAAAGGACTGACAGTAAATCACCGACAGAACAATCACTGTCCAATTATTAAAGGACTGACTGTAAATCACCTACAGAACAATCACTATCCAATTATTAAAGGACTGACCGTAAATCACCTACAGAACAATCACTATCCAATTATTAAAGGACAGACCGTAAATCACCTACAGAACAATCACTGTCCAATTATTAAAGGACTGACCGTAAATCACCTACAGAACAATCACTGTCCAATTATTAAAGGACTGACTGTAAATCACCTGCAAAATAATCTTTTGGGCCTCCTTATCTCGAGAGACAATGGATACGCGCCTGGAGGTGGTCAGTGGTTTGTGAAGCAGCGCCTGGAGTGGCTATAAAGGCCAATTCTGGAGTGACAGGCTCTTCCACAGGTGCTGCAGAGAAATTTGTTTGTTGGGGCTGTTGCACAGTTGGCTCTCCCCTTGCGCCTCTGTCTTTTTTCCTGCCAACTACTAAGTCTCTTCGACTCGCCACAATTTAGCCCTGTCTTTATGGCTGCCCGCCAGCTCTGGCGAATGCTGGCAACTGACTCCCACGACTTGTGATCAATGTCACACGATTTCATGTCGCGTTTGCAGACGTCTTTATAACGGAGACATGGACGGCCGGTGGGTCTGATACCAGTGGCGAGCTCGCTGTACAATGTGTCTTTGGGGATCCTGCCATCTTCCATGCGGCTCACATGGCCAAGCCATCTCAAGCGCCGCTGACTCAGTAGTGTGTATAAGCTGGGGATGTTGGCCGCTTCAAGGACTTCTGTGTTGGAGATATAGTCCTGCCACCTGATGCCAAGTATTCTCCGAAGGCAGCGAAGATGGAATGAATTGAGACGTCGCTCTTGGCTGGCATACGTTGTCCAGGCCTCGCTGCCGTAGAGCAAGGTACTGAGGACACAGGCCTGATACACTCGGACTTTTGTGTTCCGTGTCAGTGCGCCATTTTCCCACACTCTCTTGGCCAGTCTGAACATAGCAGTGGAAGCCTTACCCATGCGCTTGTTGATTTCTGCATCTAGAGACAGGTTACTGGTGATAGTTGAGCCTAGGTAGGTGAACTCTTGAACCACTTCCAGAGCGTGGTCGCCAATATTGATGGATGGAGCATTTCTGACATCCTGCCCCATGATGTTCGTTTTCTTGAGGCTGATGGTTAGGCCAAATTCATTGCAGGCAGACGCAAACCTGTCGATGAGACTCTGCAGGCATTCTTCAGTGTGAGATGTTAAAGCAGCATCGTCAGCAAAGAGGAGTTCTCTGATGAGGACTTTCCGTACTTTGGACTTCGCTCTTAGACGGGCAAGGTTGAACAACCTGCCCCCTGATCTTGTGTGGAGGAAAATTCCTTCTTCAGAGGATTTGAACGCATGTGAAAGCAGCAGGGAGAAGAAAATCCCAAAAAGTGTGGGTGCGAGAACACAGCCCTGTTTCACACCACTCAGGATAGGAAAGGGCTCTGATGAGGAGCCACCATGTTGAATTGTGCCTTTCATATTGTCATGGAATGAGGTGATGATACTTAGTAGCTTTGGTGGACATCCGATCTTTTCTAGTAGTCTGAAGAGACCACGTCTGCTGACGAGGTCAAAGGCTTTGGTGAGATCAATGAAAGCAATGTAGAGGGGCATCTGTTGTTCACGGCATTTCTCCTGTATCTGACGAAGGGAGAACAGCATGTCAATAGTCGATCTCTCTGCACGAAAGCCACACTGTGCCTCAGGGTAGACGCGCTCGGCCAGCTTCTGGAGCCTGTTCAGAGCGACTCGAGCAAAGACTTTCCCCACTATGCTGAGCAGGGAGATTCCACGGTAGTTGTTGCAGTCACCGCGGTCACCTTTGTTTTTATAGAGGGTGATGATGTTGGCATCGCGCATGTCCTGGGGTACTGCTCCCTCGTCCCAGCACAGGCATAGCAGTTCATGTAGTGCTGAGAGTATAGCAGGCTTGGCACTCTTGATTATTTCAGGGGTAATGCTGTCCTTCCCAGGGGCTTTTCCGCTGGCTAGGGAATCAATGGCATCACTGAGTTCCGATTTGGTTGGCTGTATGTCCAGCTCATCCATGACTGGTAGAGGCTGGGCTGCATTGAGGGCAGTCTCAGTGACAGCATTCTCCCTGGAGTACAGTTCTAGGTAGTGCTCAACCCAGCGGTCCATCTGTTTGCGTTTGTCAGTGATTATGTCCCCCGATTTAGATTTGAGGGGGGTGATCTTCTTGATGGTTGGCCCAAGAGCTCTCTTCATGCCATCATACATTCCTCTGATGTTTCCGGTGTCTGAGGCCAGCTGAATATGACTGCATAGGTGTTGCCAGTAGTCGTTTGCGCAACGCCTAGCTGTTCTTTGTGCAGTACTTCTGGCTGCTTTAAGTGCTGCGGATGTTAAATCGCTGGGGGCTTTCTTGTAGTTCAAAAGTGCAATGCGCTTAGCGGCTATGACAGGTTCCAGCTCTTCATTATGAGATTGAAACCAGTCTGCATTTCTCTTCGCACTTTTGCCGTAGGTGGTCAAAGCTGACTCATAGATGGCGTCTCTGATGTGGGCCCACTTGGTCTCAGCATCCCCTGTGGGAGTGTTTTGAAGGGCTGTTACAAGTGAATTTAGAAATTTTTGGAACAGCTGTGGGTGAGAAATTCTGCTCGTGTTGATGCGCGGGTGGCCCTTCTGCTTGGAATGATGCAACTTCTTTGGTCTGAGTCTAACCTTGCTGCACACCAGGGAGTGGTCGGTGTCGCAGTCCGCACTGTGGAAGCTGCGTGTGATTTGAACACTGTTTAAGGCGGCTCGCCTTGTGACAATGAGGTCTAGCTGGTGCCAACGACGTGATCTTGGGTGCCTCCATGAAACCTGGTGACAGGGTTTAGTGTGAAAGAACGAGTTGGTGATGCAGAGGGTATGATAGGTACACAACTCAAGCAGTCTCTGCCCGTTCTCATTCATCCTTCCAACGCCATAGCGCCCAAGGCAGGAGGGCCATGAGTCATGGTCGGCCCCAACCCTGGCATTAAAGTCCCCCAGCAGGAATAGGTGTTCGGTGTTGGGGATGCTGCTAATGATGTTATGGAGTTGTTCATAGAACTGGTCTTTAGCTTCAGGTGCGGAACAGAGTGTTGGAGCATAGATGCTGAGTAGGTGTACTGGACCAGAGGTGGTGAGCAGTCGGATGGACAGTATGCGTTCCGAGCCATTTGAGGGAGGCTCTATCATGCTGAGCAAGGAGTTTCTGATGGCGAAGCCCACTCCATGCTGTCTTGGTTCTTCAGGATCCCTGCCCTGCCAGAAGAAGGTGTAGTCTTGCTCTGCTAGAGATCCACTCGCGGGGAGGCGTGTCTCCTGAAGTGCTGCAATGTCTACATTGAGTCTACTGAGCTCGTTGTTAATGATGGCGGTCTTCCGAGAATCGTTGATTTGTGTAAGGTCTTCCGACAGGCCAGGACACATAGTTCTGACGTTCCAGCTTGCAAAGCGAAGGGCTGGTACCTTCTTTCCTTTTTTCATGTTGTTTGGTGCGGTGTATCAGTCCACCTTTCGGGCAATGACCCTGAGCTCCAAGCACCCATTGAAGCAGGCAGACTGTGGCGGGACAGAACCTTATTGACCGGGGGCTGCCCGGTTTGAGGCGGGCGGTAGCTGTCCAGTGAGGTGCAATGACCTCTCCCACCGACAAAGGCAACCCGTGGCGCCCAGTTTCTACGCCAATTTATCTGGACTTATAACCCGTAACTGCTGCCTTCCGTGTTGTTTCAGTCGCAAAATAATCACTGTCCAATTATTAAAGGACTGACCGTAAATCACCTACAGAACAATCACTGTACAATTATTAAAGGACTGACCGTAAATCACCTACAGAACAATCACTGTCCAATTATTAAAGGACTGACCGTAAATCACCTACAGAACAATCACTGTCCAATTATTAAAGGACTGACCGTAAATCACCTACAGAACAACCACTGTCCAATTATTAAAGGACTGACCGTAAATCACCTACAGAACAATCACTGTCCAATTATTAAAGGACTGACCGTAAATCACCTACAGAACAATCACTGTCCAATTATTAAAGGACTGACCGTAAATCACCTACAGAACAATCACTGTCCAATTATTAAAGGACTGACCGTAAATCACCTACAGAACAATCACTGTCCAATTATTAAAGGTCTGACCGTAAATCACCTACAGAACAATCACTATCCAATTATTAAAGGACTGACTGTAAATCACCTACAGAACAATCACTGTCCAATTATTAAAGGACTGACCGTAAATCACCTACAGAACAATCACTGTCCAATTATTAAAGGACTGACCGTAAATCACCTACAGAACAATCACTGTCCAATTATTAGAGGACTGACCGTAAATCACCTACAGAACAATCACTGTCCAATTATTAAAGGACTGACCGTAAATCACCTACAGAACAATCACTGTCCAATTATTAAAGGACTGACCGTAAATCACCTACAGAACAATCACTGTCCAATTATTAAAGGTCTGACCGTAAATCACCTACAGAACAATCACTATCCAATTATTAAAGGACTGACTGTAAATCACCTGCAAAATAATCACTGTCCAATTATTAAAGGACTGACCATAAATCACCTACAGAACAATCACTATCCAATTATTAAAGGACTGACCATAAATCACCTACAGAACAATCACTATCCAATTATTAAAGGACTGACCATAAATCACCTACAGAACAATCACTATCCAATTATTAAAGGACTGACCATAAATCACCTACAGAACAATCACAGTCCAATTATTAAAGGACTGACTGTAAATCACCTACAGAACAATCACTGTCCAATTATTAAAGGACTGACTGTAAATCACCTACAGAACAATCACTGTCCTATTATTAAAGGACTGAACGTAAATCTCCTACAGAACAATCACTGTCCAATTATTAAAGGACTGACTGTAAATCACCTACAGAACAATCACTGTCCTATTATTAAAGGACTGAACGTAAATCACCTACAGAACAATCACTGTCAATTATTAAAGGACTGACCGTAAATCACGTACAGAACAATCACTGTCCAATTATTAAAGGACTGACCATAAATCACCTACAGAACAATCACAGTCCAATTATTAAAGGACTGACTGTAAATCACCTACAGAACAATCACTGTCCTATTATTAAAGGACTGACCGTAAATCACCTACAGAACAATCACTGTCCTATTATTAAAGGACTGAACGTAAATCACCTACAGAACAATCACTGTCAATTATTAAAGGACTGACCGTAAATCACGTACAGAACAATCACTGTCCAATTATTAAAGGACTGACCATAAATCACCTACAGAACAATCACAGTCCAATTATTAAAGGACTGACTGTAAATCACCTACAGAACAATCACTGTCCTATTATTAAAGGACTGACCGTAAATCACCTACAGAACAATCACTGTCCTATTATTAAAGGACTGAACGTAAATCTCCTACAGAACAATCACTGTCCAATTATTAAAGGACTGACCGTAAATCACCTACAGAACAATCACTGTCCTATTATTAAAGGACTGAACGTAAATCACCTACAGAACAATCACTGTCCTATTATTAAAGGACTGACTGTAAATCACCTACAGAACAATCACTCTCCAATTATTAAAGGACTGACCATAAATCACCTACAGAACAATCACAGTCCAATTATTAAAGGACTGACTGTAAATCACCTACAGAACAATCACTGTCCTATTATTAAAGGACTGACCGTAAATCACCTACAGAACAATCACTGTCCTATTATTAAAGGACTGAACGTAAATCTCCTACAGAACAATCACTGTCCAATTATTAAAGGACTGACTGTAAATCACCTACAGAACAATCACTGTCCTATTATTAAAGGACTGAACGTAAATCTCCTACAGAACAATCACTGTCCAATTATTAAAGGACTGACTGTAAATCACCTACAGAACAATCACTGTCCAATTATTAAAGGACTGACTGTAAATCACCTACAGAACAATCACTGTCCAATTATTAAAGGACTGACTGTAAATCACCTGCAAAATAATCACTGTCCAATTATTAAAGGACTGACTGTAAATCACCTGCAAAATAATCACTGTCCAATTATTAAAGGACTGACCGTAAATCACCTACAGAACAATCACTATCCAATTATTAAAGGACTGACCGTAAATCACCTACAGAACAATCACTATCCAATTATTGAAGGACTGACCGTAAATCACCTACAGAACAATCACTGTCCAATTATTAAAGGACTGACCGTAAATCACCTACAGAACAATCACTATCCAATTATTGAAGGACTGACCGTAAATCACCTACAGAACAATCACTGTCCAATTATTAAAGGACTGACTGTAAATCACCTACAGAACAATCACTATCCAATTATTGAAGGACTGACCGTAAATCACCTACAGAACAATCACTGTCCAATTATTAAAGGACTGACTGTAAATCACCTACAGAACAATCACTATCCAATTATTAAAGGACTGACCGTAAATCACCTACAGAACAATAACTGTCCAATTATTAAAGGACTGACCGTAAATCACCTACAGAACAATCACTATCCAATTATTAAAGGACTGACCGTAAATCACCTACAGAACAATCACTATCCAATTATTAAAGGACTGACCGTAAATCACCTACAGAACAATCACTATCCAATTATTAAAGGACTGACCGTAAATCACCTACAGAGCAATCACTATCCAATTCTTAAAGGACTGACCGTAAATCACCTACAGAACAATCACTATCCAATTATTAAAGGACTGACCGTAAATCACCTACAGAACAATCACTATCCAATTATTAAAGGACTGACCGTAAATCACCTACAGAACAATCACTATCCAATTATTAAAGGACTGACCGTAAATCACCTACAGAACAATCACTATCCAATTATTAAAGGACTGACCGTAAATCACCTACAGAACAATCACTATCCAATTATTAAAGGACTGACCGTAAATCACCTACAGAACAATCACTATCCAATTATTAAAGGACTGACCGTAAATCACCTACAGAACAATCACTGTCCAATTATTAAAGGACAGACCGTAAATCACATACAGAACAATCACTGTCCAATTATTAAAGGACTGACTGTAAATCACCTACAGAACAATCACTATCCAATTATTAAAGGACTGACAGTAAATCACCTACAGAACAATCACTGTCGAATTATTAAAGGACTGACCGTAAATCACCGACAGAACAATCACTGACCAATTATTAAAGGACTGACCGTAAATCACCTACAGAACAATCACTGTCCAATTATTAAAGGACTGACCGTAAATCACGTACAGAACAATCACTCTCCAATTATTAAAGGACGGACCGTAAATCACCGACAGAACAATCACTGACCAATTATTAAAGGACTGACTGTAAATCACCGACAGAACAATCACTGACCAATTATTAAAGGACTGACTGTAAATCACCTGCAGAACAATCACTGTTCAATTATTAAAGGACTGACCGTAAATCACCTACAGAACAATCACTGTCCAATTATTAAAGGACTGACCGTAAATCACCGACAGAACAATCACTGTCCAATTATTAAAGGACTGACCGTAAATCACCTACAGAACAATCACTGTCCAATTATTAAAGGACTGACCGTAAATCACCGACAGAACAATCACTGTCCAATTATTAAAGGACTGACTGTAAATCACCTACAGAACAATCACTGACCAATTATTAAAGGACTGACCGTAAATCACCTACAGAACAATCACTGTCCAATTATTAAAGGACTGACCGTAAATCACCGACAGAACAATCACTGTCCAATTATTAAAGGACTGACAGTAAATCACCTACAGAACAATCACTGTCCAATTATTAAAGGACTGACCGTAAATCACCGACAGAACAATCACTGACCAATTATTAAAGGACTGACCGTAAATCACCTACAGAACAATCACTGTCCAATTATTAAAGGACTGACCGTAAATCACGTACAGAACAATCACTCTCCAATTATTAAAGGACGGACCGTAAATCACCGACAGAGCAATCACTGACCAATTATTAAAGGACTGACTGTAAATCACCGACAGAACAATCACTGACCAATTATTAAAGGACTGACTGTAAATCACCTACAGAACAATCACTGTCCAATTATTAAAGGACTGACCGTAAATCACCTACAGAACAATCACTGTCCAATTATTAAAGGACTGACCGTAAATCACCGACAGAACAATCACTGTCCAATTATTAAAGGACTGACCGTAAATCACCGACAGAACAATCACTGTCCAATTATTAAAGGACTGACCGTAAATCACCTACAGAACAATCACTGTCCAATTATTAAAGGACTGACCGTAAATCACGTAATGAACAATCACTCTCCAATTATTAAAGGACGGACCGTAAATCACCGACAGAACAATCACTGACCAATTATTAAAGGACTGACTGTAAATCACCGACAGAACAATCACTGTCCAATTATTAAAGGACTGACCGTAAATCACCTACAGAACAATCACTGTCCAATTATTAAAGGACTGACCGTAAATCACCGACAGAACAATCACTGTCCAATTATTAAAGGACTGACCGTAAATCACCTACAGAACAATCACTGTCCAATTATTAAAGGACTGACCGTAAATCACGTACAGAACAATCACTCTCCAATTATTAAAGGACGGACCGTAAATCACCGACAGAACAATCACTGACCAATTATTAAAGGACTGACTGTAAATCACCTACAGAACAATCACTGTCCAATTATTAAAGGACTGACCGTAAATCACCGACAGAACAATCACTGACCAAATATTAAAGGACTGACTGTAAATCGCCTACAGAACAATCACTGTCCAATTATTCAAGGACTGACCGTAAATCACCTACAGAACAATCACTGTCCAATTATTAAAGGACTGACCGTAAATCACCTACAGAACAATCACTGTCCAATTATTAAAGGACTGACTGTAAATCACCTACAGAACAATCACTGTCCAATTATTAAAGGACTGACTGTAAATCACCTGCAGAACAATCACTGTCCAATTATTAAAGGACTGACTGTAAATCACCTACAGAACAATCACTGTCCAATTATTAAAGGACTGACCGTAAATCACCTACAGAACAATCACTATCCAATTATTAAAGGACTGACCGTAAATCACCTACAGAACAATCACTGTCCAATTATTAAAGGACTGACCGTAAATCACCTACAGAACAATCACTATCCAATTATTAAAGGACTGACCGTAAATCACCTACAGAACAATCACTGTCCAATTATTAAAGGACTGACCGTAAATCACCTACAGAACAATCACTGTCCAATTATTAAAGGACTGACCGTAAATCACCTGCAGAACAATCACTGTCCAATTATTAAAGGACTGACCGTAAATCACCTACAGAACAATCACTGTCCAATTATTAAAGGACTGACCGTAAATCACCGACAGAACAGTCACTGTCCAATTATTAAAGGACTGACCGTAAATCACCTACAGAACAATCACTGTCCAATTATTAAAGGACTGACCGTAAATCACCTACAGCACAATCACTGTCCAATTATTAAAGGACTGACCGTAAATCACCTACAGAACAATCACTGTCCAATTATTAAAGGACTGACCGTAAATCACCGACAGAACAGTCACTGTCCTATTATTAAAGGACTGACCGTAAATCACCTACAGAACAATCACTGTCCAATTATTAAAGGACTGACCGTAAATCACCGACAGAACAGTCACTGTCCAATTATTAAAGGACTGACCGTAAATCACGTACAGAACAATCACTCTCCAATTATTAAAGGACGGACCGTAAATCACCTACAGAACAATCACTGTCCAATTATTAAAGGCCTGACCGTAAATCACCTACAGAACAATCACTGTCCAATTATTAAAGGACTGACCGTAAATCACCGACAGAACAGTCACTGTCCAATTATTAAAGGACTGACCGTAAATCACGTACAGAACAATCACTCTCCAATTATTAAAGGACGGACCGTAAATCACCGACAGAACAATCACTGACCAATTATTAAAGGACTGACTGTAAATCACCTACAGAACAATCACTGTCCAATTATTAAAGGACTGACCGTAAATCACCTACAGAACAATCACTGTCCAATTATTAAAGGACTGACCGTAAATCACCTACAGAACAATCACTGTCCAATTATTAAAGGACTGACCGTAAATCACCGACAGAACAGTCACTGTCCAATTATTAAAGGACTGACCGTAAATCACGTACAGAACAATCACTCTCCAATTATTAAAGGACGGACCGTAAATCACCGACAGAACAATCACTGACCAATTATTAAAGGACTGACTGTAAATCACCTACAGAACAATCACTGTCCAATTATTAAAGGACTGACCGTAAATCACCTACAGAACAATCACTGTCCAATTATTAAAGGACTGACCGTAAATCACCTACAGAACAATCACTGTCCAATTATTAAAGGACTGACCGTAAATCACCTACAGAACAATCACTGTCCAATTATTAAAGGACTGACCGTAAATCACCTACAGAACAATCACTGTCCAATTATTGAAGGACTGACCGTAAATCACCTACAGAACAATCACTATCCAATTATTAAAGGACTGACCGTAAATCACCTACAGAACAATCACTGTCCAATTATTAAAGGACTGACCGTAAATCACCTACAGAACAATCACTATCCAATTATTAAAGGACTGACCGTAAATCACCTACAGAACAATCACTGTCCTATTATTAAAGGACTGACCGTAAATCACCTACAGAACAATCACTGTCCAATTATTAAAGGACTGACCGTAAATCACCGACAGAACAATCACTGTCCAATTATTAAAGGACTGACTGTAAATCACCGACAGAACAATCACTGTCCAATTATTAAAGGACTGACCGTAAATCACCTACAGAACAATCACTGTCCAATTATTAAAGGACTGACCGTAAATCACCTACAGAACAATCACTATCCAATTATTAAAGGACTGACCGTAAATCACCTACAGAACAATCACTGTCAATTAATAAAGGACTGACCGTAAATCACCTACAGAACAATCACTGTCCAATTATTAAAGGACTGACCGTAAATCACCGACAGAACAATCACTGTCCAATTATTAAAGGACTGACTGTAAATCACCTACAGAACAATCACTGTCCAATTATTAAAGGACTGACCGTAAATCACCGACAGAACAATCACTGACCAATTATTAAAGGACTGACCGTAAATCACCTACAGAACAATCACTGACCAATTATTAAAGGACTGACCGTAAATCACGTACAGAACAATCACTCTCCAATTATTAAAGGACGGACCGTAAATCACCGACAGAACAATCACTGACCAATTATTAAAGGACTGACTGTAAATCAGCTACAGAACAATCACTGTCCAATTATTAAAGGACTGACCGTAAATCACCGACAGAACAATCACTGACCAATTATTAAAGGACTGACTGTAAATCACCTACAGAACAATCACTGTCCAATTATTAAAGGACTGACCGTAAATCACCGACAGAACAATCACTATCCAATTATTAAAGGACTGACCGTAAATCACCTACAGAACAATCACTGTCCAATTATTAAAGGACTGACCGTAAATCACCTACAGAACAATCACTGTCCAATTATTAAAGGACTGACCGTAAATCACCTACAGAACAATCACTATCCAATTATTAAAGGACTGACCGTAAATCACCTACAGAACAATCACTCTCCAATTATTAAAGGAGTGACCGTAAATCACCTACAGAACAATCACTATCCAATTATTAAAGGACTGACCGTAAATCACCGACAGAACAATCACTATCCAATTATTAAAGGACTGACTGTAAATCACCTACAGAACAATCACTGTCCAATTATTAAAGGACTGACCGTAAATCACCTACAGAACAATCACTGTCAAATTATTAAAGGACTGACTGTAAATCACCTACAGAACAATCACTGTCCAATTATTAAAGGACTGACCGTAAATCACCTACAGAACAATCACTGTCCAATTATTAAAGGACTGACCGTAAATCACCTACAGAACAATCACTGTCCAATTATTAAAGGACTGACTGTAAATCACCTACAGAACAATCACTGTCCAATTATTAAAGGACTGACCGTAAATCACCTACAGAACAATCACTGTCCAATTATTAAAGGACTGACCGTAAATCACCTACAGAACAATCACTCTCCAATTATTAAAGGACTGACCGTAAATCACCTACAGAACAATCACTATCCAATTATTAAAGGACTGACCGTAAATCACCTACAGAACAATCACTCTCCAATTATTAAAGGAGTGACCGTAAATCACCTACAGAACAATCACTATCCAATTATTAAAGGACTGACCGTAAATCACCGACAGAACAATCACTGTCCAATTATTAAAGGACTGACCGTAAATCACCTGCAGAACAATCACTATCCTATTATTAAAGGACTGACCGTAAATCACCTACAGAACAATCACTGTCCAATTATTAAAGGACTGACCGTAAATCACCTACAGAACAATCACTGTCCAATTATTAAAGGACTGACCGTAAATCACCTACAGAACAATCACTGTCCAATTATTAAAGGACTGACCGTAAATCACCTACAGAACAATCACTGTCCAATTATTAAAGGACTGACCGTAAATCACCTACAGAACAATCACTGTCCAATTATTAAAGGACTGACCGTAAATCACCTACAGAACAATCACTGTCCAATTATTAAAGGACTGACCGTAAATCACCTACAGAACAATCACTGTCCAATTATTAAAGGACTGACCGTAAATCACCTACAGAACAATCACTATCCTATTATTAAAGGACTGACCGTAAATCACCTACAGAACAATCACTATCCAATTATTAAAGGACTGACCGTAAATCACCTACAGAACAATCACTATCCAATTATTAAAGGACTGACCGTAAATCACCGACAGAACAATCACTGTCCAATTATTAAAGGACTGACCGTAAATCACCTACAGAACAATCACTGTCCAATTATTAAAGGACTGACCGTAAATCACCTACAGAACAATCACTGTCTAATTATTAAAGGACTGACCGTAAATCACCTACAGAACAATCACTGTCCTATTATTAAAGGACTGACCGTAAATCACCTACAGAACAATCACTATCCAATTATTAAAGGACTGACCGTAAATCACCTGCAGAACAATCACTGTACAATTATTAAAGGACTGACTGTAAATCACATACAGAACAATCACTGTCCAATTATTAAAGGACTGACCGTAAATCACCTACAGAACAATCACTGTCCAATTATTAAAGGACTGACCGCAAATCACCAACAGAACAATCTCTGTCCAATTATTAAAGGACCGACCGTAAATCACCGACAGAACAATCACTGTCCAATTATTAAAGGTCTGACCGTAAATCACCTACAGAACAATCACTGTCCAATTATTAAAGGACTGACCGTAAATCACCTACAGAACAATCACTATCCAATTATTAAAGGACTGACCGTAAATCACCTACAGAACAATCACTGTCCAATTATTAAAGGACTGACCGTAAATCACCTACAGAACAATCACTGTCCAATTATTAAAGGACTGACCGTAAATCACCTACAGAACAATCACTGTCCAATTATTAAAGGACTGACCGTAAATCACCTACAGAACAATCACTATCCAATTATTAAAGGACTGACTGTAAATCACCTACAGAACAATCACTGTCCAATTATTAAAGGACTGACCGTAAATCACCTACAGAACAATCACTATCCAATTATTAAAGGACTGACCGTAAATCACCTACAGAACAATCACTGTCCAATTATTAAAGGACTGACCGTAAATCACCTACAGAACAATCACTATCCAATTATTAAAGGACTGACCGTAAATCACCTACAGAACAATCACTATCCTATTATTAAAGGACTGACCGTAAATCACCTACAGAACAATCACTATCCTATTATTAAAGGAGTGACCGTAAATCACCTACAGAACAATCACTATCCAATTATTAAAGGACTGACCGTAAATCACCGACAGAACAATCACTATCCAATTATTAAAGGACTGACTGTAAATCACCTACAGAACAATCACTGTCCAATTATTAAAGGACTGACCGTAAATCACCTACAGAACAATCACTGTCCAATTATTAAAGGACTGACTGTAAATCACCTACAGAACAATCACTGTCCAATTATTAAAGGACTGACCGTAAATCACCTACAGAACAATCACTGTCCAATTATTAAAGGACTGACCGTAAATCACCTACAGAACAATCACTGTCCAATTATTAAAGGACTGACTGTAAATCACCTACAGAACAATCACTGTCCAATTATTAAAGGACTGACCGTAAATCACCTACAGAACAATCACTGTCCAATTATTAAAGGACTGACCGTAAATCACCTACAGAACAATCACTCTCCAATTATTAAAGGACTGACCGTAAATCACCTACAGAACAATCACTATCCAATTATTAAAGGACTGACCGTAAATCACCTACAGAACAATCACTCTCCAATTATTAAAGGAGTGACCGTAAATCACCTACAGAACAATCACTATCCAATTATTAAAGGACTGACCGTAAATCACCGACAGAACAATCACTGTCCAATTATTAAAGGACTGACCGTAAATCACCTGCAGAACAATCACTATCCAATTATTAAAGGACTGACCGTAAATCACCGACAGAACAATCACTGTCCAATTATTAAAGGACTGACCGTAAATCACCTACAGAACAATCACTGTCCTATTATTAAAGGACTGAGTGTAAATCACCTGCAGAACAATCACTGTCCAATTATTAAAGGACTGACCGTAAATCACCTACAGAACAATCACTGTCCAATTATTAAAGGACTGACCGTAAATCACCTACAGAACAATCACTGTCCAATTATTAAAGGACTGACCGTAAATCACCTACAGAACAATCACTGTCCAATTATTAAAGGACTGACCGTAAATCACCTACAGAACAATCACTGTCCAATTATTAAAGGACTGACCGTAAATCACCTACAGAACAATCACTGTCCAATTATTAAAGGACTGACCGTAAATCACCTACAGAACAATCACTGTCCAATTATTAAAGGACTGACCGTAAATCACCTACAGAACAATCACTATCCTATTATTAAAGGACTGACCGTAAATCACCTACAGAACAATCACTATCCAATTATTAAAGGACTGACCGTAAATCACCTACAGAACAATCACTATCCAATTATTAAAGGACTGACCGTAAATCACCGACAGAACAATCACTGTCCAATTATTAAAGGACTGACCGTAAATCACCTACAGAACAATCACTGTCCAATTATTAAAGGACTGACCGTAAATCACCTACAGAATAATCACTGTCTAATTATTAAAGGACTGACCGTAAATCACCTACAGAACAATCACTGTCCTATTATTAAAGGACTGACCGTAAATCACCTACAGAACAATCACTATCCAATTATTAAAGGACTGACCGTAAATCACCTGCAGAACAATCACTGTACAATTATTAAAGGACTGACTGTAAATCACATACAGAACAATCACTGTCCAATTATTAAAGGACTGACCGTAAATCACCTACAGAACAATCACTGTCCAATTATTAAAGGACTGACCGTAAATCACCTACAGAACAATCACTATCCAATTATTAAAGGACTGACCGTAAATCACCTACAGAACAATCACTATCCTATTATTAAAGGACTGACCGTAAATCACCTACAGAACAATCACTATCCAATTATTAAAGGACTGACCGTAAATCACCTGCAGAACAATCACTGTACAATTATTAAAGGACTGACCGTAAATCACCTACAGAACAATCACTGTACAATTATTAAAGGACTGACTGTAAATCACCTACAGAACAATCACTGTCCAATTATTAAAGGACTGACCGTAAATCACCTACAGAACAATCACTATCCAATTATTAAAGGACTGACCGTAAATCACCTACAGAACAATCACTGTCCAATTATTAAAGGACTGACCGTAAATCACCTACATAACAATCACTATCCAATTATTAAAGGGCTGACCGTAAATCACCTACAGAACAATCACTGTCCAATTATTAAAGGACTGACCGTAAATCACCTACAGAACTATCACTATCCTATTATTAAAGGACTGACCGTAAATCACCTACAGAACAATCACTGTCCAATTATTAAAGGACTGACCATAAATCACCTACAGAACAATCACTGTCCAATTATTAAAGGACTGACCGGAAATCACCTGCAGAACAATCACTGTCCAATTATTAAAGGACTGACCGTAAATCACCTACAGAACAATCACTGTTCAATTATTAAAGGACTGACCGTAAATCACCTGCAGAACAATCACTGTCCAATTATTAAAGGACTGACCGTAAATCACCTACAGAACAATCACTGTCCAATTATTAAATGACTGACTGTCAATCACCTACAGAACAATCACTGTCCAATTATGAAAGGACTGACTGTAAATCACCTACAGAACAATCACTATCCAATTATTAAAGGACTGAACGTAAAGCACCTACAGAACAATCACTGTCCAATTATTAAAGGACTGACTGTAAATCACCGACAGAACAATCACAGTCCAATTATTAAAGGACTGACTGTAAATCACCTACAGAACAATCACAATCCAATTATTAAAGGACTGACTGTAAATCACCTGCAGAACAATCACTATCCAATTATTAAAGGACTGAACGTAAATCACCTACAGAACAATCACTATCCAATTATTAAAGGACTGAACGTAAATCACCTACAGAACAATTACTGTCCAATTATTAAAGGACTGACCGTCAATCACCAACAGAACAATCACTGTCCAATCATTAAAGGACTGACCGTAAATCACCTACAGAACAATCACTGTCCAATTATTAAAGGACTGACTGTAAATCACCTACAGAACAATCACAGTCCAATTATTAAAGGACTGACCGTAAATCACCTACAGAACAATCACTGTCCAATTATTAAAGGACTGACCGTAAATCACCTACAGAACAATCACTGTCCAATTATTAAAGGACTGACCGTAAATCACCTACAGAACAATCACTGTCCAATTATTAAAGGACTGACTGTAAATCACCTACAGAACAATCACAGTCCAATTATTAAAGGACTGACCGTAAATCACCTACAGAACAATCACAGTCCAATTATTAAAGGACTGACCGTAAATCACCTACAGAACAATCACTGTCCAATTATTAAAGGACTGACCGTAAATCACCTACAAAACAATCACTGTCCAATTATTAAAGGACTGACCGTAAATCACCGACAGAACAATCACTGTCCAATTATTAAAGGACTAACCGTAAATCACCTACAGAACAATCACTGTCCAATTATTAAAGGACTGACTGTAAATCACCTACAGAACAATCACAGTCCAATTATTAAAGGACTGACAGTAAATCACCGACAGAACAATCACTGTCCAATTATTAAAGGACTGACAGTAAATCACCGACAGAACAATCACTGTCCAATTATTAAAGGACTGACCGTAAATCACCTACAGAACAATCACAGTCCAATTATTAGAGGACTGACCGTAAATCACCTACAGCGCAATCACTGTCCAATTATTAAAGGACTGACCGTAAATCACCTACAGAACAATCACTGTCCAATTATTAAAGGACTGACCGTAAATCACCAACAGAACAATCACTGTCCAATTATTAAAGGACTGACCGTAAATCACCTACAGAACAATCACTATCCAATTATTAAAGGACTGCCCATAAATCACCTACAGAACAATCACTGTCCAATTATTAAAGTACTGACCGTAAATCACCTACAGAACAATCACTGTCCAATTATTAAAGGACTGACCGTAAATCACCTACAGAACAATCACTGTCCAATTATTAAAGGACAGACCGTAAATCACCTACAGAACAATCACTGTCCAATTATTAAAGGACTGACCGTAAATCACCTACAGAACAATCACTATCCGATTATTAAAGGAATGAACGTAAATCACCTACAGAACAATCACTATCCAATTATTAAAGGTATGAACGTAAATCACCTACAGAACAATCACTGACCAATTATTAAAGGACTGAACGTAAATCACCTACAGAACAATCACTGTCCAATTATTAAAGGACTGACCGTAAATCACCTACAGAACAATCACTGTACAATTATTAAAGGACTGACCGTAAATCACCTACAGAACAATCACTGTCCAATTATTAAAGGACTGACCGTAAATCACCTACAGAACAATCACTATCCAATTATTAAAGGACTGACTGTAAATCACCTACAGAACAATCACTGTCCAATTATTAAAGGACTGACCGTAAATCACCTACAGAACAATCACTGTCCAATTATAAAAGGACTGACCGTAAATCACCTACAGAACAATCACTGTCCAATTATTAAAGGACAGACCGTAAATCACCTACAGAACAATCACTGTCCAATTATAAAAGGACTGACCGTAAATCACCTACAGAACAATCACTGTCCAATTATTAAAGGACAGACCGTAAATCACCTACAGAACAATCACTGTCCAATTATTAAAGGACTGACTGTAAATCACCTACAGAACAATCACTATCCAATTATTAAAGGAATGAACGTAAATCACCTACAGAACAACCACTATCCAATTATTAAAGGACTGAACGTAAATCACCCGCAGAACAATCACTGTCCAATTCTTAAAGGACTGAACGTAAATCACCTACAGAACAATCACTGTCCAATTATTAAAGGACTGACTGTAAATCACCGACAGAACAATCACAGTCCAATTATTAAAGGACTGACTGTAAATCACCTACAGAACAATCACAGTCCAATTATTAAAGGACTGACTGTAAATCACCTACAGAACAATCACTGTCCAATTATTAAAGGACGGAACGTAAATCACCTACAGAACAATCACTCTCCAATTATTAAAGGACTGACTGTAAATCACCGACAGAACAATCACAGTCCAATTATTAAAGGACTGACTGTAAATCACCTACAGAACAATCACTATCCAATTATTAAAGGACTGAACGTAAATCACCTACAGAACAATCACTATCCAATTATTAAAGGACTGACCGTAAATCACCTACTGAACAATCACTGTCCAATTATTAAAGGACTGACTGTAAATCACCTACAGAACAATCACAATCCAATTATTAAAGCACTGACTGTAAATCACCTACAGAACAATCACTGTCCAATTATTAAAGGACTGAACGTAAATCACCTACAGAACAATCACTATCCAATTATTAAAGCACTGACTGTAAATCACCTACAGAACAATCACTGTCCAATTATTAAAGGACTGAACGTAAATCACCTACAGAACAATCACTATCCAATTATTAAAGGACTGAACGTAAATCACCTACAGAACAATCACTGTCCAATTATTAAAGGACTGACCGTAAATCACCTACAGAACAATCACTGTCCAATTATTAAAGGACTGACCGTAAATCACCTACAGAACAATCACTGTCCAAGTATTAAAGGACTGACCGTAAATCACCTACAGAACAATCACTGTCCAATTATTAAAGGACTAACCGTAAATCACCTACAGAACAATCACTGTCCAATTATTAAGGACTGACTGTAAATCACCTACAGAACAATCACAGTCCAATTATTAAAGGACTGACAGTAAATCACCTGCAGAACAATCACTGTCCAATTATTAAAGGACTGACCGTAAATCACCTACCGAACAATCACTGTCCAATTATTAAAGGACTGACCGTAAATCACCTACAGAGCAATCACTGTCCAATTATTAAAGGACTGACTGTAAATCACCTACAGAACAATCACTGTCCAATTATTAAAGGACTGACTGTAAATCACCTACAGAACAATCACTGTCCAATTATTAAAGGACTGACCGTAAATCACCTACAGAACAATCACTGTCCAATTATTAAATGACTAACCGTAAATCACCTACAGAACAATCACTGTCCAATTATTAAAGGACTGACCGTAAATCACCTACAGAACAATCACTGTCCAATTATTAAAGGACTGACCGTAAATCACCTACAGAACAATCACTGTCCAATTATTAAAGGACTGACCGTAAATCAACTACAGAACAATCACTATCCAATTATTAAAGGACTGACCGTAAATCACCTACAGAACAATCACTGTCCAATTATTAAAGCACTGACCGTAAATCACCTACAGAACAATCACTATCCTATTATTAAAGAACTGACCGTAAATCACCTAAAGAACAATCACTGTCCAATTATTAAAGGACTGACTGTAAATCACCGACAGAACAATCACTGACCAATTATTAAAGGACTGACCATAAATCACCTACAGAACAATCACTGTCCAATTATTAAAGGACTGACCGTAAATCACCTACAGAACAATCACTGCCCAATTATTAAAGGACTGACCATAAATCACCTACAGAACACTCACTGTCCAATTATTAAAGGACTGACCGTAAATCACCTACAGAACAATAACTGTCCAATTATTACAGGACTGACTGTAAATCACCTACAGAACAATCACTGTCCAATTATTAAAGGACTGACCGTAAATCACCTACAGAACAATCACTGTCCAATTATTAAAGGACTGACCGTAAATCACCTACAGAACAATCACTGTCCAATTATTAAAGGACTGACCGTAAATCACCTACAGAACAATCACTGTCCAATTATTAAAGGACTGACCGTAAATCACCTACAGAACAATCACTGTCCAATTATTAAAGGACTGACCGTAAATCACCTACAGAACAATAACTGTCCAATTATTACAGGACTGACCGTAAATCACCTACAGAACAATCACTGTCCAATTATTAAAGGACTGACCGTAAATCACCTACAGAAGGTGTATATACCCAAATTGATATACACGAGTAGGGGCGGAACATGTTGGTATGGTTCTTCATGAATACTTTGGATCTGTCTTAACAAAAGGGGGGGACGATGCAGATATTGTGGTTAAAGAGGAGGAGTGTGAATTATTGGATGTGATATACATAGGGAGAGAGGAAGTATTAATGGGATTAGCATCCTTGAAAGTTGATCCATCACCAGGGCCAGTTGAAATGTATCCTAGGCTGTCAAAAGAGGTGAGAGTGGAAATGGCAGAGGGTCTGACCATCATTTTCCAGTCCTCACTGGATACAGGTGTAGTGCCAGAGGATTGGTGAACTGTTAAAATGTTACCTCTTTAAAAAGGGAGCAAGGGATAGACCGAATAATTGCAGGCCAGTCAGTCCAACCTCAGTAGTGGGCACATTATTGAAATCTATTCTGAGAGACAGGAAGAAGTGTCACTTAGAAAGGCACAGGTTAATCACGGATAGTGAGCTTGTTTTTGATAAGGGAAGATATTGTTTGACCAAATTGATTGCATTTTTCGAAGAAGTAGCAAGGATGATAGATGAGGGTAGTGCAGTTGATATGGTCTACATGGATTTTGACAAGGCTTTTGTCAAGGTCCCATGTGGCGTACTAGTTAAAAAAATAAAATCCCATGGAATCCAGGGAAATTCAGCAAGTTGGATGCAAAATTGTCTCAGTGACAGGAAACAAAGGGTGATTGTTGACGGGTGTTTCACTGAATTGAGGTCTGTTTCCAGTGGCGTTCCACAGGGCTCAGTACTGGGTCCCCAGCGGAGTGGGGACGGGGAGTGGGGACGGGGAGTGGGGACGGGGAGTGGGGACGGGGAGTGGGGACGGGGAGTGGGGACGGGGAGAGGGGACGGGGAGTGGGGACGGGGAGTGGGGACGGGGAGTGGGGACGGGGAGTGGGGACTGGGAGTGGGGACGGGGAGTGGGGACGGGGAGTGGGGACGGGGAGTGGGGACGGGGAGTGGGGACGGGGAGCGGGGACGGTGAGAGGAGACGGGGAGCGGGGACGTTGCGATGGGACGGGGAGAGGGGACGGGGAGAGGGGACGGGGAGAGGGGACGGGGAGAGGGGACGGGGAGAGGGGACGGGGAGAGGGGACGGGGAGTGGGGACGGGGAGTGGGGACGGGGAGAGGGGACGGGGAGTGGGGACGGAGAGAGGGGACGGGGAGTGGGGACGGGGAGTGGGGACGGGGAGTGGGGACGGAGAGAGGGGACGGTGAGTGGGGACGGGGAGTGGGGACGGGGAGTGGGGACGGGGAGAGGGGACGGTGAGTGGGGACGGGAAGTGGGGACGGAGAGTGGGGACGGGGAGTGGGGACGGGGAGAGGGGACGGTGAGTGAGGACGCTGAGTGGGGACGCTGAGTGGGGACGCTGAGTGGGGACGGGGAGTGGGGACGGGGAGTGGGGACGGAGAGTGGGGACGGGGAGTGGGGACGGGGAGTGGGGGCGGGGAGTGGGGACGGGGAGTGGGGACGGGGAATGGGGACGGGGGGTGGGGACGGGGAGTGGGGACTGGGAGTGGGGACGGTGAGTGGGGACGGGGAGTGGGGACGGGGAGTGGGGAGTGGGGACGGTGAGTGGGGACGGGGAGCGGGGACGGGGAGCGGGGACGGGGAGCGGGGATGGGGAGCGGGGACGGTGAGATGGGACAGGGAGAGGGGACGGTGAGAGGGGACGGGGAGAGGGGACGGGGAGTAGGGACGGGGAGTGGGGACGGGGAGTGGGGACGGGGAGTGGGGACGGGGAGTGGGGACGTTGAGTGGGGACGGGGAGAGGGGACGGGGAGTGGGGAAGGGGAGTGATGACGGGGAGTGGGGTCGGGGAGTGGGGACGGGGAGTGGGGACGGGTAGCGGGGACGGGGAGCGGGGACGGGGAGCGGGGACGGTAAGAGGGGACGGGGAGCGGGGACGGTGAGAGGGGACGGGGAGAGGGGACGGGGAGAGGGGACGGGGAGAGGGAACGGGGAGAGGGAACGGGGAGAGGGAACGGGGAGAGGGGACGGGGAGAGGGGACGGTGAGTGGGGACGGTGAGTGGGGACGGGGAGAGGGGACGGTGAGAGGGGACGATGAGTGGGGACGTGAAGTGGGGACGGGGAGTGGGGACGGGGAGTGGGGACGGGGAGTGGGGACGGAGAGTGGGGACGGAGAGTGGGGACGCTGAGTGGGGACGGGGAGTGGGGACGGTGAGATGGGACGGGGAGAGGGGACGGTGAGAGGGGACGGGGAGAGGGGACGGGGAGTGGGGACGGGGAGTGTGGACGGGGAGTGGGGACGGGGAGTGGGGACGGGGAGAGGGGACGGCGAGTGGGGACGTTGAGTGGGGACGGGGAGAGGGGACGGGGAGTGGGGACGCTGAGTGGGGACGCGGAGTGGGGACGGGGAGTGGGGACGGGGAGTGGGGATGGGGAGTGGGGATGGGGAGTGGGGACGGGGAGTGAGGACGGGGAGTGGGGACGGGGAGAGGGGTCGGGGAGTGGGGACGGGGAGAGGGGACGGGGAGAGGGGACGGGGAGAGGGGACGGGGAGAGGGGACGGTGAGAGCTGACGGTGAGTGGGGTCGGAGAGTGGGGACGGACGGGGAGTGGGGACGGGGAGTGGGGACGGGGAGTGGGGATGGTGAGAGGGGACGGGGAGAGGGGACGGGGAGAGGGGACGGTGAGAGGGGACGGTGAGAGCTGACGGAGAGAGGGGACGGTGAGTGGCTACGGTGAGTGGGGTCGGAGAGTGGGGACGGACGGTGTGTGGGGACGGGGTGTGGGGACGGGGAGTGGGGACGGTGAGTGGGGACCGAGAGTGGGGACGGAGAGTGGGGACGGTGAGTGGGGACGGAGAGTGGGGACGGAGAGTGGGGACGGGGAATGGGGACGGGGAGTGGGGACGGGGCGTGGGGACGGGGCGTGGGGACGGGGCGTGGGGAATGGGAGTGGGGACTGGGAGTGGGGACAGTGATTGGGGACAGTGAGTGGGGACGGGGAGTGGGGACGGGGAGTGGGGAGCGGGGAGTGGGGAGTGGGCAGTGGGGACCGTGAGTGGGGACGGTGATGGGGGACGGGGAGCGGGGACGGGGAGCGGGGACGGGGAGCGGGGACGGGGAGCAGGGACGGGGAGCGGGGACGGTGAGAGGGGACGGGGAGCGGGGACGGTGAGATGGGACGGGGAGAGGGGACGGTGAGAGGGGACGGTGAGAGGGGACGGTGAGAGGGGACGGTGAGAGGGGACGGTGAGAGGGGACGGTGAGAGGGGACGGTGAGAGGGGACGGTGAGAGGGGACGGGGAGAGGGGACGGGGAGTGGGGACGGGGAGTGGGGACGGGGAGTGGGGACGGGGAGAGGGGACGTGAGTGGGGACGGGGAGAGGGGACGTGAGTGGGGACGGGGAGAGGGGACGGTGAGTGGGGACGGGAAGTGGGGACGGGAAGTGGGGACGGGGAGAGGGGACGGGGAGAGGGGACGGGGAGAGGGGACGGGGAGAGGGGACGGAGAGAGGGGACGGAGAGAGGGGACGGAGAGTGTGGACGGAGAGTGTGGACGGAGAGTGTGGACGGAGAGTGTGGACGGAGAGTGGGGTCGGAGAGTGGGGTCGGAGAGTGGGGTCGGAGAGTGGGGTCGGAGAGTGGGGTCGGAGAGTGGTGTCGGAGAGTGGGGACGGTGAGTGGGGACGGTGAGTGGGGACGGTGAGTGGGGACGGTGAGTGCCTACGGTGGGTGGGGACGGGGAGTGGGGACGGGGAGTGGGGACGGGGAGTGGGGACGGGGAGTGGGGAAGGGGAGTGGGGATGGGGAGTGGGGACGGGGAGTGGGGACGGGGAGTGGGGACGGAGAGTGGGGACGGAGAGTGGGGACGGAGAGTGGGGGCGGAGAGTGGGGGCGGTGAGTGGGGACGGTGAGTGGCTACGGTGAGTGGCTACGGTGAGTGGGGTCGGAGAGTGGGGACGGGGAGTGGGGACGGGGAGCGGGGACAGAGAGCGGGGACGGAGAGCGGGGACGGAGAGCGGGGACGGAGAGTGGGTACGGTGGGTGGGGACGGGGAGTGGGTACGGTGGGTGGGGACTGGGAGTGGGGACTGGGAGTGGGGACGGAAATGTGGGGACGGAGAGTGGGGTCAGAGAGTGGGGACGGTGAGTGGGGTCGGGGAGTGGCTACGGTGAGTGGGGTCGGAGAGTGGGGTCGGAGAGTGGGGACGGTGAGTGGGGTCGGGGAGTGGGGACGGGGAGTGGGGACGGAGAGTGGGGACGGTGAGTGGCTACGGGGAGTGGGGACGGGGAGTGGGGACGGGGAGTGGGGACGGGGAGTGGGGACGGGGAGTGGGGACGGGGAGTGGGGACGGTTAGTGGGGACGGGGAGTGGGGACGGTTAGTGGGGACGGTTAGTGGGGACTGTTATTGGGGGCGGGGAGTAGGGACGGTTATTGGGGGCGGGGAGTGGGGACTGTGGGTGGGGACGGGGGTGGGGACGGGGGTGGGGATGGGGAGTGGGGTCGGAGAGTGGGGTCGGAGAGTGGGGACGGGGAGTGTGGACGGAGAGTGTGGACGGAGAGTGTGGACGGAGAGTGGGGTCGGAGAGTGGGGTCGGAGAGTGGGGACGGTGAGTGGGGACGGTGAGTGGGGACGGTGAGTGGGGACGGTGAGTGGGGACGGTGGGTGGGGACGGGGAGTGGGGACGGGGAGTGGGGACGGGGAGTGGGGACGGGGAGTGGGGACGGGGAGTGGGGACGGGGAGTGGGGACTGGGAGTGGGGACGGTGAGTGGGGACGGAGAGTGGGGAAGGAGAGTGGGGACGGAGAGTGGGGACGGTGAGTGGGGACGGTGAGTGGGGACGGGGAGTGGCGACGGGGAGTGGCGACGGGGAGTGGCGACGGGGAGTGGCGACGGGGAGTGGCGACGGGGAGTGGGGACGGGGAGTGGGGACGGGGAGTGGGGACGGGGAGTGGGGACGGGGAGTGGGGACGGGGAGTGGGGACGGAGAGTGGGACCGGAGAGTGGGACCGGAGAGTGGGGACGGAGAGTGGGGACGGAGAGTGGGGACGGAGAGTGGGGACGGAGAGTGGGGACGGAGAGTGGGGACGGAGAGTGGGGACGGAGAGTGGGGTCGGAGAGTGGGGACGGGGAGTGGGGACGGGGAGTGGGGACGGTTAGTGGGGATGGTTAGTGGGGGCGGGGAGTCGGGGCGGGGAGTGGGGACAGCGGGTGGGGCAGGGGAGTGGGGACGGGGAGTGAGGACGGGGCGTGGGGACGGGGCGTGGGGACGGGGCGTGGGGACGGGGCGTGGGGACGGGGCGTGGGGACGGAGCGTGGGGACGGAGCGTGGGGACGGAGCGTGGGACGGAGCGTGGGGACGGGGAGTGGGGACGGGGAGTGGGGACGGGGAGTGGGACGGGAGTGGGGGGGGGACGGGGAGTGGGGATGGGGCGTGGGACGGGGCGTGGGACGGGGCGTGGGGACGGGGCGTGGGGACGGGGCGTGGGGACGGGGCGTGGGGACGGGGAGTGGGAGGGGAGTGGGGAGGGTGAGTGGGGAGGGTGAGTGGGAATGGTGAGTGGGGAGGGGGAGTGGGAATGGTGAGTGGGGAGGGGGAGAGGGGAGGGTGAGTGGGGACGGTGAGTGGGGACGGTGAGTGCGGACGGTGAGTGCGGACGGGGAGTGGGGACGGGGAGTGGGACGGAGAGTGGGACGGGGAGTGGGGACGGGGAGTGGGGACGGGGAGTGGGGACGGGGAGTGGGGACGGGGAGTGGGGACGGAGAGTGGGGACGGAGAGTGGGGACGGAGAGTGGGGACGGTGTGTGGCTACGGGGAGAGGGCCGGTTGTGGGGACGGTTAGTGGGGGCGCGGAGTGGGGGCGGGGAGTGGGGGCGGGGAGTGGGGGCGGGGACTGGTGACGGTGGGTGGGGCCGGTGGGTGGGGACGGGGAGTGGGGACGGGGAGTGCGGACGGTTAGTGGGGACGGTTAGTGGGGGCGGGGAGTCGGGGCGCAGAGTGGGAATGGCGGGTGGGGGCAGGGGAGTGGGGACGGGGCGTGGGGACGGGGCGTGGGGACGGGGCGTGGGACGGGGCGTGGGGACGGGGCGTGGGGACGGGGCGTGGGGACGGGGCGTGCGGACGGGGCGTGGGGACGGGGCGTGCGGACGGGGCGTGCGGACGGGGCGTGGGGACGGGGCGTGGGGACGGGGCGTGGGGACGGGGCGTGGGGACGGGGCGTGGGGACGGGGCGTGGGGACGGGGAGTGGGGAGAGTGAGTGGGGAGGGTGAGTGGGGACGGGGAGTGAGGACGGGGAGAGGGGACGGGGAGTGGGGACGGAGAGTGTGATCGGAGAGTGTGGACGGAGAGTGGGGACGAGGAGTGGGGACGGGGAGTGGGGTCGGAGAGTGGGGTCGGAGAGTGGGGACGGTGAGTGGGGACGGTGAGTGGGACGGTGAGTGGGGACGGTGAGTGCATACGGTGGGTGGGGACGGGGAGTGGGGACGGGGAGTGGGGACGGGGAGTGGGGACGGGGAGTGGGGACGGGGAGTGGGGACGGGGAGTGGGGACGGGGAGTGGGTCGGAGAGTGGGGTCGGAGAGTGGGGACGGGGAGTGGGGACGGTGAGTCGCGACGGGTAGTGGGGACGGGGAGTGGGGACGGGGAGTGGGGACAGTTATTGGGGGCGGGGAGTGGGGACGGGGAGTGGGGACGGGGAGTGGGGACGGGGAGTGGGGACGGGGAGTGGGGACGGGGAGTGGGGACGGGGTGTGGGGACGGGGTGTGGGGACGGGGAGTGGGGACGGGGAGTGGGGACGGGGAGTGGGGACGGGGAGTGGGGACGGGGAGTGGGGACGGGGAGTGGGGACGGGGAGTGGGGACGGAGAGTGGGGACGGAGAGAGGGGACGGGGAGTGGGGACGGGGCGTGGGGACGGGGCGTGGGGACGGGGCGTGGGGACGGGGCGTGGGGACGGGGCGTGGGGACGGGCGTGGGTACGGGGCGTGGGGACGGGGCGTGGGGACGGGGCGTGGGGACGGGGCGTGGGGACGGGGCGTGGGGACGGGGCGTGGGGACGGGGCGTGGGGACGGGGCGTGGGGACGGGGCGTGGGACGGGGGACGGGGAGTGGGACGGGGAGTGGGGAGTGGGAGTGGGGAGTGGGAGTGGGGAGGGGGAGTGGGGAGGGTGAGTGGGGACGGTGAGTGTGGACGGGGAGAGGGACGGGGAGTGGGGACGGGGAGTGGGGACGGTGAGTGGGGACGGGGAGTGGGGACGGGGAGTGGGGAGGGGGAGTGGGGAGGGGGAGTGGGGAGGGGGAGTGGGAACGGTGAGTGTGGACGGGGAGAGGGGACGGGGAGAGGGGACGGGGAGTGGGGACGGGTAGAGGGGACGGGTAGAGGGGACGGGTAGAGGGGACGGGTAGAGGGGACGGGGAGAGGCGACGGGGGAGAGGCGACGGGGAGAGGGGACGGGGAGTGGGGACGGAGAGTGGGGACGGAGATTTTTTTTTTACATTAGAGATACAGCACTGAAACAGGCCCTTCGGCCCACCGAGTCTGTGCCGACCATCAAACACCCATTTATACTAACCCTACACTAATCCCATATTCCTACCAAACATCCCCACCTGTCTCTATATTTCCCTACCACCTACCTATACTAGTGACAATTTATAATGGCCAATTTACCTATCAACCTGCAAGTCTTTTGGCTTGTGGGAGGTAACCGGAGCACCCGGAGAAAACCCACGCAGACACAGGGAGAACTTGCAAACTCCACACAGGCAGTACCCGGAATCGAACCCGGGTCCCTGGAGCTGTGAGGCTGCGGTGCTAACCACTGCGCCACTGTGCCGCCCCAGAGTGGGGACGGAGAGTGGCGACGGGGATGTGGGGACGGGGATGTGGGGACGGGGATGTGGGGGCGGGGAGTGGGGACGGGAGTGGGGACGGGGAGTGGGGACGGAGAGTGGGGACGGAGAGTGGGGACGGAGAGTGGGGACGGAGAGTGGGGACGGAGAGTGGGGACGGAGAGTGGGGACGGAGAGTGGGACGGAGATTGGGGACGGAGAGTGGGGACGGAGAGGGGGGACAGTGAGTGGGGACAGTGAGTGGGGACGGGGAGTGGGGACGGGGAGTGGGGACGGGGAGTGGGGACGGGGAGTGGGGACGGGGAGTGGGGACGGGGAGTGGGGACGGGAGTGGGGACGGAGAGTGGGGACGGAGAGTGGGACGGTGAGTGGGGACGGTGAGTGGGGACGGGGAGTTGGGACGGTGAGTGGGGACGGGGAGTTGGGACGGGGAGTTGGGACGGGGAGTGGGGACGGGGAGTGGGGACGGGAGTTGGGACGGGGAGTTGGGACGGGGAGTGGGGACGGTGAGTGGGGACGGTGAGTGGCGACGGGGAGTGGGGGCGGGAGTGGGGGCGGGGAGTGGGGGCGGGGAGTGGGGGCGGGGAGTGGGGGCGGGAGTGGGGCGGGGAGTGGGGGCGGGGAGTGGGGGCGGGAGTCGGGACGGTGTGTGTGGACGGTGGGTGGGGACGGTGGGTGGGGACGGTAGGTGGGGACCGTTAGTGGGGGCGGGGAGTGGGGACGGATATTGGGGGCGGGGAGTGGGGACGGTTATTGGGGGCGGGGAGTGGGGACGGTGGGTGTGGACGGGGGGTGGGGACGGGGGGTGGGGTCGGAGAGTGGGGTCGGAGAGTGGGGACGGGGAGTGGGGACGGGGAGTGGGGACGGGGAGTGGGGACGGGGATGTGGGGACGGGGATGTGGGGACGGGGATGTGGGGACGGGGAAGTGGGGACGGGGATGTGGGGACGGGGATGTGGGGACGGGATGTGGGGACGGGGATGTGGGGACGGGGATGTGGGGACGGGGAGTGGGGACGGTTATTGGTGGCGGGGAGTGGGGACGGGGAGTGGAGACGGGGAGTGGGGACGGAGAGTGGGGACGGAGAGTGGGGACGGAGAGTGGGGACGGAGAGTGGGGACGGAGAGGGGGGACGGTGAGTGGGGACGGGGAGTGGGAACGGGGAGTGGGGACGGGGATGTGGGGACGGGGATGTGGGGACGGGGATGTGGGGACGGGGAGTGGGGACGGGGAGTGGGGACGGTTATTGGGACGGGGAGTGGGGACGGGGAGTGGGGACGGGGAGTGGGGACGGGGAGTGGGGACGGGGAGTGGCGACGGGGATGTGGGGACGGGGATGTGGGGACGGGGATGTGGGGACGGGGAGTGGGGACGGGGAGTGGGGACGGTTATTGGGGGCGGGGAGTGGGGACGGGGAGTGGAGACGGGGAGTGGGGACGGAGAGTGGGGACGGAGAGTGGGGACGGAGAGTGGGGACGGAGAGGGGGGACGGTGAGTGGGGACGGGGAGTGGGGACGGGGAGTGGGGACGGAGGGTGGGGACGGTGGGTGGGGACGGTGGGTGGGGACGGTGGGTGGGGATGGGGAGTGGGGACGGGGAGTGGGGACGGGGAGTGGTGACGGGGAGTGTGTACGGTGGGTGGGGACGGGAGTGTGGACGGGGAGTGGGGACGGAGAGTGGGGACGGAGAGTGGGGTCGGAGAGTGGGGACGGTGAGTGGCTACGGTGAGTGGGGTCAGAGAGTGGGGACGGTGAGTGGGGAGGGGGAGTGGGGAGGGTGAGTGGAGACGGTGAGTGGGGACGGTGAGTGTGGACGGGGAGAGGGGACGGGGAAAGGGGACGGGGAGTGGGGATGGGGAAAGGGGACGGGGAGAGGGGACGGGGAGTGGGGACGGGGAGTGGGGACGGGGAGTGGGGACGGAGAGTGGGGACGGAGAGTGGGGACGGAGAGTGGGGACGGAGAGTGGGGACGGAGAGTGGGGACGGTTAGTGGGGACGGTGAGTGGGGACGGTGAGTGGCGACGGTGAGTGGCGACGGTGAGTGGGGACGGGGAGTGGGGACGGGGAGTGGGGACGGGGAGTGGGGACGGAGAGTGGGGACGGAGAGTGGGGACGGAGAGTGGGGTCGGAGAGTGGAGTCGGAGAGTGCGGACGGTGAGTGGGGTCGGGGAGTGGGGTCGGGGAGTGGGGACGGGGAGTGGGGACGTGGAGTGGGGACGGGGAGTGGGGACGGGGAGTGGGGACGGAGGGTGGGTACGGTGGGTGGGTACGTGGAGTGGGTACGGGGAGTGGGGACGGGGAGTGGGGACGGGGAGTGGGGACGGGGAGTGGGGACGGGGAGTGGGGACGGGGAGTGTGTACGGTGGGTGGGGACGGGGAGTGGGGACGGGGAGTGGGGACGGGGAGTGGGGACGGGGACTGGGGACGGGGTGTGGGGAAGTGGTGCGGGGACGGGGAGCGGGGACGGGGATCGGGGACGGTGAGCAGGGAGGGGGAGCGGGGAGGGGAGTGGGGACGTGGAGAGGGGACGGAGAGTGTGGACGGAGAGTTGGGTCGGGGTGTGGGGACGGGGAGTGGGGACGGGGAGAGGGGAAGGGGAGTGGGGACGGGGAGTGGGGACGGGGAGTGGGGACGGGGAGAGGGGGACGGGGAGAGGGGACGGGGAGAGGGGACGGGGAGTGGGGACGGGGAGTGGGGACGGGGAGTGGGGACGGGGAGTGGGGACGGGGAGTGGGGACGGGGAGTGGGGACGGAGAGTGGGGACGGTGAGTGGGGACTGTGTGTGGCTACGGTGAGTGGGGTCAGAGAGTGGGGAGGGTGAGTGGGGAGGGTGAGTGGGGAGGGTGAGTGGGGAGGGGGAGTGGGGACGGGGAGTGGGGACGGGGAGTGGGGACGGG
Source organism: Heterodontus francisci (assembly GCF_036365525.1). Taxonomy (NCBI): domain Eukaryota; kingdom Metazoa; phylum Chordata; class Chondrichthyes; order Heterodontiformes; family Heterodontidae; genus Heterodontus; species Heterodontus francisci. Next base: position 129,689 of record NW_027141958.1, read on the forward strand.
GAGTGGGGACGGGGAGTGGGGACGGAGAGTGGGGAGGGTGAGTGGGGACGGGGAGTGGGGACGGGGAGTGGGGACGGGGAGTGGGGACGGGGAGTGGGGACGGGGAGTGGGGACGGAGAGTGGGGACGGAGAGTGGGGACGGTGAGTGGGGACTGTGTGTGGCTACGGTGAGTGGGGTCAGAGAGTGGGGAGGGTGAGTGGGGAGGGTGAGTGGGGAGGGGGAGTGGGGACGGGGAGTGGGGACGGGGAGTGGGGGCGGGGAGTGGGGACGGAGAGTGGGGACGGTGAGTGGCGATGGGGAGTGGCGACGGGGAGTGGCGACGGTAGGTGGGGGCGTGTGTGGGGGCGGGGAGTGGGGGGCGGGGAGTGGGGGCGGGGAGTGAGGGCGGGGAGTGGGGACGGTCGGTGGGGTCGGAGAGTGGGGACGGTGAGTTGGGACGGTGAGTGGGGACGGGGAGTGGGGACGGGGAGTGGGGACGGGTCGTGGGGACGGGTCGTGGGACGGGAGTGGGGACGGGGAGTGGGGACGGGGAGTGGGGACGGGGTGTGGGGAATGGGTGCGGGGACGGGGAGCGGGGACGGGAGCGGGGAGGGTGAGCGGGGACGGGGAGCGGGGACGGGGAGCGGGGACGGGGAGCGGGGACGGGGATTGGGGACGGGGATTGGGGACGGGGATTGGGGAGGGTGAGTGGGGAGGGTGAGTGGGGAGGGTGACTGGGGAGGGTGAGTGGGGAGGGTGAGTGGGGACGGGGAGAGGGGACGGGGCGTGGGGATGGGGAGTGGGGACGGGGAGTGGGGAGGGTGAGTGGGGTCGGGGAGTGGGGACGGTGAGTGGGGAGGGGGAGTGGGGACGGGGAGTGGGGAGGGGGAGTGGGGAGGGGGAGTGGAGACGGTGAGTGGGGACGGTGAGTGTGGACGGGGAGAGGGGACGGGGAGTGGGGACGGGGAGTGGGGAGGGTGAGCGGGGACGGTGAGTGTGGACGGTGAGTGTGGACAGGGAGAGGGGACAGGGCGTAGGGACGGGGCATGGGGACGGGGAGAGTGGGGAAGGGGAGTGGGGAGGGTGAGTGGGGAGGGTGAGTGGGGAGGGTGAGTGGGGAGGGTGAGTGTGGACGGGAGAGGGGACGGGGAAAGGGGACGGGGAGTGGGGACGGGGAGTGGGGGCGGTTAGTGGGGGCGGTTAGTGGGGGCGGTTAGTGGGGGCGGTTAGTGGGGGCGGTTAGTGGGGCGGTTAGTGGGGCGGTTAGTGGGGGCGGTTAGTGGGGGCGGTTAGTGGGGGCGGTTAGTGGGGGCGGGGAGTGGGACGGGGCGTGGGGACGGGGCGTGGGACGGGGCGTGGGGACGGGGCGTGGGGAAGGGGCGTGGGGACGGGGCGTGGGGACGGGGCGTGGGGACGGTGCGTGGGGACGGGGCGTGGGGACGGTGCGTGGGGACGGGGAGTGGGGACGGGGAGTGGGGACGGGGGTGTGGGGACGGGGAGTGGGGACGGGGAGTGCGGACGGGGAGTGCGGACGGGGAGTGCGGACGGGGAGTGGGGAGTGGGAGTGGGGAGTGGGAGTGGGGAGTGGGGAGTGGGGAGTGGGGATGGTGAGTGGGGAGTGGGGAGTGGGGAGTGGGGACGGTGAGTGGGGACGGAGAGTGGGGACGGGGAGTGGGGACGGGGAGTGGGGACGGGGAGTGGGGACGGGGAGTGGGGACGGGGACGGGGAGTGGGGAGTGGGGACGGGGAGTGGGGAGTGGGGACGGGGAGTGGGGACGGGGAGTGGGGAGTGGGGACGGTTAGTGGGGTCGGGGAGTGAGGACGGGGAGTGGGGACGGGGAGTGGGGACGGAGAGTGGGGACGGAGAGTGGGGACGGAGAGTGGGGACGGAGAGTGGGGACGGAGAGTGGGGACGGAGAGTGGGGGCGGTGAGTGGGGGCGGTGAGTGGGGGCGGTGAGTGGGGCGGTGAGTGGGGCGGGGAGTGGGGCGGGGAGTGGGGACGGGGAGTGGGGACGGGGAGTGGGGACGGGGAGTGGGGACGGGGAGTGGGACGGGGAGTGGGGACGGTTAGTGGGGGCGGGGAGTGGGGACGGGGAGTGGGGACGGGGAGTGGGGACGGGGAGTGGGGGCGGGGAGTGGGGCGGGGAGTGGGGGCGGGGAGTGGGGCGGGGAGTGGGGGCGGGGAGTGGGGGCGGGGTGTGGGGGTGGGGAGTGGCGACGGTTAGTGGGGACGGGGATTGGGGACGGTTATTGGGGGCGGGGAGTGGGGACGGGGAGTGGGGACGGGGAGTGGGGGCGGGGAGTGGGGGCGGGGATTGGGGACGGTTATTGGGGACGGTTATTGGGGACGGGGAGTGGGGACGGGGAGTGGGGACGGGAGTGGGGACGGGGAGTGGGGACGGGGAGTGGGGACGGGCAGTGGGGACGGAGAGTGGGGACGGGGAGTGGGAGTGGGGACGGGGAGTGGGGACGGGGAGTGAAGACGGGGAGTGGGACGGGGAGTGGGGACGGGGAGTGGGGACTGGGAGTGGGGACTGGGAGTGGGGACTGGGAGTGGGGACGGGGAGTGGGGACGGGGAGTGGGGACGGGGAGTGGGGACGGTTAGTGGGGTCGGGGAGTGGGGAAGGGGAGTGGGGAGTGGGGAGTGGGGACTGTGAGTGGGGACGGGGAGTGGGGACGGGGATTGGGGACGGGATTGGGGACGGTGATTGGGGACGGGGATTGGGGACGGGGAGTGGGGACGGGGAGTGGGGACGGGGAGTGGGGACGGGGAGTGGGGACGGGGAGTGGGGACGGGGAGTGGGGACGGGGAGTGGGGACGGGGAGTGGGGACGGGGAGTGGGGACGGGGAGTGGGGACGGGGAGTGGGGAAGTGGGGACGGGGAGTGGGAAGTGGGGACGGGGAGTGGGAAGTGGGGACGGGGAGTGGGAAGTGGGGACGGGGAGTGGGAAGTGGGGACGGGGAGTGGGAAGTGGGGACGGGGAGTGGGAAGTGGGGACGGGGAGTGGGGATGGGGAGTGGGGACGGGGAGTGGGGACGGGGAGTGGGGTCGGGGAGTGGGGACGGGGAGTGGGGACGGGGAGTGGGGACGGGGAGTGGGGACGGGGAGTGGGGAGTGGGGACGGGGGGTGGGGACGGGGGGTGGGGACGGGGGTTGGGGACGGGGAGTGGGGACGGTTAGTGGGGTCGGGGAGTGGGGAGTGGGGAGTGGGGACGGGAGTGTGGACGGGAGTGGGGACGGAGAGTGGGGACGGAGAGTGGGGACGGAGAGTGGGGACGGAGAGTGGGGACGGGGAGTGGGGACGGGGAGTGGGGACGGGGAGTGGGGACGGAGAGTGGGGACGGAGAGTGGGGACGGTGAGTGGGGACGGTGAGTGGGGACGGTGAGTGGGGACGGTGAGTGGGGACGGTGAGTGGGGACAGTTATTGGGGGCGGGGAGTGGGGGCGGGGAGTGGTGGCGGGGAGTGGGGACGGGGAGTGGGGACGGGGAGTGGGGACGGGGAGTGGGGGCGGGGAGTGGGGGCGGGGAGTGGGGGCGGGGAGTGGGGGCGGGGAGTGGGGGCGGGGAGTGGGGGCGGGGAGTGGGGACGGGGAGTGGGGGCGGGGAGTGGGGACGGGGAGTGGGGACGGAAAGTGGGGACGGAGAGTGGGGACGGAGAGTGGGGACGGTGAGTGGGGACGGTGTGTGGGGACGGTGAGTGGGGACGGTGAGTGGGGACGGTGAGTGGGGACAGTTATTGGGGGCGGGGAGTGGGGGCGGGGAGTGGGGGCGGGGAGTGGGGGCGGGGAGTGGGGCGGGGAGTGGGGGCGGGGAGTGGGGACGGGGAGTGGGGACGGGGAGTGGGGACGGGGAGTGGGGACGGGGAGTGGGGACGGGGAGTGGGGACGGGGAGTGGGGGCGGGGAGTGGGGGCGGGGAGTGGGGGCGGGGAGTGGGGGCGGGGAGTGGGGACGGGGAGTGGGGACGGAAAGTGGGGACGGGGAGTGGGGAGTGGGGACGGTTAGTGGGGTCGGGGAGTGAGGACGGGGAGTGGGGACGGGGAGTGGGGACGGAGAGTGGGGACGGAGAGTGGGGACGGAGAGTGGGGACGGAGAGTGGGGACGGAGAGTGGGGACGGAGAGTGGGGACGGTGAGTGGGGACGGTGAGTGGGGACGGTGAGTGGGGACGGTGAGTGGGGACGGTGAGTGGGACAGTTATTGGGGCGGGGAGTGGGGGCGGGGAGTGGGGGCGGGGAGTGGGGGCGGGGAGTGGGGACGGGGAGTGGGGACGGGAGTGGGGACGGGGAGTGGGGGCGGGGAGTGGGGACGGGGAGTGGGGACGGGGAGTGGGGACGGGGAGTGGGGGCGGGGAGTGGGGGCGGGGAGTGGGGGCGGGAGTGGGGGCGGGGAGTGGGGGCGGGAGTGGGGGCGGGGAGTGGGGACGGGGAGTGGGGACGGAAAGTGGGGACGGGGAGTGGGGACGGGGAGTGGGGACGGGGAGTGGGGACGGGGAGTGGGGACGGGGAGTGGGGACGGGGAGTGGGGACGGGGAGTGGGAAGTGGGGATGGGGAGTGGGGACGGGGAGTGGGGACGGGGAGTGGGGACGGAGAGTGGGGACGGAGAGTGGGGACGGAGAGTGGGGACGGAGAGTGGGGACGGAGAGTGGGGACGGAGAGTGGGGACGGGGAGTGGGGAGTGGGGACGGTTAGTGGGGTCGGGGAGTGAGGACGGGGAGTGGGGACGGGGAGTGGGGACGGGGAGTGGGGACGGAGAGTGGGGACGGAGAGTGGGGACGGAGAGTGGGGACGGAGAGTGGGGACGGAGAGTGGGGACGGAGAGTGGGGACGGAGAGTGGGGACGGTGAGTGGGGACGGTGAGTGGGGACGGTGAGTGGGGACGGTGAGTGGGGACAGTTATTGGGGGCGGGGAGTGGGGGCGGGGAGTGGGGGCGGGGAGTGGGGGCGGGGAGTGGGGACGGGGAGTGGGGACGGGGAGTGGGGACGGGGAGTGGGGACGGGGAGTGGGGACGGGGAGTGGGGGCGGGGAGTGGGGGCGGGGAGTGGGGGCGGGGAGTGGGGGCGGGGAGTGGGGGCGGGGAGTGGGGACGGGGAGTGGGGACGGGGAGTGGGGACGAAAGTGGGGACGGAAAGTGGGGACGGGGAGTGGGGACGGGGAGGGGGGACGGTGAGTGGGGACGGGAGTGGGGACGGAGGGTGGGGACGGTGGGTGGGGACGGTGGGTGGGGACGGTGGGTGGGGATGGGGAGTGGGGACGGGGAGTGGGGACGGGGAGTGGTGACGGGGAGTGTGTACGGTGGGTGGGGACGGGGAGTGTGGACGGGGAGTGGGGACGGAGAGTGGGGACGGAGAGTGGGGTCGGAGAGTGGGGACGGTGAGTGGCTACGGTGAGTGGGGTCAGAGAGTGGGGACGGTGAGTGGGGAGGGGGAGTGGGGAGGGTGAGTGGAGACGGTGAGTGGGGACGGTGAGTGTGGACGGGGAGAGGGGACGGGGAAAGGGGACAGGAGTGGGGACGGGGAAAGGGGACGGGGAGAGGGGACGGGGTGTGGGGACGGGGAGTGGGGACGGAGAGTGGGGACGGAGAGTGGGGACGGAGAGTGGGGACGGAGAGTGGGGACGGAGAGTGGGGACGGAGAGTGGGGACGGTTAGTGGGACGGTGAGTGGGGACGGTGAGTGGCGACGGTGAGTGACGACGGTGAGTGACGACGGGGAGTGGGGACGGGGAGTGGGGACGGGGAGTGGGGACGGGGAGTGGGGACGGGGACTGGGGACGGAGAGTGGGACGGAGAGTGGGGTCGGAGAGTGGGGTCGGAGAGTGGAGTCGGAGAGTTGGGGCGGTGAGTGGGGTCGGGGAGTGGGGACGGGGAGTGGGGACGGGGAGTGGGGACGGGGAGTGGGGACGTGGAGTGGGGACGTGGAGTGGGGACGGGGAGTGGGGACGGGGAGTGGGGACGGAGGGTGGGTACGTGGAGTGGGTACGTGGAGTGGGTACGGGGAGTGGGGACGGGGAGTGGGGACGGGGAGTGGGGACGGGGAGTGGGGACGGGGAGAGTGTACGGTGGGTGGGGACGGGGAGTGGGGACGGGGAGTGGGGACGGGGAGTGGGGACGGGGAGTGGGGACGGGGACTGGGGACGGGGTGTGGGGAAGTGGTGCGGGGACGGGGAGCGGGGACGGGGATCGGGGACGGTGAGCAGGGAGGGGGAGCGGGGAGGGGGAGTGGGAACGTGGAGAGGGGACGGAGAGTGTGGACGGAGAGTGGGGTCGGGGTGTGGGGACGGGGAGTGGGGACGGGGAGTGGGGACGGGGAGAGGGGACGGGGAGAGGGGACGGGGAGTGGGGACGGGGAGTGGGGACGGGGAGTGGGGACGGGGAGAGGGGACGGGGAGAGCGAACGGGGAGTGGGGACGGAGAGTGGGGACGGGGAGTGGGGACGGGGAGTGGGGACGGGGAGTGGGGACGGGGAGTGGGGACGGGGAGTGGGGACGGGGTGTGGGGACGGGGAGTGGGGACGGGGAGTGGGGACGGAGAGTGGGGACGGAGAGTGGGGACTGTGTGTGGCTACGGTGAGTGGGGTCAGAGAGTGGGGAGGGTGAGTGGGGAGGGTGAGTGGGGAGGGTGAGTGGGGACGGGGAGTGGGGACGGGGTGGAGTGGGGACGGGAGTGGGGACGGGGAGTGGGGGCGGGAGTGGGGGCGGGGAGTGGGGGGCGGGGAGTGGGGGCGGGGAGTGGGGACGGGGAGTGGGGACGGGGAGTGGGGACGGAAAGTGGGGACGGAAAGTGGGGACGGGGAGTGGGGACGGGGAGGGGGGACGGTGAGTGGGGACGGGGAGTGGGGACGGAGGGTGGGGACGGTGGGTGGGGACGGTGGGTGGGGTCAGAGAGTGGGGAGGGTGAGTGGGGAGGGTGAGTGGGGAGGGTGAGTGGGGAGGGGGAGTGGGGACGGGGAGTGGGGACGGGGAGTGGGGACGGGGAGTGGGGACGGGGAGTGGGGACGGAGAGTGGGGAGGGTGAGTGGGGACGGGGAGTGGGGACGGGGAGTGGGGACGGGGAGTGGGGACGGGGAGTGGGGACGGAGAGTGGGGACGGAGAGTGGGGACGGTGAGTGGGGACTGTGTGTGGCTACGGTGAGTGGGGTCAGAGAGTGGGGAGGGTGAGTGGGGAGGGTGAGTGGGGAGGGGGAGTGGGGACGGGGAGTGGGGACGGGGAGTGGGGACGGGGAGTGGGGACGGAGAGTGGGGACGGTGAGTGGCGATGGGGAGTGGCGACGGGGAGTGGCGACGGTAGGTGGGGGCGGTGTGTGGGGGCGGGGAGTGGGGGCGGGGAGTGGGGGCGGGGAGTGAGGGCGGGGAGTGGGGACGGTCGGTGGGGTCGGAGAGTGGGGACGGTGAGTTGGGACGGTGAGTGGGGACGGGGAGTGGGGACGGGGAGTGGGGACGGGTCGTGGGGGACGGGTCGTGGGGACGGGGAGTGGGGACGGGGAGTGGGGACGGGGAGTGGGGACGGGGTGTGGGGAATGGGTGCGGGGACGGGGAGCGGGGACGGGGAGCGGGGAGGGTGAGCGGGGACGGGGAGCGGGGACGGGGAGCGGGGACGGGGAGCGGGGACGGGGATTGGGGACGGGGATTGGGACGGGGATTGGGGAGGGTGAGTGGGGAGGGTGAGTGGGGAGGGTGACTGGGGAGGGTGAGTGGGGAGGGTGAGTGGGGACGGGGAGAGGGGACGGGGCGTGGGGATGGGGAGTGGGGACGGGGAGTGGGGAGGGTGAGTGGGGTCGGGGAGTGGGGACGGTGAGTGGGGAGGGGGAGTGGGGACGGGGAGTGGGGAGGGGGAGTGGGGAGGGGGAGTGGAGACGGTGAGTGGGGACGGTGAGTGTGGACGGGGAGAGGGGACGGGGAGTGGGGACGGGGAGTGGGGAGGGTGAGCGGGGACGGTGAGTGTGGACGGTGAGTGTGGACAGGGAGAGGGGACAGGGCGTAGGGACGGGGCATGGGGACGGGGAGAGTGGGGAAGGGGAGTGGGGAGGGTGAGTGGGGAGGGTGAGTGGGGAGGGTGAGTGGGGAGGGTGAGTGTGGACGGGGAGAGGGGACGGGGAAAGGGGACGGGGAGTGGGGGCGGTTAGTGGGGGCGGTTAGTGGGGGCGGTTAGTGGGGGCGGTTAGTGGGGGCGGTTAGTGGGGGCGGTTAGTGGGGGCGGTTAGTGGGGGCGGTTAGTGGGGGCGGTTAGTGGGGGCGGTTAGTGGGGGCGGGGAGTGGGGACGGGGCGTGGGGACGGGGCGTGGGGACGGGGCGTGGGGACGGGGCGTGGGGAAGGGGCGTGGGGACGGGGCGTGGGGACGGGGCGTGGGGACGGTGCGTGGGGACGGGGCGTGGGGACGGTGCGTGGGACGGGGAGTGGGGACGGGGAGTGGGGACGGGGTGTGGGGACGGGGAGTGGGGACGGGGAGTGCGGACGGGGAGTGCGGACGGGGAGTGCGGACGGGGAGTGGGGAGTGGGGAGTGGGGGAGTGGGGAGTGGGGAGTGGGGAGTGGGGATGGTGAGTGGGGAGTGGGGAGTGGGGAGTGGGGACGGTGAGTGGGGACGGAGAGTGGGGACGGGGAGTGGGGGACGGGGAGTGGGGACGGGGAGTGGGGACGGGGAGTGGGGACGGGGACGGGGAGTGGGAGTGGGGACGGGGAGTGGGGAGTGGGGACGGGGAGTGGGGACGGGGAGTGGGGAGTGGGGACGGTTAGTGGGGTCGGGGAGTGAGGACGGGGAGTGGGGACGGGGAGTGGGGACGGAGAGTGGGGACGGAGAGTGGGGACGGAGAGTGGGGACGGAGAGTGGGGACGGAGAGTGGGGACGGAGAGTGGGGGCGGTGAGTGGGGGCGGTGAGTGGGGGCGGTGAGTGGGGGCGGTGAGTGGGGGCGGGGAGTGGGGGCGGGGAGTGGGGACGGGGAGTGGGGACGGGGAGTGGGGACGGGGAGTGGGGACGGGAGTGGGGACGGTTAGTGGGGACGGGGAGTGGGGACGGGGAGTGGGGACGGGGAGTGGGGGCGGGGAGTGGGGGCGGGGAGTGGGGGCGGGGAGTGGGGGCGGGGAGTGGGGGCGGGGTGTGGGGGTGGGGAGTGGCGACGGTTAGTGGGGACGGGGATTGGGGACGGTTATTGGGGGCGGGGAGTGGGGACGGGGAGTGGGGACGGGGAGTGGGGGCGGGGAGTGGGGGCGGGGATTGGGGACGGTTATTGGGGACGGTTATTGGGGACGGGGAGTGGGGACGGGGAGTGGGGACGGGGAGTGGGGACGGGGAGTGGGGACGGGGAGTGGGGACGGGGAGTGGGGACGGAGAGTGGGGACGGGGAGTGGGGAGTGGGGACGGGGAGTGGGGACGGGAAGTGGGGACGGGGAGTGGGGACGGGGAGTGGGGACGGGGAGTGGGGACTGGGAGTGGGGACTGGGAGTGGGGACTGGGAGTGGGGACGGGGAGTGGGACGGGGAGTGGGGACGGGGAGTGGGGACGGTTAGTGGGGTCGGGGAGTGGGGAAGGGGAGTGGGGAGTGGGGAGTGGGACTGTGAGTGGGGACGGGGAGTGGGGACGGGGATTGGGGACGGGGATTGGGGACGGGGATTGGGGACGGGGATTGGGGACGGGGAGTGGGGACGGGGAGTGGGGACGGGGAGTGGGGACGGGGAGTGGGGACGGGGAGTGGGGACGGGGAGTGGGGACGGGGAGTGGGGACGGGGAGTGGGGACGGGGAGTGGGGACGGGGAGTGGGGACGGGGAGTGGGAAGTGGGGACGGGGAGTGGGAAGTGGGGACGGGGAGTGGGAAGTGGGGACGGGGAGTGGGAAGTGGGGACGGGGAGTGGGAAGTGGGGACGGGGAGTGGGAAGTGGGGACGGGGAGTGGGAAGTGGGGACGGGGAGTGGGGATGGGGAGTGGGGACGGGGAGTGGGGACGGGGAGTGGGGTCGGGGAGTGGGGACGGGGAGTGGGGACGGGGAGTGGGAACGGGGAGTGGGGACGGGGAGTGGGGAGTGGGGACGGGGGGTGGGGACGGGGGGTGGGGACGGGGGTTGGGGACGGGGAGTGGGGACGGTTAGTGGGGTCGGGGAGTGGGGAGTGGGGAGTGGGGACGGGAGTGTGGACGGGGAGTGGGGACGGAGAGTGGGGACGGAGAGTGGGGACGGAGAGTGGGGACGGAGAGTGGGGACGGGGAGTGGGGACGGGGAGTGGGGACGGGGAGTGGGGACGGAGAGTGGGGACGGAGAGTGGGGACGGTGAGTGGGGACGGTGAGTGGGGACGGTGAGTGGGGACGGTGAGTGGGGACGGTGAGTGGGGACGGTGAGTGGGGACAGTTATTGGGGGCGGGGAGTGGGGGCGGGGAGTGGTGGCGGGGAGTGGGGACGGGGAGTGGGGACGGGGAGTGGGGACGGGGAGTGGGGGCGGGGAGTGGGGGCGGGGAGTGGGGGCGGGGAGTGGGGGCGGGGAGTGGGGGCGGGGAGTGGGGGCGGGGAGTGGGGACGGGGAGTGGGGGCGGGGAGTGGGGACGGGGAGTGGGGACGGAAAGTGGGGACGGAGAGTGGGGACGGAGAGTGGGGACGGTGAGTGGGGACGGTGTGTGGGGACGGTGAGTGGGGACGGTGAGTGGGGACGGTGAGTGGGGACAGTTATTGGGGGCGGGGAGTGGGGGCGGGGAGTGGGGGCGGGGAGTGGGGGCGGGGAGTGGGGGCGGGGAGTGGGGGCGGGGAGTGGGGACGGGGAGTGGGGACGGGGAGTGGGGACGGGGAGTGGGGACGGGGAGTGGGGACGGGGAGTGGGGACGGGGAGTGGGGGCGGGGAGTGGGGGCGGGGAGTGGGGGCGGGGAGTGGGGGCGGGGAGTGGGGACGGGGAGTGGGGACGGAAAGTGGGGACGGGGAGTGGGGAGTGGGGACGGTTAGTGGGGTCGGGGAGTGAGGACGGGGAGTGGGGACGGGGAGTGGGGACGGAGAGTGGGGACGGAGAGTGGGGACGGAGAGTGGGGACGGAGAGTGGGGACGGAGAGTGGGGACGGAGAGTGGGGACGGTGAGTGGGGACGGTGAGTGGGGACGGTGAGTGGGGACGGTGAGTGGGGACGGTGAGTGGGGACAGTTATTGGGGGCGGGGAGTGGGGGCGGGGAGTGGGGGCGGGGAGTGGGGGCGGGGAGTGGGGACGGGGAGTGGGGACGGGGAGTGGGGACGGGGAGTGGGGGCGGGGAGTGGGGACGGGGAGTGGGGACGGGGAGTGGGGACGGGGAGTGGGGGCGGGGAGTGGGGGCGGGGAGTGGGGGCGGGGAGTGGGGGCGGGGAGTGGGGGCGGGGAGTGGGGGCGGGGAGTGGGGGCGGGGAGTGGGGACGGGGAGTGGGGACGGAAAGTGGGGACGGGGAGTGGGGACGGGGAGTGGGGACGGGGAGTGGGGACGGGGAGTGGGGACGGGGAGTGGGGACGGGGAGTGGGGACGGGGAGTGGGAAGTGGGGATGGGGAGTGGGGACGGGGAGTGGGGACGGGGAGTGGGGACGGAGAGTGGGGACGGAGAGTGGGGACGGAGAGTGGGGACGGAGAGTGGGGACGGAGAGTGGGGACGGAGAGTGGGGACGGGGAGTGGGGAGTGGGGACGGTTAGTGGGGTCGGGGAGTGAGGACGGGGAGTGGGGACGGGGAGTGGGGACGGGGAGTGGGGACGGAGAGTGGGGACGGAGAGTGGGGACGGAGAGTGGGGACGGAGAGTGGGGACGGAGAGTGGGGACGGAGAGTGGGGACGGAGAGTGGGGACGGTGAGTGGGGACGGTGAGTGGGGACGGTGAGTGGGGACGGTGAGTGGGGACAGTTATTGGGGGCGGGGAGTGGGGGCGGGGAGTGGGGGCGGGGAGTGGGGGCGGGGAGTGGGGGCGGGGAGTGGGGACGGGGAGTGGGGACGGGGAGTGGGGACGGGGAGTGGGGACGGGGAGTGGGGACGGGGAGTGGGGACGGGGAGTGGGGGCGGGGAGTGGGGGCGGGGAGTGGGGGCGGGGAGTGGGGGCGGGGAGTGGGGACGGGGAGTGGGGACGGGGAGTGGGGACGGAAAGTGGGGACGGAAAGTGGGGACGGGGAGTGGGGACGGGGAGGGGGGACGGTGAGTGGGGACGGGGAGTGGGGACGGAGGGTGGGGACGGTGGGTGGGGACGGTGGGTGGGGACGGTGGGTGGGGATGGGGAGTGGGGACGGGGAGTGGGGACGGGGAGTGGTGACGGGGAGTGTGTACGGTGGGTGGGGACGGGGAGTGTGGACGGGGAGTGGGGACGGAGAGTGGGGACGGAGAGTGGGGTCGGAGAGTGGGGACGGTGAGTGGCTACGGTGAGTGGGGTCAGAGAGTGGGGACGGTGAGTGGGGAGGGGGAGTGGGGAGGGTGAGTGGAGACGGTGAGTGGGGACGGTGAGTGTGGACGGGGAGAGGGGACGGGGAAAGGGGACAGGGAGTGGGGACGGGGAAAGGGGACGGGGAGAGGGGACGGGGTGTGGGGACGGGGAGTGGGGACGGAGAGTGGGGACGGAGAGTGGGGACGGAGAGTGGGGACGGAGAGTGGGGACGGAGAGTGGGGACGGAGAGTGGGGACGGAGAGTGGGGACGGTTAGTGGGGACGGTGAGTGGGGACGGTGAGTGGCGACGGTGAGTGACGACGGTGAGTGACGACGGGGAGTGGGGACGGGGAGTGGGGACGGGGAGTGGGGACGGGGAGTGGGGACGGGGACTGGGGACGGAGAGTGGGGACGGAGAGTGGGGTCGGAGAGTGGGGTCGGAGAGTGGAGTCGGAGAGTTGGGGCGGTGAGTGGGGTCGGGGAGTGGGGACGGGGAGTGGGGACGGGGAGTGGGGACGGGGAGTGGGGACGTGGAGTGGGGACGTGGAGTGGGGACGGGGAGTGGGGACGGGGAGTGGGGACGGAGGGTGGGTACGTGGAGTGGGTACGTGGAGTGGGTACGGGGAGTGGGGACGGGGAGTGGGGACGGGGAGTGGGGACGGGGAGTGTGTACGGTGGGTGGGGACGGGGAGTGGGGACGGGGAGTGGGGACGGGGAGTGGGGACGGGGAGTGGGGACGGGGACTGGGGACGGGGTGTGGGGAAGTGGTGCGGGGACGGGGAGCGGGGACGGGGATCGGGGACGGTGAGCAGGGAGGGGGAGCGGGGAGGGGGAGTGGGAACGTGGAGAGGGGACGGAGAGTGTGGACGGAGAGTGGGGTCGGGGTGTGGGGACGGGGAGTGGGGACGGGGAGTGGGGACGGGGAGAGGGGACGGGGAGTGGGGACGGGGAGTGGGGACGGGGAGAGGGGACGGGGAGAGCGAACGGGGAGTGGGGACGGAGAGTGGGGACGGGGAGTGGGGACGGGGAGTGGGGACGGGGGAGTGGGGACGGGGAGTGGGGACGGGGAGTGGGGACGGGGTGTGGGGACGGGGAGTGGGGACGGGGAGTGGTGACGGAGAGTGGGGACGGTGAGTGGGGACTGTGTGTGGCTACGGTGAGTGGGGTCAGAGAGTGGGGAGGGTGAGTGGGGAGGGTGAGTGGGGAGGGTGAGTGGGGACGGGGAGTGGGGACGGGGAGTGGGGACGGGGAGTGGGGACGGGGAGTGGGGACGGGGAGTGGGGACGGAGAGTGGGGAGGGTGAGTGGGGACGGGGAGTGGGGACGGGGAGTGGGGACGGGGAGTGGGGACGGTGAGTGGGGACGGGGAGTGGGGACGGGGAGTGGGGACGGAGAGTGGGGACGGAGAGTGGGGACGGAGAGTGGGGAAGGAGAGTGGGGACGGTGAGTGGGGACTGTGTGTGGCTACGGTGAGTGGTGTCAGAGAGTGGGGAGGGTGAGTGGGGAGGGTGAGTGGGGAGGGGGAGTGGGGACGGGGAGTGGGGACGGGGAGTGGGGACGGAGAGTGGGGACGGTGAGTGGCGATGGGGAGTGGCGACGGGGAGTGGCGACGGTAGGTGGGGGCGGTGTGTGGGGGCGGGGAGTGGGGGCGGGGAGTGGGGGCGGGGAGTGAGGGCGGGGAGTGGGGACGGTCGGTGGGGTCGGAGAGTGGGGACGGTGAGTTGGGACGGTGAGTGGGGACGGGTCGTGGGGACGGGTCGTGGGGACGGGTCGTGGGGACGGGTCGTGGGGACGGGGAGTGGGGACGGGGATTGGGGACGGGGAGTGGGGACGGGGAGTGGGGACGGGGAGTGGGGACGGGGAGTGGGGACGGGGAGTGGGGACGGGGTGTGGGGACGGGGTGTGGGGAATGGGTGCGGGGACGGGGAGCGGGGACGGGGAGCGGGGAGGGTGAGCGGGGACGGGGAGCGGGGACGGGGAGCGGGGACGGGGAGCGGGGACGGGGAGTGGGGACGGGGAGTGGGGACGGGGATTGGGGAGGGTGAGTGGGGAGGGTGACTGGGGAGGGTGAGTGGGGAGGGTGAGTGGGGAGGGTGAGTGGGGACGGGGAGAGGGGACGGGGCGTGGGGATGGGGAGTGGGGACGGGGAGTGGGGAGGGTGAGTGGGGTCGGGGAGTGGGGACGGTGAGTGGGGAGGGGGAGTGGGGACGGGGAGTGGGGAGGGGGAGTGGGGAGGGGGAGTGGAGACGGTGAGTGGGGACGGTGAGTGTGGACGGGGAGAGGGGACGGGGAGTGGGGACGGGGAGTGGGGAGGGTGAGCGGGGACGGTGAGTGTGGACGGTGAGTGTGGACAGGGAGAGGGGACAGGGCGTAGGGACGGGGCATGGGGACGGGGAGAGTGGGGAAGGGGAGTGGGGAGGGTGAGTGGGGAGGGTGAGTGGGGAGGGTGAGTGGGGACGGTGAGTGTGGACGGGGAGAGGGGACGGGGAGAGGGGACGGGGAAAGGGGACGGGGAGTGGGGACGGGGAGTGGGGGCGGTTAGTGGGGGCGGTTAGTGGGGGCGGTTAGTGGGGGCGGTTAGTGGGGGCGGTTAGTGGGGGCGGTTAGTGGGGGCGGTTAGTGGGGGCGGTTAGTGGGGGCGGGGAGTTGGGACGGGGCGTGGGGACGGGGCGTGGGGACGGGGCGTGGGGACGGGGCGTGGGGACGGGGCGTGGGGACGGGGCGTGGGGACGGGGCGTGGAGACGGGGCGTGGAGACGGGGCGTGGGGACGGGGCGTGGGGACGGGGCGTGGGGACGGGGCGTGGGGACGGGGAGTGGGGACGGGGAGTGGGGACGGGGAGTGGGGACGGGGAGTGGGGACGGGGTGTGGGGACGGGGAGTGGGGACGGGGAGTGCGGACGGGGAGTGCGGACGGGGAGTGCGGACGGGGAGTGCGGACGGGGAGTGCGGACGGGGAGTGGGGAGTGGGGAGTGGGGTTGGTGAGTGGGGAGTGGGGAGTGGGGAGTGGGGACGGTGAGTGGGGACGGGGAGTGGGGACGGGGAGTGGGGACGGGGAGTGGGGACGGGGAGTGGGGACGGGGAGTGGGGACGGGGAGTGGGGAGTGGGGACGGGGAGTGGGGAGTGGGGACGGGGAGTGGGGAGTGGGGACGGGGAGTGGGGACGGGGAGTGGGGAGTGGGGACGGTTAGTGGGGTCGGGGAGTGAGGACGGGGAGTGGGGACGGGGAGTGGGGACGGAGAGTGGGGACGGAGAGTGGGGACGGAGAGTGGGGACGGAGAGTGGGGACGGAGAGTGGGGACGGAGAGTGGGGGCGGTGAGTGGGGGCGGTGAGTGGGGGCGGTGAGTGGGGGCGGGGAGTGGGGGCGGGGAGTGGGGGCGGGGAGTGGGGACGGGGAGTGGGGACGGGGAGTGGGGACGGGGAGTGGGGACGGGGAGTGGGGACGGGGAGTGGGGACGGGGAGTGGGGGCGGGGAGTGGGGGCGGGGAGTGGGGGCGGGGAGTGGGGGCGGGGAGTGGGGGCGGGGAGTGGGGGCGGGGTGTGGGGGTGGGGAGTGGCGACGGTTAGTGGGGACGGGGATTGGGGACGGTTATTGGGGGCGGGGAGTGGGGACGGGGAGTGGGGACGGGGAGTGGGGACGGGGAGTGGGGGCGGGGATTGGGGACGGTTATTGGGGACGGTTATTGGGGACGGGGAGTGGGGACGGGGAGTGTGGACGGGGAGTGGGGACGGGGAGTGGGGACGGGGAGTGGGGACGGGGAGTGGGGACGGGGAGTGGGGACGGGGAGTGGGGACGGAGAGTGGGGACGGGGAGTGGGAAGTGGGGACGGGGAGTGGGGACGGGGAGTGGGGACGGGGAGTGGGGACGGGGAGTGGGGACGGGGAGTGGGGACGGGGAGTGGGGACTGGGAGT
This sequence comes from Heterodontus francisci, assembly GCF_036365525.1. Lineage (NCBI taxonomy): Eukaryota > Metazoa > Chordata > Chondrichthyes > Heterodontiformes > Heterodontidae > Heterodontus > Heterodontus francisci. The sequence goes on from NW_027141958.1 coordinate 145,917, forward strand.
GGGGACGGGGAGTGGGGACGGGGAGTGGGGACGGGGAGTGGGGACGGGGAGTGGGGACGGGGAGTGGGGTCGGGGAGTGGGGAAGGGGAGGAGTGGGGAGTGGGGAGTGGGGACTGTGAGTGGGGACGGGGAGTGGGGACGGGGATTGGGGACGGGGATTGGGGACGGGGATTGGGGACGGGGATTGGGGACGGGGAGTGGGGACGGGGAGTGGGGACGGGGAGTGGGGACGGGGAGTGGGGACGGGGAGTGGGGACGGGGAGTGGGGACGGGGAGTGGGAAGTGGGGACGGGGAGTGAGAAGTGGGGACGGGGAGTGGGAAGTGGGGACGGGGAGTGGGGATGGGGAGTGGGGACGGGGAGTGGGACGGGAGTGGGACGGGGAGTGGGGACGGGGAGTGGGGTCGGGGAGTGGGGACGGGGAGTGGGGACGGGGAGTGGGAACGGGGAGTGGGGACGGGGAGTGGGGAGTGGGGACGGGGGGTGGGGACGGGGGGTGGGGACGGGGGGTGGGGACGGGGGTTGGGGACGGGGAGTGGGGACGGGGAGTGGGGACGGGGAGTGGGGACGGGGAGTGGGGAGTGGGGACGGGGAGTGGGGACGGTTAGTGGGTTCGGGGAGTGGGGAGTGGGGAGTGGGGACGGGAGTGTGGACGGGGAGTGGGGACGGAGAGTGGGGACGGAGAGTGGGGACGGAGAGTGGGGACGGGGAGTGGGGAGTGGGGACGGTTAGTGGGGTCGGGGAGTGAGGACGGGGAGTGGGGACGGGGAGTGGGGACGGAGAGTGGGGACGGAGAGTGGGGACGGAGAGTGGGGACGGAGAGTGGGGACGGAGAGTGGGGACGGTGAGTGGGGACGGTGAGTGGGGACGGTGAGTGGGGACGGTGAGTGGGGACAGTTATTGGGGGCGGGGAGTGGGGGTGGGGAGTGGGGGCGGGGAGTGGGGACGGGGAGTGGGGACGGGGAGTGGGGACGGGGAGTGGGGTCGGGGAGTGGGGGCGGGGAGTGGGGGCGGGGAGTGGGGGCGGGGAGTGGGGGCGGGGAGTGGGGACGGGGAGTGACGGGGAGTGGGGACGGGGAGTGGGGACGGGGAGTGGGGACGGGGAGTGGGGACGGGGAGTGGGGACGGGGAGTGGGAAGTGGGGACGGGGAGTGGGAAGTGGGGACGGGGAGTGGGGACGGGGAGTGGGGACGGGGAGTGGGGACGGAGAGTGGGGACGGAGAGTGGGGACGGAGAGTGGGGACGGGGAGTGGGGAGTGGGGACGGTTAGTGGGGTCGGGGAGTGAGGACGGGGAGTGGGGACGGGGAGTGGGGACGGAGAGTGGGGACGGAGAGTGGGGACGGAGAGTGGGGACGGAGAGTGGGGACGGAGAGTGGGGACGGTGAGTGGGGACGGTGAGTGGGGACGGTGAGTGGGGACGGTGAGTGGGGACGGTGAGTGGGGACGGTGAGTGGGGACAGTTATTGGGGGCGGGGAGTGGGAAGTGGGACGGGGAGTGGGGACGGGGAGTGGGGACGGGGGAGTGGGGACGGGGAGTGGGGACGGTTTGTGGGGTCGGGAGTGGGGACGGGAGTGGAAACGGGGAGTGGAAACGGGGAGTGGGGACGGGGAGTGGGGAGTGGGGAGTGGGGACGGGGGTGGGGACGGGGTGTGGGGACGGGGGTGGGGACGGGGAGTGGGGACGGGGAGTGGGGACGGGGAGTGGGGAGAGGGGACGGGGAGCGGGGACGGGGAGCGGGGACGGGGAGTGGGGACGGGGAGTGGGGACGGGAGTGGGGACGGTTAGTGGGAGTGGGGGACGGTAGTGGGGTCGGGGAGTGGGCAGTGGGGGCGGTGAGTGGGGATGGAAGGTGAGGACGGGGAGTGGGGACGGGGAGTGGGGACGGAGAGTGGGGACGGAGAGTGGGGACGGGGAGTGGGGACGGGGAGTGGGGACGGGGAGTGGGAAGTGGGGACGGGGGAGTGGGGACGGGAGTGGGGACGGTTAGTGGGTCGGGGAGTGGGGACGGTTAGTGGGGTCGGGGAGTGGGGAGTGGGGACTGAGGAGTGGGGAGTGGGGACGGGAGTGGGTAGTGGGGACGGGGAGTGGGGACGGGGAGTGGGAACGGTAAGTGGGGACCGTTAGTGCGGTCGGGAGTGGGGGGGACGGGGAGTGGGGACGGGGAGTGGGAACGGGGAGTGGAACGGGGAGTGGGGAGTGGGGAGTGGGGACGGGGGGTGGGGACGGGGGGTGGGGACGGGGGTGGGAACGGGGAGTGGGGAGTGGGGAGTGGGACGGAGAGTGGGACGGGGAGTGGGGACGGGGAGTGGGGGCGGGGAGTGGGTACGGGTGCGGGAGCGGGGACGGGGAGCGGGGACGGGGAGCGGGGGACGGGGAGCGGGGACGGGGAGCGGGACGGGGAGCGGGGACGGGGAGCGGGACGGGGAGCGGGGACGTGGAGTGGGGACGGGGAGTGGGGACGGGGAGTGGGGACGGGGAGTGGGGACGGAGAGTGGGGACGGGGAGTGGGGAGTGGGGACGGTTAGTGGGGTTGGGGAGTGAGGACGGGGAGTGGGACGGGGAGTGGGGACGGAGAGTGGGACGGAGAGTGGGGACGGAGAGTGGGACGGTGAGTGTGGACGGTGAGTGGGGACGGAGAGTGGGGACGGAGAGTGGGGACGGTGAGTGGGGGCGGTTATTGGGGGCGGGGAGTGGGGCGGGAGTGGGCGGGAGTGGGGGCGGGGAGTGGGGGCGGGGAGTGGGGGCGGGAGTGGGGGCGGGGAGTGGGGGGGGGGGGGCGGGGAGTGGGGGCGGGGAGTGGGGACGGGGAGTGGGGACGGGAGTGGGGACGGGGAGTGGGGACGGGAGTGGGGACGGGAGTGGGAAGTGGGGACGGGGAGTGGGGACGGGGAGTGGAGACGGGGAGTGGGGACGGTTAGTGGGGTCGGGGAGTGGGGACGGGGAGTGGGGACGGGGAGTGGAAACGGGGAGTGGAAACGGGGAGTGGGGAGTGGGGAGTGGGGACGGGGGGTGGGGACGGGGGGGGTGGGGACGGGGAGTGGGGATGGGGAGTGGGGACGGGGAGTGGGGACGGGGAGTGGGGAGCGGGGACGGGGAGCGGGGACGGGGAGTGGGGACGGTTAGTGGGGAGTGGGGACGGTTAGTGGGGTCGGGGAGTGGGCAGTGGGGGCGGTGAGTGGGGATGGAAGGTGGGGACGGGGAGTGGGGATGGGGAGTGGGGACGGGGAGTGGGGTCGGGGAGTGGGGACGGGGAGTGGGGACGGGGAGTGGGAACGGGGAGTGGGGACGGGGAGTGGGGAGTGGGGACGGGGGGGTGGGGACGGGGGGTGGGGACGGGGGTTGGGGACGGGGGGTTGGGGACGGGGAGTGGGGACGGGGAGTGGGGACGGTGAGTGGGGACGGGGAGTGGGGACGGGGAGTGGGGAGAGTGGGGACGGGGAGTGGGGACGGGGGAGTGGGGACGGTTAGTGGGGACGGTTAGTGGGGTCGGGGAGTGGGGAGTGGGGAGTGGGGACGGGAGTGTGGACGGGGAGTGGGGACGGAGAGTGGGGACGGAGAGTGGGGACGGGGAGTGGGGAGTGGGGGACGGTTAGTGGGGTCGGGGAGTGAGGACGGGGAGTGGGGGACGGGGAGTGGGGACGGAGAGTGGGGACGGAGAGTGGGGACGGAGAGTGGGGACGGAGAGTGGGGACGGAGAGTGGGGGACGGAGAGTGGGGACGGAGAGTGGGGACGAGAGTGGGGACGGTTAGTGGGGTCGGGGAGTGAGGACGGGGAGTGGGGACGGGGAGTGGGGACGGAGAGTGGGGACGGAGAGTGGGGACGGAGAGTGGGGACGGAGAGTGGGGACGGAGAGTGGGGACGGAGAGTGGGGACGGAGAGTGGGGACGGAGAGTGGGGGACGGTGAGTGGGGACGGTGAGTGGGGGACAGTTATTGGGGGCGGGGAGTGGGGGCGGGGAGTGGGGGCGGGGAGTGGGGACGGGGAGTGGGGACGGGGAGTGGGGACGGGGAGTGGGGACGGGGAAGTGGGGACGGGGAGTGGGGGCGGGGAGTGGGGGCGGGGGAGTGGGGGCGGGGAGTGGGGGCGGGGAGTGGGGGCGGGAGTGGGGGCGGGAGTGGGGGCGGGGAGTGGGGGCGGGGAGTGGGGGCGGGGAGTGGGGACGGGGAGTGGGGACGGAAAGTGGGGACGGGGAGTGGGGACGGGGAGTGGGGACGGGGAGTGGGGACGGGGAGTGGGGACGGGGAGTGAGAAGTGGGGACGGGGAGTGGGGACGGGGAGTGGGGACGGAGAGTGGGGACGGAGAGTGGGGACGGAGAGTGGGGACGGAGAGTGGGACGGGGAGTGGGGAGTGGGGACGGTTTGTGGGGTCGGGGAGTGAGGACGGGGAGTGGGGACGGGGAGTGGGGACGGAGAGTGGGGACGGAGAGTGGGGACGGAGAGTGGGGACGGAGCGTGGGGACGGAGAGTGGGGACGGAGAGTGGGGACGGAGAGTGGGGACGGTGAGTGGGGACGGTGAGTGGGGACGGTGAGTGGGGACGGTGAGTGGGGACGGTGAGTGGGGACGGTGAGTGGGGACGGTTATTGGGGGCGGGGAGTGGGAAGTGGGGACGGGGAGTGGGGACGGGGAGTGGGGACGGGGAGTGGGGACGGGGAGTGGGGACGGGGAGTGGGGACGGTTTGTGGGGTCGGGGAGTGGGGACGGGGAGTGAAACGGGGAGTGGAAACGGGGAGTGGGGACGGGGAGTGGGGAGTGGGGAGTGGGGACGGGGGGTGGGGACGGGGTGTGGGGACGGGGGGTGGGGACGGGGAGTGGGGACGGGGAGTGGGGACGGGGAGTGGGGACGGGGAGTGGGGAGAGGGGACGGGGAGCGGGGACGGGGAGTGGGGACGGGGGGTGGGGACGGGGAGTGGGGACGGTTAGTGGGGTCGGGGAGTGGGCAGTGGGGGCGGTGAGTGGGGATGGAAGGTGAGGACGGGGAGTGGGACGGGGAGTGGGGACGGAGAGTGGGGACGGAGAGTGGGGACGGGGAGTGGGGACGGGGAGTGGGAAGTGGGACGGGGAGTGGGGACGGGGTGTGGGGACGGTTAGTGGGGTCGGGGAGTGGGGAGTGGGGACTGAGGAGTGGGGAGTGGGGACGGGGAGTGGGAAGTGGGGACGGGGAGTGGGGACGGGGAGTGGGAACGGTAAGTGGGGACCGTTAGTGGGGTCGGGGAGTGGGGACGGGGAGTGGGGACGGGGAGTGGGGACGGGGAGTGGGAACGGGGAGTGGGAACGGGGAGTGGGAACGGGGAGTGGGGAGTGGGGAGTGGGGACGGGGGGTGGGGACGGGGGGTGGGGACGGGGGGTGGGAACGGGGAGTGGGAACGGGGAGTGGGGTGTGGGGAGTGGGGACGGTGAGTGGGGACGGTGAGTGGGGACGGTGAGTGGGGACGGTGAGTGGGGACGGTGAGTGGGGACGGTTATTGGGGGCGGGGAGTGGGAAGTGGGGACGGGGAGTGGGGACGGGGAGTGGGGACGGGGAGTGGGGACGGGGAGTGGGGACGGTTTGTGGGGTCGGGGAGTGGGGACGGGGAGTGGGGACGGGGAGTGGAAACGGGGAGTGGAAACGGGGAGTGGGGACGGGGAGTGGGGAGTGGGGAGTGGGGAGTGGGGACGGGGGGTGGGGACGGGGTGTGGGGACGGGGGGTGGGGACGGGGAGTGGGGACGGGGAGTGGGGACGGGGAGTGGGGACGGGGAGTGGGGAGAGGGGACGGGGAGAGGGGACGGGGAGCGGGGACGGGGAGTGGGGACGGGGGGTGGGGACGGGGAGTGGGGACGGTTAGTGGGGTCGGGGAGTGGGCAGTGGGGGCGGTGAGTGGGGATGGAAGGTGAGGACGGGGAGTGGGGACGGGGAGTGGGGACGGAGAGTGGGGACGGAGAGTGGGGACGGGGAGTGGGGACGGGGAGTGGGGACGGGGAGTGGGAAGTGGGGACGGGCAGTGGGGACGGGGTGTGGGGACGGTTAGTGGGGTCGGGGAGTGGGGAGTGGGGACTGAGGAGTGGGGAGTGGGGACGGGGAGTGGGAAGTGGGGACGGGGAGTGGGGACGGGGAGTGGGAACGGTAAGTGGGGACCGTTAGTGGGGTCGGGGAGTGGGGACGGGGAGTGGGGACGGGGAGTGGGAACGGGGAGTGGGAACGGGGAGTGGGAACGGGGAGTGGGGAGTGGGGAGTGGGGATGGGGGGTGGGGACGGGGGGTGGGGACGGTGGGTGGGAACGGGGAGTGGGAACGGGGAGTGGGGTGTGGGGAGTGGGGACGGAGAGTGGGGACGGGGAGTGGGGACGGGGAGTGGGGGCGGGGAGTGGGTACGGGGTGCGGGGAGCGGGGACGGGGAGCGGGGACGGGGAGCGGGGACGTGGAGCGGGGACGTGGAGCGGGGACGGGGAGTGGGGACGGGGAGTGGGGACGGGGAGTGGGGACGGGGAGTGGGGACGGGGAGTGGGGACGGGGAGTGGGGACGGAGAGTGGGGACGGAGAGTGAGGACGGGGAGTGGGGACGGGGAGTGGGGAGTGGGGACGGTTAGTGGGGTCGGGGAGTGAGGACGGGGAGTGGGGACGGGGAGTGGGGACGGAGAGTGGGGACGGAGAGTGGGGACGGAGAGTGGGGACGGAGAGTGGGGACGGTGAGTGGGGACGGTGAGTGGGGACGGTGAGTGGGGGCGGTGAGTGGGGGCGGGGAGTGGGGGCGGGGAGTGGGGGCGGGGAGTGGGGGCGGGGAGTGGGGGCGGGGAGTGGGGGCGGGGAGTGGGGGCGGGGAGTGGGGGCGGGGAGTGGGGACGGGGAGTGGGGACGGGGAGTGGGGACGGGGAGTGGGGACGGGGAGTGGGGACGGGGAGTGGGGACGGGGAGTGGGAAGTGGGGACGGGGAGTGGGGACGGGGAGTGGGGACGGGGAGTGGGGACGGTTAGTGGGGTCGGGGAGTGGGGACGGGGAGTGGGGACGGGGAGTGGAAACGGGGAGTGGAAACGGGGAGTGGGGAGTGGGGAGTGGGGACGGGGGGTGGGGACGGGGGGTGGGGACGGGGAGTGGGGACGGGGAGTGGGGACGGGGAGTGGGGACGGGGAGTGGGGAGCGGGGACGGGGTGCGGGGACGGGGAGTGGGGACGGGGAGTGGGGACGGTTAGTGGGGACGGTTAGTGGGGACGGTTAGTGGGGAGTGGGGACGGTTAGTGGGGATGGAAGGTGGGGACGGGGAGTGGGGACGGGGAGTGGGGACGGAGAGTGGGGACGGGGAGTGGGGACGGGGAGTGGGGACGGGGAGTGGGAAGTGGGGACGGGGATTGGGGACGGGGAGTGGGGACGGTTAGTGGGGTCGGGGAGTGGGGAGTGGGGAGTGGGGACGGGGAGTGGGAAGTGGGGACGGGGAGTGGGGACGGGGAGTGGGAACGGTAATTGGGGACCGTTAGTGGGGTCGGGGAGTGCGGACGGGGAGTGGGGACGGGGAGTGGGGACGGGGAGTGGGGACGGGGAGTGGGGACGGGGAGTGGGGACGGGGAGTGGGGACGGTTTGTGGGGTCGGGGAGTGGGGACGGGGAGTGGAAACGGGGAGTGGAAACGGGGAGTGGGGACGGGGAGTGGGGAGTGGGGAGTGGGGACGGGGGGTGGGGACGGGGTGTGGGGACGGGGGGTGGGGACGGGGAGTGGGGACGGGGAGTGGGGACGGGGAGTGGGGACGGGGAGTGGGGACGGGGAGTGGGGACGGGGAGTGGGGAGAGGGGACGGGGAGCGGGGACGGGGAGTGGGGACGGGGAGTGGGGACGGTTAGTGGGGACGGTTAGTGGGGAGTGGGGACGGTTAGTGGGGTCGGGGAGTGGGCAGTGGGGGCGGTGAGTGGGGATGGAAGGTGAGGACGGGGAGTGGGGACGGGGAGTGGGGACGGAGAGTGGGGACGGAGAGTGGGGACGGGGAGTGGGGACGGGGAGTGGGAAGTGGGGACGGGGAGTGGGGACGGGGTGTGGGGACGGTTAGTGGGGTCGGGGAGTGGGGAGTGGGGACTGAGGAGTGGGGAGTGGGGACGGGGAGTGGGAAGTGGGGACGGGGAGTGGGGACGGGGAGTGGGAACGGTAAGTGGGGACCGTTAGTGGGGTCGGGGAGTGGGGACGGGGAGTGGGGACGGGGAGTGGGAACGGGGAGTGGGAACGGGGAGTGGGGAGTGGGGAGTGGGGACGGGGGGTGGGGACGGGGGGTGGGGACGGGGGGTGGGAACGGGGAGTGGGGTGTGGGGAGTGGGGACGGAGAGTGGGGACGGGGAGTGGGGACGGGGAGTGGGGACGGGGAGTGGGGGCGGGGAGTGGGTACGGGGTGCGGGGAGCGGGGACGGGGAGCGGGGACGGGGAGCGGGGACGGGGAGCGGGGACGGGGAGTGGGGACGGGGAGTGGGGACGTGGAGTGGGGACGTGGAGTGGGGACGGGGAGTGGGGACGGGGAGTGGGGACGGGGAGTGGGGACGGGGAGTGGGGACGGAGAGTGGGGACGGAGAGTGAGGACGGGGAGTGGGGACGGGGAGTGGGGAGTGGGGACGGTTAGTGGGGTCGGGGAGTGAGGACGGGGAGTGGGGACGGGGAGTGGGGACGGAGAGTGGGGACGGAGAGTGGGGACGGAGAGTGGGGACGGAGAGTGGGGACGGTGAGTGGGGACGGTGAGTGGGGACGGTGAGTGGGGACGGTGAGTGGGGGCGGGGAGTGGGGGCGGGGAGTGGGGGCGGGGAGTGGGGGCGGGGAGTGGGGACGGGGAGTGGGGGCGGGGAGTGGGGGCGGGGAGTGGGGGCGGGGAGTGGGGGCGGGGAGTGGGGACGGGGAGTGGGGACGGGGAGTGGGGACGGGGAGTGGGGACGGGGAGTGGGAAGTGGGGACGGGGAGTGGGGACGGGGAGTGGGGACGGGGAGTGGGGACGGTTAGTGGGGTCGGGGAGTGGGGACGGGGAGTGGGGACGGGGAGTGGAAACGGGGAGTGGAAACGGGGAGTGGGGAGTGGGGAGTGGGGACGGGGGGTGGGGACGGGGGGTGGGGACGGGGAGTGGGGATGGGGAGTGGGGACGGGGAGTGGGGACGGGGAGTGGGGAGCGGGGACGGGGAGCGGGGACGGGGAGTGGGGACGGGGAGTGGGGACGGTTAGTGGGGACGGTTAGTGGGGACGGTTAGTGGGGAGTGGGGACGGTTAGTGGGGATGGAAGGTGGGGACGGGGATTGGGGACGGGGAGTGGGGACGGAGAGTGGGGACGGAGAGTGGGGACGGGGAGTGGGGACGGGGAGTGGGAAGTGGGGACGGGGATTGGGGACGGGGAGTGGGGACGGTTAGTGGGGTCGGGGAGTGGGGAGTGGGGAGTGGGGAGTGGGGACGGGGAGTGGGAAGTGGGGACGGGGAGTGGGGACGGGGAGTGGGAACGGTAATTGGGGACCGTTAGTGGGGTCGGGGAGTGGGGACGGGGAGTGGGGACGGGGAGTGGGAACGGGGAGTGGGAACGGGGAGTGGGGAGTGGGGAGTGGGGACGGGAGGTGGGGACGGGGGGTGGGGACGGGGGGTGGGAACGGGGGGTGGGGAGTGGGGAGTGGGGACGGAGAGTGGGGACGGGGAGTGGGGGCGGGGAGTGGGGGCGGGGAGTGGGGGCGGGGTGCGATGGCGGGGTGCGGGGAGCGGGGACGGTGAGAGGGGACGGGGAGTGGAGACGGGGAGTGGGGACGGGGAGTGGGGACGGGGAGTGGAGACGGGGAGTGGTGACGGGGAGTGGTGACGGGGAGTGGTGACGGGGAGTGGTGACGGGGAGTGGGGACGGGGAGTGGGGACGGGGAGTGGGGACGGGGAGTGGGGACGGGGAGTGGGGACGGGGATTGGGGACGGCGAGTGGGGACGGGGAGTGGGGACGGAGAGTGGGGACGGAGAGTGGGGACGGAGAGTGGGGACGGTGAGTGGCGACGGGGAGTGGCGACGGGGAGTGGCGACGGGGAGTGGGGACGGGGAGTGGGGACGGGGAGTGGGGACGGGGAGTGGGGACGGGGAGTGGGGACGGTTAGTGGGGACGGTTAGTGGGGACGGTTAGTGGGGGCGGGGAGTGGGGGCGGGGAGTGGGGGCGGGGAGTGGGGGCGGGGAGTGGGGGCGGGGAGTGGGGGCGGGGAGTGGGGGCGGGGAGTGGGGGCGGGGAGTGGGGGCAGGGAGTGGGGACGGTTAGTGGGGTCGGGGAGTGGGGAGTGGGGACGGTGAGTGGGGACGGTGAGTGGGGACGGGGAGTGGGGACGGGGAGTGGGGACGGGGAGTGGGGACGGAGAGTGGGGACGGAGAGTGGGGACGGAGAGTGGGGACGGAGAGTGGGGACGGAGAGTGGGGACAGAGAGTGGGGACAGAGAGTGGGGACAGAGTTTGGGGACAGAGAGTGGGGACAGAGAGTGGGGACGGGGAGTGTGGACGGGGAGTGTGGACGGGGAGTGTGGACGGGGAGTGTGGATGGGGAGTGTGGACGGGGAGTGTGGACGGGGTGTGGGGAGTGGCGACGTTGAGTGGGGACAGAGAGTGGGGTTGGGGAGTGAGGACGGGGAGTGGGGACGGAGAGTGGGGACGGTGAGTGGGGACGGGGAGTGGGGACGGGGAGTGGGGACGGGGTGTGGGGACGGGGTGTGGGGACGGGGTGTGGGGACGGGGTGTGGGGACGGGGAGTGGGGACGGGGAGTGGGGACGGAGAGTGGGGACGGAGAGTGGGGACGGAGAGTGGGGACGGAGAGTGGAGACGGAGAGTGGAGACGGGGAGTGGGGACGGGGAGTGGGGACGGGGAGTGGGGACGGGGAGTGGGGACGGAGAGAGGGGACGGAGAGAGGGGACGGTAAGTGGGGACGGTGAGTGGGGACGGGGAGTGGGGACGGTGAGTGGCGACGGTGAGTGGCGACGGTGAGTGGCGACGGTGAGTGGCGACGGTGAGTGGCGACGGTGAGTGGGGACGGTGAGTGGGGACGGTTAGTGGGGACGGTTAGTGGGGGCGGGGAGTGGGGGCGGGGAGAGGGACGGGGAGTGGGGACGGGGAGTGGGGGCGGGGAGTGGGGACGGGGAGTGGGGACGGGGAGTGGGGGCGGGGAGTGGGGACGGTTAGTGGGGGCGGGGAGTGGGTGCGGGGAGTGGGGACGGGGAGTTGGGACGGTGGGTGGGGACGGTGGGTGGGGACGGTGGGTGGGGACGGTGGGTGGGGACGGGGAGTGGGGGCGGGGAGTGGGGGCGGGGAGTGGGGGCGGGGAGTGGGGGCGGGGAGTGGGGGCGGGGAGTGGGGGCGGGGAGTGGGGACGGGGAGTGGGGACGGGGAGTGGGGACGGGGAGTGGGGACGGTGGGTGGGGACGGGGAGTGGGGACGGTGGGTGGGGACGGTGGGTGGGGACGGGGAGTGGGGACGGGGTGTGGGGACGGTTAGTGGGGACGGTTAGTGGGGACGGTTAGTGGGAGCGGGGAGTCGGGACGGGGAGTGGGGAGTGGGGACGGGGAGTGGGGACGGTTAGTGGGGACGGTTAGTGGGGACGGTTAGTGGGGTCGGGGAGTGGGGACGGGGAGTGGGGACGGGGAGTGGGGGCGGGGAGTGGGGGCGGGGAGTGCGGGCGAGGAGTGGGGGCGAGGAGTGGGGGCGGGGAGTGGGGGCGGGGAGTGGGGGCGGGGAGTGGGGGCGGGGAGTGGGGGCGGGGAGTGGGGGCGGGGAGTGGGGGCGGGGAGTGGGGGCGGTGGGTGGGGACGGTGGGTGGGGACGGGGAGTGGGGACGGGGAGTGGGGACGGGGAGTGGGGACGGGGAGTGGGGACGGTTAGTGGGGGCGGGGAGTGGGGACGGTTATTTGGGGCGGGGAGTGGGGACGGGGAGTGGGGACGGGGAGTGAGGACGGGGAGTGGGGAGTGGGGACGGTGAGTGGGGACGGGGAGTGGGGACGGTTAGTGGGGTCGGGGAGTGGGGACGGGGAGTGGGGCGGAGAGTGGGGACGGAGAGTGGGGACGGTTAGTGGGGTCGGGGAGTGGGGACGGTTAGTGGGGTCGGGGAGTGGGGACGGGGAGTGGGGACGGGGAGTGGGGACGGGGAGTGGGGACGGGGAGTGGGGACGGGGAGTGGGGAGTGGGGACGGGGGGTGGGGACGGGGAGTGGGGACGGGGAGTGGGGACGGGGAGTGGGGACGGGGAGTGGGGACGGGGAGTGGGGACGGGGAGTGGGGACGGGGAGTGGGGACGGGGAGTGGGGAGTGGGGACGGGGGGTGGGGACGGGGGGTGGGGACGGGGAGTGGGGACGGGGAGTGGGGACGGGGAGTGGGGAGTGGGGACGGGGAGTGGGGACGGTTAGTGGGGTCGGGGAGTGGGGAGTGGGGAGTGGGGACGGGAGTGTGGACGGGGAGTGGGGACGGAGAGTGGGGACGGAGAGTGGGGACGGAGAGTGGGGACGGAGAGTGGGGACGGAGAGTGGGGACGGGGAGTGGGGAGTGGGGACGGTTAGTGGGGTCGGGGAGTGAGGACGGGGAGTGGGGACGGGGAGTGGGGACGGAGAGTGGGGACGGAGAGTGGGGACGGAGAGTGGGGACGGAGAGTGGGGACGGTGAGTGGGGACGGTGAGTGGGGACGGTGAGTGGGGACGGTGAGTGGGGACGGTGAGTGGGGGCGGTGAGTGGGGGCGGTGAGTGGGGGCGGTGAGTGGGGGCGGTGATTGGGGGCGGGGAGTGGGGGCGGGGAGTGGGGGCGGGGAGTGGGGACGGGGAGTGGGGACGGGGAGTGGGGACGGGGAGTGGGGACGGGGAGTGGGGACGGGGAGTGGGGAGTGGGGAGTGGGGACGGGGGGTGGGGACGGGGGGTGGGGACGGGGGGTGGGGACGGGGGTGGGGACGGGGAGTGGGGACGGGGAGTGGGGACGGGGAGTGGGGAGTGGGGAGCGGGGACGGGGAGTGGGGACGGGGAGTGGGGACGGTTAGTGGGGACGGTTAGTGGGGAGTGGGGACGGTTAGTGGGGTCGGGGAGTGGGGAGTGGGGGCGGTGAGTGGGGATGGGGAGTGGGGACGGGGAGTGGGGACGGGGAGTGGGGACGGGGAGTGGGGACGGGGAGTGGGAACGGAGAGTGGGGACGGAGAGTGGGGACGGGGAGTGGGGACGGGGAGTGGGAAGTGGGGACGGGGAGTGGGAAGTGGGGACGGGGAGTGGGGACGGGGAGTGGGGACGGTTAGTGGGGTCGGGGAGTGGGGAGTGGGGAGTGGGGATGGGGAGTGGGGACGGGGAGTGGGAAGTGGGGACGGGGAGTGGGGACGGGGAGTGGGAACGGTAAGTGGGGACCGTTAGTGGGGTCGGGGAGTGGGGACGGGGAGTGGGAACGGGGAGTGGGGACGGGGAGTGGGGAGTGGGGAGTGGGGACGGGGGGTGGGGACGGGGGGTGGGGACGGGGGGTGGGAACGGGGAGTGGGGACGGGGAGTGGGGAGTGGGGACGGGGAGTGGGGACGGGGAGTGGGGACGGGGAGTGGGGGCGGGGAGTGGGGGCGGGGAGTGGGGGCGGGGAGTGGGGGCGGGGAGTGGGGACGGGGAGTGGGGACGGGGAGTGGGGTCGGGGAGTGGGGTCGGGGTGCGGGGAGTGGGGACGGTGAGTGGGGACGGGGAGTGGGGACGGGGAGTGGGGACGGGGAGTGGGGACAGGGAGTGGGGACGGGGAGTGGGGACGGAGAGTGGGGACGGAGAGTGGTGACGGAGAGTGGTGACGGAGAGTGGTGACGGGGAGTGGTGACGGGGAGTGGTGACGGGGAGTGGTGACGGGGAGTGGTGACGGGGAGTGGGGACGGGGAGTGGGGACGGGGAGTGGGGACGGGGAGTGGGGACGGGGAGTGGGGACGGGGAGTGGGGACGGGGAGTGGGGAGTGGGGACGGTGAGTGGGGACGGTGAGTGGGGACGGGGAGTGGGGACGGGGAGTGGGGACGGGGAGTGGGGACGGGGAGTGGGGACGGGGAGTGGGGACGGGGAGTGGGGACGGGGAGTGGGGACGGGGAGTGGTGACGGGGAGTGGGGACGGAGAGTGGGGACGGAGAGTGGGGACGGAGAGTGGGGACGGAGAGTGGGGACGGAGAGTGGGGACGGAGAGTGGGGACGGAGAGTGGGGACGGAGAGTGGGGACGGTGAGTGGGGACAGTTATTGGGGGCGGGGAGTGGGGACGGGGTGTGGGGACGGGGAGTGGGGACGGGGAGTGGGGACGGGGTGTGGGGACGGGGTGTGGGGACGGGGTGTGGGGACGGGGTGTGGGGACGGGGTGTGGGGACGGAGAGTGGGGACGGAGAGTGGGGACGGAGAGTGGGGACGGAGAGTGGGGACGGAGAGTGGGGACGGAGAGTAGGGACGAAGAGTGGGGACGGAGAGTGGGGACGGAGAGTGGGGACGGTGAGTGGGGACGGTGAGTGGGGACGGTGAGTGGGGACGGTGAGTGGGGACGGTGAGTGGGGACGGGGAGTGGGGACGGGGAGTGGGGACGGGGAGTGGAGACGGGGAGTGGAGACGGGGAGTGGAGACGGGGAGTGGGGACGGGGAGTGGGGACGGGGAGTGGGGACGGGGAGTGGGGACGGGGAGTGGGGACGGAGAGAGGGGACGGAGAGAGGGGACGGTGAGTGGGGACGGGGAGTGGGGACGGGGAGTGGCGACGGTGAGTGGCGACGGTGAGTGGCGACGGTGAGTGGGGACGGTGAGTGGGGACGGAGAGTGGGGACGGTGAGTGGGGACGGTGAGTGGGGACGGTGAGTGGGGAGGGGGAGTGGGGAGGGGGAGTGGGGACGGGGAGTGGGGACGGGGAGTGGGGACGGGGAGTGGGGACGGGGAGTGGGGACGGGGAGTGGGGACGGGGAGTGGGGGCGGGGAGTGGGGACGGGGAGTGGGGACGGGGAGTGGGGACGGGGAGTGGGGACGGGGAGTGGGGATGGGGGGTGGGGGCGGGGGGTGGGGGCGGGGGGTATGGGCGGGGGGTAGGGGCGGGGGGGTGGGGACGGAGAGTGGGGGCGTGGAGTGGGGATGGTTATAGGGGGCGGGGAGTGGGGACGGTGAGTGGGGACGGGGGGTGGGGGCGGGGGGTGGGGGCGGGGGGTGGGGGCGCGGAGTTGGGACGGGGAGTGGGGACGGGGAGTGGGGAGTGGGGAGTGGGGATGGTGAGTGGGGACGGTGAGTGGGGACGGTGAGTGGGGACGGGGAGTGGGGACGGGGAGTGGGGACGGGGAGTGGGGACGGGCAGTGGGGACGGGGAGTGGGGACGGGGAGTGGGGACGGGGAGTGGGGACGGTTAGTGGGGTCGGGGAGTGGGGACGGGGAGTGGGGACGGGGAGTGGGGACGGGGAGTGGGGACGGGGAGTGGGGAAGGGGAGTGGGGACGGCGAGTGGGGACGGGGAGTGGGGACGGAGGTGGGGACGGGGAGTGGGCACGGAGGTGGGGACGGGGAGTGGGCACGGAGGTGGGGACGGGGAGTGGGGACGGGGAGTGGGGACGGGGAGTGGGGACGGGGAGTGGGGACGGGGAGTGGGGACGGGGAGTGGGGACGGGGAGTGGGGAGTGGGGACGGGGAGTGGGGAGTGGGGACGGGGAGTGGGGAGTGGGGACGGGGAGTGGGGACGGGGAGTGGGGAGTGGGGACAGTTAGTGGGGTCGGGGAGTGAGGACGGGGAGTGGGGACGGGGAGTGGGGACGGAGAGTGGGGACGGAGAGTGGGGACGGAGAGTGGGGACGGAGAGTGGGGACGGAGAGTGGGGACGGTGAGTGGGGGCGGTGAGTGGGGGCGGTGAGTGGGGGCAATGAGTGGGGACGGGGAGTGGGGACGGGGAGTGGGGAGTGGGGACGGTGAGTGGGGACGGTGAGTGGGGACGGTGAGTGGGGACGGGGAGTGGGGACGGGGAGTGGGGACGGGGAGTGGGGACGGGGAGTGGGGACGGGGAGTGGGGACGGGGAGTGGGGACGGGGAGTGGGGACGGGGAGTGGGGACGGGGAGTGGGGACGGGGAGTGGGGACGGGGAGTGGGGACGGGGAGTGGGGACGGGGAGTGGGGACGGAGAGTGGGGACGGAGAGTGGGGACGGAGAGTGGGGACGGAGAGTGGGGACGGAGAGTGGGGACGGAGAGTGGGGACGGAGAGTGGGGACGGAGAGTGGGGACGGAGAGTGGGGACGGAGAGTGGGGACGGAGAGTGGGGACGAAGAGTGGGGACGGTGAGTGGGGACAGTTATTGGGGGCGGGGAGTGGGGACGGGGTGTGGGGACGGGGAGTGGGGACGGGGAGTGGGGACGGGGCGTGGGGACGGGGCGTGGGGACGGGGCGTGGGGACGGGGCGTGGGGACGGGGCGTGGGGACGGGGCGTGGGGACGGGGCGTGGGGACGGGGCGTGGGGACGGGGCGTGGGGACGGGGCGCGGGGACGGGGAGAGGGGACGGGGAGTGGGGACGGGGTGTGGGGACGGGGAGTGGGGACGGGGAGTGCGGACGGGGAGTGCGGACGGGGAGTGGGGAGTGGGGAGTGGGGAGTGGGGATGGTGAGTGGGGAGTGGGGAGTGGGGAGTGGGGACGGTGAGTGGGGACGGGGAGTGGGGACGGGGAGTGGGGACGGGGAGTGGGGACGGGGAGTGGGGAGTGGGGACGGGGAGTGGGGAGTGGGGACGGGGAGTGGGGACGGGGAGTGGGGAGTGGGGACGGTTAGTGGGGTCGGGGAGTGAGGACGGGGAGTGGGGACGGGGAGTGGGGACGGAGAGTGGGGACGGAGAGTGGGGACGGAGAGTGGGGACGGAGAGTGGGGACGGAGAGTGGGGACGGAGAGTGGGGACGGTGAGTGGGGGCGGTGAGTGGGGGCGGTGAGTGGGGGCGGGGAGTGGGGACGGGGAGTGGGGACGGGGAGTGGGGAAGGGGAGTGGGGACGGGGAGTGGGGACGGGGAGTGGGGACGGAGGTGGGGACGGGGAGTGGGCACGGAGGTGGGGACGGTGAGTGCGAACGGTGATTGGGGGCGGTTAGTGGGGGCGGTTAGTGGGGGCGGTTAGTGGGGGCGGTTAGTGGGGGCGGTTAGTGGGGGCGGTTAGAGGGGGCGGTTAGTGGGGGCGGTTAGTGGGGGCGGTTAGTGGGGGCGGGGAGTGGGGACGGGGCGTGGGGACGGGGCGTGGGGACGGGGCGTGGGGACGGGGCGTGGGGACGGGGCGTGGGGACGGGGCGTGGGGACGGGGCGTGGGGACGGGGCGTGGGGACGGGGAGTGGGGACGGGGAGTGGGGACGGGGAGTGGGGACGGGGAGTGGGGACGGGGAGTGGGGACGGGGAGTGGGGACGGGGTGAGGGGACGGGGAGTGGGGACGGGGAGTGCGGACGGGGAGTGCGGACGGGGAGTGGGGAGTGGGGAGTGGGGAGTGGGGATGGTGAGTGGGGAGTGGGGAGTGGGGAGTGGGGACGGTGAGTGGGGATGGGGAGTGGGGACGGGGAGTGGGGACGGGGAGTGGGGACGGGGAGTGGGGACGGGGAGTGGGGAGTGGGGACGGGGAGTGGGGACGGGGAGTGGGGAGTGGGGACGGTTAGTGGGGTCGGGGAGTGAGGCCGGGGAGTGAGGACGGGGAGTGGGGACGGGGAGTGGGGACGGAGAGTGGGGACGGAGAGTGGGGACGGAGAGTGGGGACGGAGAGTGGGGACGGAGAGTGGGGACGGAGAGTGGGGGCGGTGAGTGGGGGCGGTGAGTGGGGGCGGTGAGTGGGGGCGGGGAGTGGGGGCGGGGAGTGGGGGCGGGGAGTGGGGACGGGGAGTGGGGACGGGGAGTGGGGACGGGGAGTGGGGACGGGGAGTGGGGACGGGGAGTGGGGACGGGGAGTGGGGACGGGGAGTGGGGACGGGGAGTGGGGACGGTTTGAGGGGACGGGGAGTGGGGGCGGGGAGTGGGGGCGGGGAGTGGGGGCGGGGAGTGGGGGCGGGGAGTGGGGGCGGGGAGTGGGGGCGGGGAGTGGGGGCGGGGAGTGGGGGCGGGGAGTGGGGGCGGGGAGTGGGGGCGGGGTGTGGGGGTGGGGAGTGGCGACGGTTAGTGGGGACGGGGATTGGGGACGGTTATTGGGGGCGGGGAGTGGGGACGGGGAGTGGGGACCGGGAGTGGGGACGGGGAGTGGGGAAGGGGAGTGGGGACGGGGAGTGGGGGCGGGGAGTGGGGGCGGGGATTGGGGACGGTTATTGGGGACGGTTATTGGGGACGGGGAGTGGGGACGGGGAGTGGGGACGGGGAGTGGGGACGGGGAGTGGGGACGGGGAGTGGGGACGGGGAGTGGGGACGGGGAGTGGGGACGGGGAGTGGGAGTGGGGACGGGGAGTGGGGACGGGGAGTGGGGACGGGGAGTGGGGACGGTTAGTGGTGTCGGGGAGTGGGGAAGGGGAGTGGGGAGTGGGGAGTGGGGACTGTGAGTGGGGACGGGGAGTGGGGACGGGGATTGGGGACGGGGATTGGGGACGGGGATTGGGGACGGGGATTGGGGACGGGGAGTGGGGACGGGGAGTGGGGACGGGGAGTGGGGACGGGGAGTGGGGACGGGGAGTGGGGACGGGGAGTGGGAAGTGGGGACGGGGAGTGGGAAGTGGGGACGGGGAGTGGGAAGTGGGGACGGGGAGTGGGAAGTGGGGACGGGGAGTGGGAAGTGGGGACGGGGAGTGGGAAGTGGGGACGGGGAGTGGGGATGGGGAGTGGGGACGGGGAGTGGGGTCGGGGAGTGGGGACGGGGAGTGGGGACGGGGAGTGGGAACGGGGAGTGGGGACGGGGAGTGGGGAGTGGGGACGGGGGGTGGGGACGGGGGGTGGGGACGGGGGTTGGGGACGGGGAGTGGGGACGGGGAGTGGGGACGGGGAGTGGGGACGGGGAGTGGGGACGGGGAGTGGGGACGGGGAGTGGGGACGGTTAGTGGGGTCGGGGAGTGGGGAGTGGGGAGTGGGGACGGGAGTGGGGACGGGGAGTGGGGACGGAGAGTGGGGACGGAGAGTGGGGACGGAGAGTGGGGACGGAGAGTGGGGACGGGGAGTGGGGAGTGGGGACGGTTAGTGGGGTCGGGGAGTGAGGACGGGGAGTGGGGACGGGGAGTGGGGACGGGGAGTGGGGACGGAGAGTGGGGACGGAGAGTGGGGACGGAGAGTGGGGACGGAGAGTGGGGACGGAGAGTGGGGACGGAGAGTGGGGACGGAGAGTGGGGACGGTGAGTGGGGACGGTGAGTGGGGACGGTGAGTGGGGACGGTGAGTGGGGACGGTGAGTGGGGACAGTTATTGGGGGCGGGGAGTGGGGGCGGGGAGTGGGGGCGGGGAGTGGGGGCGGGGAGTGGGGGCGGGGAGTGGGGGCGGGGAGTGGGGACGGGGAGTGGGGACGGGGAGTGGGGACGGGGAGTGGGGACGGGGAGTGGGGGCGGGGAGTGGGGGCGGGGAGTGGGGGCGGGGAGTGGGGGCGGGGAGTGGGGGCGGGGAGTGGGGGCGGGGAGTGGGGGCGGGGAGTGGGGGCGGGGAGTGGGGGCGGGGAGTGGGGACGGGGAGTGGGGACGGGGAGTGGGGACGGGGAGTGGGGACGGGGAGTGGGGACGGGGAGTGGGGACGGGGAGTGGGGACGGGGAGTGGGGACGGGGAGTGGGGACGGGGAGTGGGGACGGGGAGTGGGGACGGGGAGTGGGGACGGGGAGTGGGGACGGGGAGTGGGGACGGGGAGTGGGGACGGGGAGTGGGGACGGGGAGTGGGGACGGGGAGTGGGGACGGGGAGTGGGGAGTGGGGACGGGGAGTGGGGACGGGGAGTGGGGACGGGGAGTGGGGACGGGGAGTGGGGACGGGGAGTGGGGACGGTTTGTGGGGTCGGGGAGTGGGGACGGGGAGTGGGGACGGGGAGTGGAAACGGGGAGTGGAAACGGGGAGTGGGGACGGGGAGTGGGGAGTGGGGAGTGGGGACGGGGAGTGGGGGCGGGGAGTGGGGGCGGGGAGTGGGGGCGGGGAGTGGGGGCGGGGAGTGGGGGCGGGGAGTGGGGGCGGGGAGTGGGGACGGGGAGTGGGGGCGGGGAGTGGGGACGGGGAGTGGGGACGGGGAGTGGGGACGGGGAGTGGGGACGGGGAGTGGGGACGGGGAGTGGGGACGGGGAGTGGGGACGGGGAGTGGGGACGGGGAGTGGGGACGGGGAGTGGGGACGGAGAGTGGGGACGGGGAGTGGGGACGGGGAGTGGGGACGGGGAGTGGGGACGGGGAGTGGGGACGGGGAGTGGGGACGGGGAGTGGGGACGGGGAGTGGGGACGGGGAGTGGGGACGGGGAGTGGGGACGGGGAGTGGGGACGGGGAGTGGGGACGGGGAGTGGGGACGGGGAGTGGGGACGGGGAGTGGGGAGTGGGGACGGGGAGTGGGGACGGGGAGTGGGGACGGGGAGTGGGGACGGGGAGTGGGGACGGGGAGTGGGGACGGGGAGTGGGGACGGTTTGTGGGGTCGGGGAGTGGGGACGGGGAGTGAGGACGGGGAGTGGAAACGGGGAGTGGAAACGGGGAGTGGGGACGGGGAGTGGGGAGTGGGGAGTGGGGACGGGGGGTGGGGACGGGGGGTGGGGACGGGGGGTGGGGACGGGGAGTGGGGACGGGGAGTGGGGACGGGGAGTGGGGACGGGGAGTGGGGTGCGGGGACGGGGAGCGGGGACGGGGAGTGGGGACGGGGAGTGGGGACGGTTAGTGGGGACGGTTAGTGGGGAGTGGGGACGGTTAGTGGGGTCGGGGAGTGGGCAGTGGGGGCGGTGAGTGGGGATGGAAGGTGGGGACGGGGAGTGGGGACGGGGAGTGGGGACGGAGAGTGGGGACGGAGAGTGGGGACGGGGAGTGGGGACGGGGAGTGGGAAGTGGGGATGGGGAGTGGGGACGGGGAGTGGGGACGGTTAGTGGGGTCGGGGAGTGGGGAGTGGGGACTGAGGAGTGGGGACTGAGGAGTGGGGAGTGGGGACGGGGAGTGGGAAGTGGGGACGGGGAGTGGGGACGGGGAGTGGGAACGGTAAGTGGGGACCGTTAGTGGGGTCGGGGAGTGGGGACGGGGAGTGGGGACGGGGAGTGGGAACGGGGAGTGGGAACGGGGAGTGGGGAGTGGGGAGTGGGGACGGGGGGTGGGGACGGGGGGTGGGGACGGGGGGTGGGGACGGGGGGTGGGAACGGGGAGTGGGGAGTGGGGAGTGGGGACGGAGAGTGGGGACGGGGAGTGGGGACGGGGAGTGGGGGCGGGGAGTGGGTACGGGGTGCGGGGAGCGGGGACGGGGAGCGGGGACGGGGAGCGGGGACGGGGAGCGGGGACGGGGAGCGGGGACGGGGAGCGGGGACGGGGAGCGGGGACGGGGAGCGGGGACGGGGAGTGGGGACGGGGAGTGGGGACGGAGAGTGGGGACGGAGAGTGGGGACGGGGAGTGGGGAGTGGGGACGGTTAGTGGGGTCGGGGAGTGAGGACGGGGAGTGGGGACGGGGAGTGGGGACGGAGAGTGGGGACGGAGAGTGGGGACGGAGAGTGGGGACGGTGAGTGGGGACGGTGAGTGGGGACGGTGAGTGGGGACGGTGAGTGGGGACGGTGAGTGGGGACAGTTATTGGGGGCGGGGAGTGGGGGCGGGGAGTGGGGGCGGGGAGTGGGGGCGGGGAGTGGGGGCGGGGAGTGGGGGCGGGGAGTGGGGGCGGGGAGTGGGGGCGGGGAGTGGGGACGGGGAGTGGAGGCGGGGAGTGGAGGCGGGGAGTGGGGGCGGGGAGTGGGGGCGGGGAGTGGGGGCGGGGAGTGGGGGCGGGGAGTGGGGGCGGGGAGTGGGGACGGGGAGTGGGGACGGGGAGTGGGGACGGGGAGTGGGGACGGGGAGTGGGGACGGGGAGTGGGGACGGGGAGTGGGGACGGGGAGTGGGGACGGTTAGTGGGTTCGGGGAGTGGGGACGGGGAGTGGGGACGGGGAGTGGAAACGGGGAGTGGAAACGGGGAGTGGGGACGGGGAGTGGGGACGGGGAGTGGGGAGTGGGGAGTGGGGACGGGGGTGGGGACGGGGGGTGGGGACGGGGAGTGGGGACGGGGAGTGGGGACGGGGAGTGGGGAGCGGGGACGGGGAGCGGGGACGGGGAGCGGGGACGGGGAGTGGGGACGGTTAGTGGGGACGGTTAGTGGGGACGGTTAGTGGGGAGTGGGGACGTTTAGTGGGGTCGGGGAGTGGGCAGTGGGGGCGGTGAGTGGGGATGGAAGGTGGGGACGGGGAGTGGGGACGGGGAGTGGGGACGGAGAGTGGGGACGGAGAGTGGGGACGGGGAGTGGGGACGGGGAGTGGGAAGTGGGGACGGGGAGTGGGGACGGGGAGTGGGGACGGTTAGTGGGGTCGGGGAGTGGGGAGTGGGGAGTGGGGAGTGGGGACGGGGAGTGGGAAGTGGGGACGGGGAGTGGGGACGGGGAGTGGGAACGGTAAGTGGGGACCGTTAGTGGGGTCGGGGAGTGGGGACGGGGAGTGGGGACGGGGAGTGGGGACGGGGAGTGGGAACGGGGAGTGGGAACGGGGAGTGGGAACGGGGAGTGGGAACGGGGAGTGGGGAGTGGGGAGTGGGGACGGGAGGTGGGGACGGGGGTGGGGACGGGGGGTGGGGACGGGGGGTGGGGACGGGGGGTGGGAACGGGGAGTGGGGAGTGGGGAGTGGGGACGGAGAGTGGGGGCGGGGAGTGGGGGCGGGGAGTGGGGGCGGGGAGTGGGGGCGGGGAGCGGGGGCGGGGTGCGGGGGCGGGGTGCGGGGAGCGGGGGACGGTGAGAGGGGACGGGGAGTGGGGACGGGGAGTGGGGACGGGGAGTGGGGACGGGGAGTGGGGACGGGGAGTGGAGACGGGGAGTGGTGACGGGGAGTGGTGACGGGGAGTGGTGACGGGAAGTGGGGACGGGGAGTGGGGACGGGGAGTGGGGACGGGGAGTGGGGACGGGGATTGGGGACGGGGAGTGGGGACGGGGAGTGGGGACGGGGAGTGGGGACGGGGAGTGGGGACGGGGAGTGGGGACGGGGAGTGGGGAAGGAGAGTGGGGACGGTGAGTGGGGACGGTGAGTGGCGACGGTGAGTGGGGACGGGGAGTGGGGACGGGGAGTGGGGACGGGGAGTGGGGACGGGGAGTGGGGACGGGGAGTGGGGACGGGGAGTGGGGACGGTTAGTGGGGACGGTTAGTGGGGACGGTTAGTGGGGGCGGGGAGTGGGGGCGGGGAGTGGGGGCGGGGAGTGGGGGCGGGGAGTGGGGGCGGGGAGTGGGGGCGGGGAGTGGGGGCGGGGAGTGGGGGCGGGGAGTGGGGGCGGGGAGTGGGGGCGGGGAGTGGGGGCGGGGAGTGGGGTCGGGGGAGTGGGGAGTGGGGACGGTGAGTGGGGACGGTGAGTGGGGACGGGGAGTGGGGACGGGGAGTGGGGACGGGGAGTGGGGACGGGGAGTGGGGACGGGGAGTGGAAACGGGGAGTGGAAACGGGGAGTGGGGACGGAGAGTGGGGACGGAGAGTGGGGACGGAGAGTGGGGACAGAGAGTGGGGACAGAGAGTGGGGACAGAGTTTGGGGACAGAGAGTGGGGACAGAGAGTGGGGACAGAGAGTGGGGACAGAGAGTGGGGACGGGGAGTGTGGACGGGGAGTGTGGACGGGGAGTGTGGACGGGGAGTGTGGACGGGGAGTGTGGACGGGGAGTGTGGACGGGGAGTGTGGACGGGGAGTGTGGACGGGGAGTGTGGACGGGGAGTGTGGACGGGGAGTGTGGACGGGGTGTGGGGAGTGGGTACGGTGAGTGGGGACTGAGAGTGGGGTTGGGGAGTGAGGACGGGGAGTGGGGACGGAGAGTGGGGACGGTGAGTGGGGACGGGGAGTGGGGACGGGGAGTGGGGACGGGGTGTGGGGACGGGGTGTGGGGACGGGGAGTGGGGACGGGGAGTGGGGACGGAGAGTGGGGACGGAGAGTGGGGACGGAGAGTGGGGACGGAGAGTGGGGACGGGGAGTGGGGACGGGGAGTGGAGACGGGGAGTGGGGACGGGGAGTGGGGACGGGGAGTGGGGACGGGGAGTGGGGACGGAGAGAGGGGACGGTGAGTGGGGACGGTGAGTGGGGACGGGGAGTGGCGACGGTGAGTGGCGACGGTGAGTGGCGACGGTGAGTGGCGACGGTGAGTGGCGACGGTGAGTGGGGACGGTGAGTGGGGACGGTTAGTGGGGGCGGGGAGTGGGGGCGGGGAGAGGGACGGGGAGTGGGGACGGGGAGTGGGGGCGGGGAGTGGGGACGGGGAGTGGGGACGGGGAGTGGGGACGGGGAGTGGGGACGGGGAGTGGGGGCGGGGAGTGGGGGCGGGGAGTGGGGGCGGGGAGTGGGGACGGGGAGTGGGGACGGTGGGTGGGGACGGTGGGTGGGGACGGTGGGTGGGGACGGGGAGTGGGGACGGGGAGTGGGGACGGTTAGTGGGGACGGTTAGTGGGGGCGGGGAGTGGGGGCGGGGAGTGGGGGCGGGGAGTGGGGGCGGGGAGTGGGGGCGGGGAGTGGGGACGGGGAGTGGGGACGGGGAGTGGGGACGGGGAGTGGGGACGAGGAGTGGGGACGGTGGGTGGGGACGGTGGGTGGGGACGGGGAGTGGGGACGGGGTGTGGGGACGGTTAGTGGGGATGGTTAGTGGGGATGGTTAGTGGGGGCGGGGAGTCGGGACGGGGAGTGGGGAGTGGGGGCGGGGAGTGGGGGCAGGGAGTGGGGGCGGGGAGTGGGGGCGGGGAGTGGGGGCGGGGAGTGGGGACGGTGGGTGGGGACGGTGGGTGGGGACGGGGAGTGGGGACGGGGAGTGGGGACGGTTATTTGGGGCGGGGAGTGGGGACGGGGAGTGGGGACGGGGAGTGGGGACGGGGAGTGAGGACGGGGAGTGGGGAGTGGGGACGGTGAGTGGGGACGGGGAGTGGGGACGGTTAGTGGGGACGGTTAGTGGGGTCGGGGAGTGGGGACGGGGAGTGGGGCGGAGAGTGGGGACGGAGAGTGGGGACGGTTAGTGGGGTCGGGGAGTGGGGACGGGGAGTGGGGACGGGGAGTGGGGACGGGGAGTGGGGACGGGGAGTGAGGACGGGGAGTGGGGAGTGGGGACGGGGAGTGGGGACGGGGAGTGGGGACGGGGAGTGGGGACGGGAAGTGGGGACGGGGAGTGGGGACGGGGAGTGGGGACGGGGAGTGGGGACGGGGAGTGGGGAGTGGGGAGTGGGGAGTGGGGAGTGGGGACGGGGAGTGGGGACGGTTAGTGGGGTCGGGGAGTGGGGACGGGGAGTGGGGACGGGGAGTGGGGACGGAGAGTGGGGACGGAGAGTGGGGACGGAGAGTGGGGACGGAGAGTGGGGACGGGGAGTGGGGACGGGGAGTGGGGACGGGGAGTGGGGACGGGGAGTGGGGACGGGGAGTGGGGACGGGGAGTGGGGACGGAGAGTGGGGACGGGGAGTGGGGACGGGGAGTGGGGACGGGGAGTGGGGACGGGGAGTGGGGACGGGGAGTGGGGACGGGGAGTGGGGACGGGGAGTGGGGACGGGGAGTGGGGACGGGGAGTGGGGGCGGTGAGTGGGGGCGGTGAGTGGGGTCGGTGAGTGGGGGCGGTGAGTGGGGGCGGTGAGTGGGGGCGGTGAGTGGGGGCGGTGAGTGGGGGCGGTGAGTGGGGGCGGTGAGTGGGGGCGGTGAGTGGGGGCGGTGAGTGGGTGCGGTGAGTGGGGGCGGTGAGTCGGGGCGGGGAGTGGGGGCGGGGAGTGGGGGCGGGGAGTGGGGGCGGGGAGTGGGGGCGGGGAGTGGGGCCGGGGAGTGGGGGCGGGGAGTGGGGGCGGGGAGTGGGGGCGGGGAGTGGGGACGGGGAGTGGGGACGGGGAGTGGGGACGGGGAGTGGGGACGGGGAGTGGGGACGGGGAGTGGGGACGGGGAGTGGGGACGGGGAGTGGGGAGTGGGGACGGGGAGTGGGGACGGGGAGTGGGGACGGGGAGTGGGGACGGGGAGTGGGGACGGGGAGTGGGGACGGTTTGTGGGGTCGGGGAGTGGGGACGGGGAGTGGGGACGGGGAGTGGAAACGGGGAGTGGAAACGGGGAGTGGGGACGGGGAGTGGGGAGTGGGGAGTGGGGACGGGGAGTGGGGGCGGGGAGTGGGGGCGGGGAGTGGGGGCGGGGAGTGGGGGCGGGGAGTGGGGGCGGGGAGTGGGGGCGGGGAGTGGGGACGGGGAGTGGGGGCGGGGAGTGGGGACGGGGAGTGGGGACGGGGAGTGGGGACGGGGAGTGGGGACGGGGAGTGGGGACGGGGAGTGGGGACGGGGAGTGGGGACGGGGAGTGGGGACGGGGAGTGGGGACGGGGAGTGGGGACGGAGAGTGGGGACGGGGAGTGGGGACGGGGAGTGGGGACGGGGAGTGGGGACGGGGAGTGGGGACGGGGAGTGGGGACGGGGAGTGGGGACGGGGAGTGGGGACGGGGAGTGGGGACGGGGAGTGGGGACGGGGAGTGGGGACGGGGAGTGGGGACGGGGAGTGGGGAGTGGGGACGGGGAGTGGGGACGGGGAGTGGGGACGGGGAGTGGGGACGGGGAGTGGGGACGGGGAGTGGGGACGGTTTGTGGGGTCGGGGAGTGGGGACGGGGAGTGGGGACGGGGAGTGGAAACGGGGAGTGGAAACGGGGAGTGGGGACGGGGAGTGGGGAGTGGGGAGTGGGGACGGGGGGTGGGGACGGGGGGTGGGGACGGGGGGTGGGGACGGGGAGTGGGGACGGGGAGTGGGGACGGGGAGTGGGGACGGGGAGTGGGGACGGGGAGTGGGGTGCGGGGACGGGGAGCGGGGACGGGGAGTGGGGACGGGGAGTGGGGACGGTTAGTGGGGACGGTTAGTGGGGAGTGGGGACGGTTAGTGGGGTCGGGGAGTGGGCAGTGGGGGCGGTGAGTGGGGATGGAAGGTGGGGACGGGGAGTGGGGACGGGGAGTGGGGACGGAGAGTGGGGACGGAGAGTGGGGACGGGGAGTGGGGACGGGGAGTGGGAAGTGGGGATGGGGAGTGGGGACGGGGAGTGGGGACGGTTAGTGGGGTCGGGGAGTGGGGAGTGGGGACTGAGGAGTGGGGACTGAGGAGTGGGGAGTGGGGACGGGGAGTGGGAAGTGGGGACGGGGAGTGGGGACGGGGAGTGGGAACGGTAAGTGGGGACCGTTAGTGGGGTCGGGGAGTGGGGACGGGGAGTGGGGACGGGGAGTGGGAACGGGGAGTGGGAACGGGGAGTGGGGAGTGGGGAGTGGGGACGGGGGGTGGGGACGGGGGTTGGGGACGGGGGGTGGGGACGGGGGGTGGGAACGGGGAGTGGGGAGTGGGGAGTGGGGACGGAGAGTGGGGACGGGGAGTGGGGACGGGGAGTGGGGGCGGGGAGTGGGTACGGGGTGCGGGGAGCGGGGACGGGGAGCGGGGACGGGGAGCGGGGACGGGGAGCGGGGACGGGGAGCGGGGACGGGGAGCGGGGACGGGGAGCGGGGACGGGGAGCGGGGACGGGGAGTGGGGACGGGGAGTGGGGACGGAGAGTGGGGACGGAGAGTGGGGACGGGGAGTGGGGAGTGGGGACGGTTAGTGGGGTCGGGGAGTGAGGACGGGGAGTGGGGACGGGGAGTGGGGACGGAGAGTGGGGACGGAGAGTGGGGACGGAGAGTGGGGACGGTGAGTGGGGACGGTGAGTGGGGACGGTGAGTGGGGACGGTGAGTGGGGACGGTGAGTGGGGACAGTTATTGGGGGCGGGGAGTGGGGGCGGGGAGTGGGGGCGGGGAGTGGGGGCGGGGAGTGGGGGCGGGGAGTGGGGGCGGGGAGTGGGGGCGGGGAGTGGGGACGGGGAGTGGAGGCGGGGAGTGGAGGCGGGGAGTGGGGGCGGGGAGTGGGGGCGGGGAGTGGGGGCGGGGAGTGGGGGCGGGGAGTGGGGGCGGGGAGTGGGGACGGGGAGTGGGGACGGGGAGTGGGGACGGGGAGTGGGGACGGGGAGTGGGGACGGGGAGTGGGGACGGGGAGTGGGGACGGGGAGTGGGGACGGTTAGTGGGTTCGGGGAGTGGGGACGGGGAGTGGGGACGGGGAGTGGAAACGGGGAGTGGAAACGGGGAGTGGGGACGGGGAGTGGGGACGGGGAGTGGGGAGTGGGGAGTGGGGACGGGGGTGGGGACGGGGGGTGGGGACGGGGAGTGGGGACGGGGAGTGGGGACGGGGAGTGGGGAGCGGGGACGGGGAGCGGGGACGGGGAGCGGGGACGGGGAGTGGGGACGGTTAGTGGGGACGGTTAGTGGGGACGGTTAGTGGGGACGGTTAGTGGGGAGTGGGGACGTTTAGTGGGGTCGGGGAGTGGGCAGTGGGGGCGGTGAGTGGGGATGGAAGGTGGGGACGGGGAGTGGGGACGGGGAGTGGGGACGGAGAGTGGGGACGGAGAGTGGGGACGGGGAGTGGGGACGGGGAGTGGGAAGTGGGGACGGGGAGTGGGGACGGGGAGTGGGGACGGTTAGTGGGGTCGGGGAGTGGGGAGTGGGGAGTGGGGAGTGGGGACGGGGAGTGGGAAGTGGGGACGGGGAGTGGGGACGGGGAGTGGGAACGGTAAGTGGGGACCGTTAGTGGGGTCGGGGAGTGGGGACGGGGAGTGGGGACGGGGAGTGGGGACGGGGAGTGGGAACGGGGAGTGGGAACGGGGAGTGGGAACGGGGAGTGGGGAGTGGGGAGTGGGGACGGGAGGTGGGGACGGGGGGTGGGGACGGGGGGTGGGGACGGGGGGTGGGGACGGGGGGTGGGAACGGGGAGTGGGGAGTGGGGAGTGGGGACGGAGAGTGGGGGCGGGGAGTGGGGGCGGGGAGTGGGGGCGGGGAGTGGGGGCGGGGAGCGGGGGCGGGGTGCGGGGGCGGGGTGCGGGGAGCGGGGACGGTGAGAGGGGACGGGGAGTGGGGACGGGGAGTGGGGACGGGGAGTGGGGACGGGGAGTGGGGACGGGGAGTGGGGACGGGGAGTGGAGACGGGGAGTGGTGACGGGGAGTGGTGACGGGGAGTGGTGACGGGAAGTGGGGACGGGGAGTGGGGACGGGGAGTGGGGACGGGGAGTGGGGACGGGGATTGGGGACGGGGAGTGGGGACGGGGAGTGGGGACGGGGAGTGGGGACGGGGAGTGGGGACGGGGAGTGGGGACGGGGAGTGGGGAAGGAGAGTGGGGACGGTGAGTGGGGACGGTGAGTGGCGACGGTGAGTGGGGACGGGGAGTGGGGACGGGGAGTGGGGACGGGGAGTGGGGACGGGGAGTGGGGGCGGGGAGTGGGGGCGGGGAGTGGGGGCGGGGAGTGGGGTCGGGGAGTGGGGTCGGGGAGTGGGGAGTGGGGACGGTGAGTGGGGACGGTGAGTGGGGACGGGGAGTGGGGACGGGGAGTGGGGACGGGGAGTGGGGACGGGGAGTGGGGACGGGGAGTGGAAACGGGGAGTGGAAACGGGGAGTGGGGACGGAGAGTGGGGACGGAGAGTGGGGACGGAGAGTGGGGACAGAGAGTGGGGACAGAGAGTGGGGACAGAGTTTGGGGACAGAGAGTGGGGACAGAGAGTGGGGACAGAGAGTGGGGACAGAGAGTGGGGACGGGGAGTGTGGACGGGGAGTGTGGACGGGGAGTGTGGACGGGGAGTGTGGACGGGGAGTGTGGACGGGGAGTGTGGACGGGGAGTGTGGACGGGGAGTGTGGACGGGGAGTGTGGACGGGGAGTGTGGACGGGGTGTGGGGAGTGGGTACGGTGAGTGGGGACTGAGAGTGGGGTTGGGGAGTGAGGACGGGGAGTGGGGACGGAGAGTGGGGACGGTGAGTGGGGACGGGGAGTGGGGACGGGGAGTGGGGACGGGGTGTGGGGACGGGGTGTGGGGACGGGGAGTGGGGACGGGGAGTGGGGACGGAGAGTGGGGACGGAGAGTGGGGACGGAGAGTGGGGACGGAGAGTGGGGACGGGGAGTGGGGACGGGGAGTGGAGACGGGGAGTGGGGACGGGGAGTGGGGACGGGGAGTGGGGACGGGGAGTGGGGACGGAGAGAGGGGACGGTGAGTGGGGACGGTGAGTGGGGACGGGGAGTGGCGACGGTGAGTGGCGACGGTGAGTGGCGACGGTGAGTGGCGACGGTGAGTGGCGACGGTGAGTGGGGACGGTGAGTGGGGACGGTTAGTGGGGGCGGGGAGTGGGGGCGGGGAGAGGGACGGGGAGTGGGGACGGGGAGTGGGGGCGGGGAGTGGGGACGGGGAGTGGGGACGGGGAGTGGGGACGGGGAGTGGGGACGGGGAGTGGGGGCGGGGAGTGGGGGCGGGGAGTGGGGGCGGGGAGTGGGGACGGGGAGTGGGGACGGTGAGTGGGGACGGTGGGTGGGGACGGTGGGTGGGGACGGTGGGTGGGGACGGGGAGTGGGGACGGGGAGTGGGGACGGTTAGTGGGGACGGTTAGTGGGGGCGGGGAGTGGGGGCGGGGAGTGGGGGCGGGGAGTGGGGGCGGGGAGTGGGGGCGGGGAGTGGGGGCGGGGAGTGGGGGCGGGGAGTGGGGACGGGGAGTGGGGACGGGGAGTGGGGACGGGGAGTGGGGACGAGGAGTGGGGACGGTGGGTGGGGACGGTGGGTGGGGACGGTGGGTGGGGACGGGGAGTGGGGACGGGGTGTGGGGACGGTTAGTGGGGATGGTTAGTGGGGATGGTTAGTGGGGGCGGGGAGTCGGGACGGGGAGTGGGGAGTGGGGGCGGGGAGTGGGGGCAGGGAGTGGGGGCGGGGAGTGGGGGCGGGGAGTGGGGGCGGGGAGTGGGGACGGTGGGTGGGGACGGTGGGTGGGGACGGGGAGTGGGGACGGGGAGTGGGGACGGTTATTTGGGGCGGGGAGTGGGGACGGGGAGTGGGGACGGGGAGTGGGGACGGGGAGTGAGGACGGGGAGTGGGGAGTGGGGACGGTGAGTGGGGACGGGGAGTGGGGACGGTTAGTGGGGACGGTTAGTGGGGTCGGGGAGTGGGGACGGGGAGTGGGGCGGAGAGTGGGGACGGAGAGTGGGGACGGTTAGTGGGGTCGGGGAGTGGGGACGGGGAGTGGGGACGGGGAGTGGGGACGGGGAGTGGGGACGGGGAGTGAGGACGGGGAGTGGGGAGTGGGGACGGGGAGTGGGGACGGGGAGTGGGGACGGGAAGTGGGGACGGGGAGTGGGGACGGGGAGTGGGGACGGGGAGTGGGGACGGGGAGTGGGGAGTGGGGAGTGGGGAGTGGGGAGTGGGGACGGGGAGTGGGGACGGTTAGTGGGGTCGGGGAGTGGGGACGGGGAGTGGGGACGGGGAGTGGGGACGGAGAGTGGGGACGGAGAGTGGGGACGGAGAGTGGGGACGGGGAGTGGGGACGGGGAGTGGGGACGGGGAGTGGGGACGGGGAGTGGGGACGGGGAGTGGGGACGGGGAGTGGGGACGGAGAGTGGGGACGGGGAGTGGGGACGGGGAGTGGGGACGGGGAGTGGGGACGGGGAGTGGGGACGGGGAGTGGGGACGGGGAGTGGGGACGGGGAGTGGGGGCGGTGAGTGGGGGCGGTGAGTGGGGGCGGTGAGTGGGGGCGGTGAGTGGGGGCGGTGAGTGGGTGCGGTGAGTGGGGGCGGTGAGTCGGGGCGGGGAGTGGGGGCGGGGAGTGGGGGCGGGGAGTGGGGGCGGGGAGTGGGGGCGGGGAGTGGGGCCGGGGAGTGGGGGCGGGGAGTGGGGGCGGGGAGTGGGGGCGGGGAGTGGGGACGGGGAGTGGGGACGGTTAGTGGGGACCGTTAGTGGGGACAGTTAGTGGGGGCGGGGAGTGGGGACGGTGGGTGGGGACGGGGAGTGGGGGCGGGGGGTGGGGGCGTGGGGTAGGGGCGGGGGGTGGGGGCGGGGGGTGGGGGCGGGGGGTGGGGACGGAGGGTGGGGGCGGGGGGTGGGGACGGTGGGTGGGGACGGGGCGTGGGGACGGGGAGTGGGGACGGTTAGTGGGGACGGTTAGTGGGGACGGTTAGTGGGGACGGTTAGTGGGGACGGTTAGTGGGGGCGGGGAGTGGGGACGGTTATTGGGGGTGGGGAGTGGGGCCGGTGGGTGGGGACGGGGAGTGGGGACGGGGGGTGGGGACGGGGGGCGGGGGGTGGGGACGGGGAGTGGGGACGGGGAGTGGGGAGTGGGGAGTGGGGACGGGGAGTGGGGACGGGGAGTGGGGAGTGGGGAGTGGGGAGTGGGGAGTGGGGACGGGGAGTGGGGATGGTTAGTGCGGTCGGGGAGTGGGGAAGGGGAGTGGGGACGGGGAGTGGGGACGGGGAGTGGGGAGGGGGAGTGGGGAGGGGGAGTGGGGAGGGGGAGTGGGGAGGGGGAGTGGGGACGGAGGTGGGGACGGGGAGTTGGGACGGAGGTGGGGACGGAGGTGGGGACGGTGTGTGGGAACGGTTAGTGGGGGCGGTTAGTGGGGGCGGTTAGTGGGGGCGGTTAGTGGGGCCGGTTAGTGGGGCCGGTTAGTGGGGCCGGTTAGTGGGGCCGGTTAGTGGGGGCGGGGAGTTGGGTCGGGGAGTGGGGGTGGGGAGTGGGGCCGGGGAGTGGGGGCGGGGAGTGGGGGCGGGGAGTGGGGGCGGGGAGTGGGGGCGGGGAGTGGGGGCGGGGTGTGGGGGCGGGGTGTGGGGGCGGGGTGTGGGGACGGTGAGTGGGGACGGTGAGTGGGGACGGGGAGTGGGGACGGGGAGTGGGGACGGGGAGTGCGGACGGGGAGTGCGGACGGAGAGTGCGGACGGAGAGTGGCGACGGTGAGTGGCGACGGTGAGTGGCGACGGTGAGTGGCGACGGTGAGTGGCGACGGGGAGTGGGGACGGGGAGTGGGGACGGGGAGTGGGGACGGTTAGTGGGGACGGTTAGTGGGGACGGTTAGTGGGGACGGGGAGTAGGGGCGGGGAGTGGGGGCGGGGAGTGGGGGCGGGGAGTGGGGGCGGGGAGTGGGGGCGGGGAGTGGGGTCGGGGAGTGGGGAGTGGGGAGTGGGGACGGTGAATGGGGACGGGGAGTGGGGACGGGGAGTGGGGACGGGGAGTGGGGACGGAGAGTGGGGACGGGGAGTGGGGACGGGGAGTGGGGACGGGGAGTGGGGACGGGGAGTGGGGACGGGGAGTGGGGACGGGGAGTGGGGACGGGGAGTGTGGACGGGGAGTGTGGACGGGGAGTGTGGACGGGGAGTGTGGACGGGGAGTGGGGAGTGGGGACGGTTAGTGGGGTCGGGGAGTGGGGACGGAGAGTGGGGACGGAGAGTGGGGACGGAGAGTGGGGACGGAGAGTGGGGACGGAGAGTGGGGACGGAGAGTGGGGACAGTTATTGGGGGCGGGGAGTGGGGACGGGGAGTGGGGACGGAGAGTGGGGACGGAGAGTGGGGACGGAGAGTGGGGACGGGGAGTGGGGACGGTGAGTGGGGACGGGGAGTGGGGACGGGGAGTGGGGACGGGGAGTGGGGACGGGGAGTGGGGACGGGGAGTGAGGACGGGGAGTGGGGAGTGGGGACGGGGAGTGGGGACGGGGAGTGGGGAGTGGGGAGTGGGGACGGGGAGTGGGGACGGTTAGTGGGGTCGGGGAGTGGGGACGGGGAGTGGGGACGGTTAGTGGGGTCGGGGAGTGGGGACGGGGTGTGGGGACGGGGAGTGGGGACGGGGAGTGGGGACGGGGAGTGGGGACGGGGAGTGGGGACGGGGAGTGGGGACGGGGAGTGGGGACGGGGAGTGGGGACGGGGAGTGGGGACGGGGAGTGGGGGCGGTGAGTGGGGGCGGTGAGTGGGGTCGGTGAGTGGGGGCGGTGAGTGGGGGCGGTGAGTGGGGGCGGTGAGTGGGGGCGGTGAGTGGGGGCGGTGAGTGGGGGCGGTGAGTGGGTGCGGTGAGTGGGGGCGGTGAGTGGGGGCGGGGAGTGGGGGCGGGGAGTGGGGGCGGGGAGTGGGGGCGGGGAGTGGGGCCGGGGAGTGGGGGCGGGGAGTGGGGACGGGGAGTGGGGACGGTTAGTGGGGACCGTTAGTGGGGACGGTTAGTGGGGGCGGGGAGTGGGGACGGGGAGTGGGGGCGGGGGGTGGGGGCGTGGGGTAGGGGCGGGGGGTGGGGGCGGGGGGTGGGGGCGGGGGTGGGGACGGAGAGTGGGGGCGGGGGGTGGGGACGGTGGGTGGGGACGGGGCGTGGGGACGGGGAGTGGGGACGGTTAGTGGGGACGGTTAGTGGGGACGGTTAGTGGGGATGGTTAGTGGGGGCGGGGAGTGGGGACGGTTATTGGGGGTGGGGAGTGGGGCCGGTGGGTGGGGACGGGGAGTGGGGACGGGGGGTGGGGACGGGGGGCGGGGGGTGGGGACGGGGAGTGGGGACGGGGAGTGGGGAGTGGGGATTGGGGACGGGGAGTGGGGACGGGGAGTGGGGAGTGGGGAGAGTGGGGACGGGGAGTGGGGATGGTTAGTGCGGTCGGGGAGTGGGGAAGGGGAGTGGGGACGGGGAGTGGGGAGGGGGAGTGGGGAGTGGGGAGGGGAGTGGGGAGGGGGAGTGGGGAGGGGGAGTGGGGACGGAGGTGGGGACGGAGGTGGGGACGGAGGTGGGGACGGGAGTTGGGACGGAGGTGGGGACGGAGGTGGGGACGGTGTGTGGGAACGGTTAGTGGGGGCGGTTAGTGGGGGCGGTTAGTGGGGCCGGTTAGTGGGGCCGGTTAGTGGGGCCGGTTAGTGGGGCCGGTTAGTGGGGGCGGGGAGTTGGGTCGGGGAGTGGGGGTGGGGAGTGGGGCCGGGGAGTGGGGGCGGGGAGTGGGGGCGGGGAGTGGGGGCGGGGAGTGGGGGCGGGGAGTGGGGGCGGGGTGTGGGGGCGGTGAGTGGGGACGGTGAGTGGGGACGGTGAGTGGGGACGGGGAGTGGGGACGGGGAGTGCGGACGGTGAGTGGCGACGGTGAGTGGCGACGGTGAGTGGCGACGGTGAGTGGCGACGGGAGTGGGGACGGGGAGTG
Source organism: Heterodontus francisci (assembly GCF_036365525.1). Lineage (NCBI taxonomy): Eukaryota > Metazoa > Chordata > Chondrichthyes > Heterodontiformes > Heterodontidae > Heterodontus > Heterodontus francisci. The sequence goes on from NW_027141958.1 coordinate 180,878, forward strand.
GGGACGGGGAGTGGGGACGGGGAGTGGGGACGGTTAGTGGGGACGGTTAGTGGGGACGGTTAGTGGGGACGGGGAGTGGGGGCGGGGAGTGGGGGCGGGGAGTGGGGGCGGGGAGTGGGGGCGGGGAGTGGGGGCGGGGAGTGGGGTCGGGGGAGTGGGGAGTGGGGAGTGGGGACGGTGAATGGGGACGGGGAGTGGGGACGGGGAGTGGGACGGGGAGTGGGGACGGAGAGTGGGGACGGGGAGTGGGGACGGGGAGTGGGGACGGGGAGTGGGGACGGGGAGTGGGGACGGGGAGTGGGGACGGGGAGTGGGGACGGGGAGTGGGGACGGGGAGTGGGGACGGGAGTGGGGACGGGGAGTGGGGACGGGGGAGTGTGGACGGGGAGTGTGGACGGGGAGTGTGGACGGGGAGTGGGGAGTGGGGACGGTTAGTGGGGTCGGGGAGTGGGGACGGAGAGTGGGGACGGAGAGTGGGGACGGAGAGTGGGGACGGAGAGTGGGGACGGAGAGTGGGGACGGAGAGTGGGGACAGTTATTGGGGGCGGGGAGTGGGGACGGGGAGTGGGGACGGAGAGTGGGGACGGAGAGTGGGGACGGGGAGTGGGGACGGGGAGTGGGGACGGGGAGTGGGGACGGGGAGTGGGGACGGGGAGTGGGACGGGGAGTGGGGACGGGGAGTGGGGACGGGGAGTGGGGACGGGGAGTGGGGAAGGGAGTGGGGAAGTGGAGTGGGGAAGGGGAGTGGGGAAGGGGAGTGGGGAAGGGGAGTGGGGAAGGGGAGTGGGGAAGGGGAGTGGGGAAGGGAGTGGGGAAGGGGAGTGGGGACGGGGAGTGGGGACGGGGAGTGGGGACGGGGAGTGGGGACGGGGAGTGGGGACGGGGAGTGGGGAAGGGGAGTGGGGAAGGGGAGTGGGGAAGGGGAGTGGGGAAGGGGAGTGGGGACGGGGAGTGGGGACGGGGAGTGGGGACGGGGAGTGGGGACGGGGAGTGGGGACGGGGAGTGGGGACGGGGAGTGGGGACGGGGAGTGGGGACGGAGAGTGTGGACGGGGAGTGAGGACGGGGAGTGGGGACGGGGAGTGGGGACGGTGGGTGGGGACGGTGGGTGGGGACGGGGAGTGGGGACGGGGTGTGGGGATGGTTAGTGGGGACGGTTAGTGGGGACGGTTAGTGGGGGGCGGGGGAGTGGGGACGGGGAAGTGGGGACGGGGAGTGGGGAGTGGGGACGGTTAGTGGGGACGGTTAGTGGGGACGGTAAGTGGGGACGGTTAGTGGGGACGGTTCGTGGGGTCGGGGAGTGGGGACGGGGAGTGGGGACGGGGAGTGGGGACGGGGAGTGGGGACGGGGAGTGAGGACGGGGAGTGGGGACGGGGAGTATGGACGGGGAGTGGGGGACGGGGAGTGGTGACGGAGGTGGGGACGGGGAGTGGGGACGGAGGTGTGGTCGGTGAGTGGGAACGCTGAGTGGGGACGCTGAGTGGGGACGCTGAGTGGGGGCGGTTAGTGGGGGCGGTTAGTGGGGGCGGTTAGTGGGGGCGGTTAGTGGGGGCGGTTAGTGGGGGCGGTTAGTGGGGGCGGTTAGTGGGGGCGGTTAGTGGGGGCGGTTAGTGGGGGCGGTTAGTGGGGGCGGTTAGTGGGGGCGGTTAGTGGGGGCGGTTAGTGGGGGCGGTTAGTGGGGGCGGTTAGTGGGGGCGGGGAGTGGGGCGGTTAGTGGGGGCGGGGAGTGGGGGCGGGGAGTGGGGACGGAGGTGGGGACGGTGAGTGGGGGGCGATGAGTGGGGGCGGTGAGTGTGGGCGGTGAGGGGGGGCGGGGAGTGGGGGCGGGGAGTGGGGGCGGGGGAGTGGGGGCGGGGAGTGGGGGCGGGGAGTGGGGGCGGGGAGTGGGGGCGGGGAGTGGGGGCGGGGAGTGGGGGCGGTGGGTGGGGACGGTGGGTGGGGACGGGGAGTGGGGACGGTTAGTGGGGGCGGGGAGTGGGGACGGTTATTGGGGGCGGGAGTGGGGACGGTGGGTGGGGACGGAGAGTGGGGGCGGGGGGTGGGGACGGTGGGTGGGGACGGGGCGTGGGGACGGGGAGTGGGGACGGTTAGTGGGGACGGTTAGTGGGGACGGTTAGTGGGGATGGTTAGTGGGGGCGGGGAGTGGGGACGGTTATTGGGGGTGGGGAGTGGGGCCGGTGGGTGGGGACGGGGAGTGGGGACGGGGGGTGGGGACGGGGGGCGGGGGGTGGGGACGGGGAGTGGGGACGGGGAGTGGGGAGTTGGGATTGGGGACGGGGAGTGGGGACGGGGAGTGGGGACGGGGAGTGGGGAGAGGGGAGTGGGGATGGTTAGTGCGGTCGGGGAGTGGGGAAGGGGAGTGGGGACGGGGAGTGGGGAGGGGGAGTGGGGAGGGGGAGTGGGGAGGGGGAGTGGGGAGGGGGAGTGGGGACGGAGGTGGGGACGGAGGTGGGGACGGAGGTGGGGACGGGGAGTTGGGACGGAGGTGGGACGGAGGTGGGGACGGTGTGTGGGAACGGTTAGTGGGGGCGGTTAGTGGGGGCGGTTAGTGGGGCGGTTAGTGGGGCCGGTTAGTGGGGCCGGTTAGTGGGGCCGGTTAGTGGGGGCGGGGAGTTGGGTCGGGGAGTTGGGTCGGGGAGTGGGGGTGGGGAGTGGGGCCGGGAGTGGGGGCGGGGGAGTGGGGGCGGGGAGTGGGGGCGGGGAGTGGGGGCGGGGTGTGGGGGGCGGTGAGTGGGGACGGTGAGTGGGGACGGGGAGTGGGGACGGTGAGTGGCGACGGTGAGTGGCGACGGTGAGTGGCGACGGTGAGTGGCGACGGGGAGTGGGGACGGGGAGTGGGGACGGGGAGTGGGGACGGGGAGTGGGGACGGTTAGTGGGGACGGTTAGTGGGGACGGTTAGTGGGGACGGGGAGTGGGGGCGGGGAGTGGGGGCGGGGAGTGGGGGCGGGGAGTGGGGGCGGGGAGTGGGGGCGGGGAGTGGGGGCGGGAGTGGGGAGTGGGGAGTGGGGACGGTGAATGGGGACGGGGAGTGGGGACGGGGAGTGGGGACGGGGAGTGGGGACGGGGAGTGGGGACGGGGAGTGGGGACGGGGAGTGGGGACGGGGAGTGGGGACGGGGAGTGGGGACGGGGAGTGGGGACGGGGAGTGGGGACGGGGAGTGTGGACGGGGAGTGTGGACGGGGAGTGTGGACGGGGAGTGGGGAGTGGGGACGGTTAGTGGGGTCGGGGAGTGGGGACGGAGAGTGGGGACGGAGAGTGGGGACGGAGAGTGGGGACGGAGAGTGGGGACGGAGAGTGGGGACGGAGAGTGGGGACAGTTATTGGGGGCGGGAGTGGGGACGGGGAGTGGGGACGGGGAGTGGGGACGGGGAGTGGGGACGGGGAGTGGGGACGGGGAGTGGGGACGGGGAGTGGGGACGGGGAGTGGGGACGGGGAGTGGGGACGGGGAGTGGGGGACGGGGAGTGGGGACGGGGAGTGGGGAAGGGGAGTGGGGAAGTGGAGTGGGGAAGGGGAGTGGGGAAGGGGAGTGGGGAAGGGGAGTGGGGAAGGGGAGTGGGGAAGGGGAGTGGGGAAGGGGAGTGGGGAAGGGGAGTGGGGACGGGGAGTGGGGACGGGGAGTGGGGACGGGGAGTGGGGACGGGGAGTGGGAAGGGGAGTGGGGAAGGGGAGTGGGGAAGGGGAGTGGGGACGGGGAGTGGGGACGGGGAGTGGGGACGGGGAGTGGGGACGGGGAGTGGGGACGGGGAGTGGGGACGGGGAGTGGGGACGGAGAGTGTGGACGGGGAGTGAGGACGGGGAGTGGGGACGGGGAGTGGGGACGGTGGGTGGGGACGGTGGGTGGGGACGGGGAGTGGGGACGGGGTGTGGGGATGGTTAGTGGGGACGGTTAGTGGGGACGGTTAGTGGGGGCGGGGAGTGGGGACGGGGAGTGGGGACGGGGAGTGGGGAGTGGGGACGGTTAGTGGGGACGGTTAGTGGGGACGGTAAGTGGGGACGGTTAGTGGGGACGGTTCGTGGGGTCGGGGAGTGGGGACGGGGAGTGGGGACAGGGAGTGGGGACGGGAGTGGGGACGGGGAGTGAGGACGGGGAGTGGGGACGGGGAGTATGGACGGGGAGTGGGGACGGGGAGTGGTGACGGAGGTGGGGACGGGGAGTGGGGACGGAGGTGTGGTCGGTGAGTGGGGACGCTGAGTGGGGACAGAGAGTGGGGGCGGTTAGTGGGGGCGGTTAGTGGGGGCGGTTAGTGGGGGCGGTTAGTGGGGGCGGTTAGTGGGGGCGGTTAGTGGGGGCGGTTAGTGGGGGCGGTTAGTGGGGGCGGTTAGTGGGGGCGGTTAGTGGGGGCGGTTAGTGGGGGCGGTTAGTGGGGGCGGTTAGTGGGGGCGGTTAGTGGGGGCGGTTAGTGGGGGCGGGGAGTGGGGGCGGTTAGTGGGGGCGGGGAGTGGGGGCGGGGAGTGGGGACGGAGGTGGGGGACGGTGAGTGGGGGCGATGAGTGGGGGCGGTGAGTGTGGGCGGTGAGGGGGGGCGGGGAGTGGGGGCGGGGAGTGGGGGCGGGGGAGTGGGGGCGGGGAGTGGGGACGGTTAGTGGGGGCGGGGAGTGGGGACGGTTATTGGGGGCGGGGAGTGGGGACGGTGGGTGGGGACGGTGGGTGTGGACGGGGGGTGGGGACGGGCAGTGGGGAGTGGGGACGGGGAGTGGGGACGGGGAGTGGGGACGGAGAGTGGGGACGGGGAGTGGGGACGGGGAGTGGGGACGGGGAGTGGGGACGGGGAGTGGGGACGGGGAGTGGGGACGGGGAGTGGGGACGGGGAGTGGGGACGGGGAGTGGGGACGGGGAGTGGGGACGGGGAGTGGGGACGGGGAGTGGGGACGGGGAGTGGGGACGGGGAGTGGGGACGGGGAGTGGGAAGCGGGGACGGGGAGTGGGTACGGGGAGTGGGGGCGGGGAGTGGGGGCGGGGAGTGGGGGCGGGGAGTGGGGGCGGGGAGTGGGGGCGGGGAGTGGGGGCGGGGAGTGGGGGCGGGGAGTGGGGGCGGGGAGTGGGGGCGGGGAGTGGGGGCGGGGAGTGGGGGCGGGGAGTGGGGGCGGGGAGTGTGGACGGTGGGTGGGGACGGGGAGTGGGGACGGGGAGTGGGGACGGTTAGTGGGGGCGGGGAGTGGGAGCGGGGAGTGGGGACGGTTATTTGGGGCGGAGAGTGGGGACGGGGAGTGGGGACGGGGAGTGGGGACGGGGAGTGGGGACGGGGAGTGGGGACGGGGAGTGGGGACGGGGAGTGGGGAGTGGGGACGGTGAGTGGGGACGGGGAGTGGGGACGGTTAGTGGGGACGGTTAGTGGGGTCGGGGAGTGGGGACGGGGAGTGGGGCGGAGAGTGGGGACGGAGAGTGGGGACGGAGAGTGGGGTCGGGGAGTGGGGACGGGGAGTGGGGACGGGGAGTGGGGACGGGGAGTGGGGACGGGGAGTGAGGACGGGGAGTGGGGAGTGGGGACGGGGAGTGGGGACGGGGAGTGGGGACGGGGAGTGGGGACGGGGAGTGGGGACGGGGGGTGGGGAGTGGGGAGTGGGGAGTGGGGAGTGGGGACGGGGAGTGGGGACGGTTAGTGGGGTCGGGGAGTGGGGACGGGGAGTGGGGACGGGGAGTGGGGACGGGGAGTGGGGACGGGGAGTGGGGACGGGGAGTGGGGACGGGGAGTGGGGACGGGGAGTGGGGACGGGGAGTGGGGACGGGGAGTGGGGACGGGGAGTGGGGACGGGGAGTGGGGTCGGTGAGTGGGGGCGGTGAGTGGGGGCGGTGAGTGGGGGCGGTGAGTGGGGGCGGTGAGTGGGGGCGGTGAGTGGGGGCGGTGAGTGGGGGCGGTGAGTGGGGGCGGTGAGTGGGGGCGGTGAGTGGGGGCGGTGAGTGGGGGCGGTGAGTGGGGGCGGTGAGTGGGGGCGGTGAGTGGGGGCGGTGAGTGGGGGCGGTGAGTGGGGGCGGTGAGTCGGGGCGGGGAGTCGGGGCGGGGAGTGGGGGCGGGGAGTGGGGGCGGGGAGTGGGGGCGGGGAGTGGGGGCGGGGAGTGGGGCCGGGGAGTGGGGGCGGGGAGTGGGGGCGGGGAGTGGGGGCGGGGAGTGGGGACGGGGAGTGGGGACGGTTAGTGGGGACAGTTAGTGGGGACAGTTAGTGGGGACAGTTAGTGGGGACAGTTAGTGGGGACCGTTAGTGGGGGCGGGGAGTGGGGACGGTGGGTGGGGACGGGGAGTGGGGGCGGGGGGTGGGGGCGGGGGGTGGGGGCGTGGGGTAGGGGCGGGGGGTGGGGGCGGGGGGTGGGGACGGAGAGTGGGGGCGGGGGGTGGGGACGGTGGGTGGGGACGGGGCGTGGGGACGGGGAGTGGGGACGGTTAGTGGGGACGGTTAGTGGGGACGGTTAGTGGGGACGGTTAGTGGGGATGGTTAGTGGGGGCGGGGAGTGGGGACGGTTATTGGGGGTGGGGAGTGGGGCCGGTGGGTGGGGACGGGGAGTGGGGACGGGGGGTGGGGACGGGGGGCGGGGGGTGGGGACGGGGAGTGGGGACGGGGAGTGGGGAGTGGGGAGTGGGGACGGGGAGTGGGGACGGGGAGTGGGGAGTGGGGAGTGGGGAGTGGGGAGTGGGGACGGTTAGTGGGGTCGGGGAGTGGGGAAGGGGAGTGGGGAAGGGGAGTGGGGAGGGGGAGTGGGGAGGGGGAGTGGGGAGGGGGAGTGGGGAGGGGGAGTGGGGACGGAGGTGGGGATGGGGAGTGGGGACGGAGGTGGGGATGGAGGTGGGAACGGTTAGTGGGGGCGGTTAGTGGGGGCGGTTAGTGGGGCCGGTTAGTGGGGCCGGTTAGTGGGGCCGGTTAGTGGGGCCGGTTAGTGGGGCCGGTTAGTGGGGCCGGTTAGTGGGGGCGGGGAGTGGGGACGGGGCGTGGGGACGGTTAGTGGGGACGGGTAGTGGGGACGGGTAGTGGGGACGGGTAGTGGGGACGGGTAGTGGGGACGGGTAGTGGGGACTGTTAGTGGGGGCGGTGAGTGGGGGAGGTGAGTGGGGGCGGTGAGTGGGGGCGGTGAGTGGGGGCGGTGAGTGGGGGCGGTGAGTGGGGCCGGGGAGTGGGGACGGTGGGTGGGGACGGTGGGTGGTGGTGGGGGTTGGGGACGGGGAGTGGGGACGGGGAGTGGGGACGGGGCGTGGGGACGGGGCGTGGGGACGGGGCGTGGGGACGGGGCGTGGGGATGGGGCGTGGGGACGGGGCGTGGGGACGGGGCGGTGGGGACGGGGGGGTGGGGACGGGGGGGTGGGGACGGGGGGGTGGGGACGGGAGTGTGGGGACGGGAGTGTGGGGACGGCGGGTGGGGAAGGCGGGTGGGGAAGGCGGGTGGGGACGGCGGGTGGGGACGGCGGGTGGGGTCGGGGATTGGGGTCGGGGAGCGGGGTCGGGGTGCGGGGTCGGGGAGCGGGGTCGGGGAGCGGGGACGGGGAGCGGGGACGGGGAGCGGGGACGGGGAGCGGGGACGGGGAGCGGGGACGGGGAGCGGGGAGCGGGGACGGGGAGCATGGACGGGGTGCGGGGACGGGGAGCGGCGACGGGGAGCGGCGACGGGGAGCGGCGACGGGGAGCGTCGACGGTGAGCGGGGACGGTGAGCGGGGACGGGGACGGAGAGCGGGGACGGGGAGCGGGGACGGGGAGCGGGGACGGGGAGCGGCGACGGGGAGCCGCGACGGGGAGCGGCGACGGGGAGCGGCGACGGGGAGCGTCGACGGTGAGCGGGGACGGTGAGCGGGGACGGTGAGCGGGGACGGGGACGGGGAGTGGGGACGGGGAGTGGGGACGGGGAGTGGGGACGGGGAGTGGGGACGGGGAGTGGGGACGGTTAGTGGGGACGGTTAGTGGGGGCGGGGAGTGGGGGCGGGGAGTGGGGGCGGGGAGTGGGGGCGGGGAGTGGGGGCGGGGAGTGGGGGCGGGGAGTGGGGGCGGGGAGTGGGGGCGGGGAGTGGGGGCGGGGAGTGGGGGCGGGGAGTGGGGGCGGGGAGTGGGGGCGGGGAGTGGGGGCGGGGAGTGGGGGCGGGGACGGTTATTGGGGGCGGGGAGTGGGGATGGGGAGTGGGGACGATGTGTGGGGACGGGGAGTGGGGCCGGTGAGTGGGGCCGGTGAGTGGGGCCGGTGAGTGGTGCCGGTGAGTGGGGCCGGTGAGTGGGGCCGGTGAGTGGGGGCGGGGAGTGGGGGCGGGGAGTGGGGGCGGGGAGTGGGGGCGGGGAGTGGGGGCGGGGAGTGGGGGCGGGGAGTGGGGGCGGGGAGTGGGGGCGGGGAGTGGGGGCGGGGAGTGGGGGCGGGGAGTGGGGGCGGGGAGTGGGGGCGGGGAGTGGGGGCGGGGAGTGGGGGCGGGGAGTGGGGGCGGGGAGTGGGGGCGGGGAGTGGGGGCGGGGAGTGGGGGCGGGGAGTGGGGGCGGGGAGTGGGGGCGGGGAGTGGGTGCGGGGAGTGGGTGCGGGGAGTGGGGGCGGGGAGTGGGGGCGGGGTGTGGGGGCGGGGAGCGGAGAGTGGGGAGCGGAGAGTGGGGAGCGGGGGCGGGGAGCGGAGAGTGGGGGGCGAGGAGTGGGGACGGGGAGTGGGGACGGGGAGTGGGGGCGGAGAGTGGGGACGGAGAGTGGGGACGGTGAGTGGGACGGGGAGTGCGGACGGGGAGAGAGCGGACGGGGAGTGGGGACGGGGAGTGGGGACGGAGAGTGGGGACGGGGAGTGGGGACGGTTAGTGGGGACGGTTAGTGGGTGCGGTTAGTGGGGGCGGGGAGTGGGGGCGGGGAGTGCGGGCGGGGAGTGGGGACGGGGAGTGGGGACGGTGGGTGGGGACGGGGAGTGGGGACGGGGAGTGGGGACGGGGAGTGGGGACGGGGAGTGGGGACTGTTAGTGGGGACGGTTAATGGGGGCGGGGAGTGGGGACGGGGAGTGGTGACGGAGGTGGGGACGGGGAGTGGGGACGGGGAGTGGGGGCGGGGAGCGGGGGCGGGGAGCGGGGGCGGGGAGCGGGGGCGGGGAGCGGGGGCGGGGAGCGGGGGCGGGGAGCGGGGACGGGGAGCGGGGACGGGGAGCGGGGACGGGGAGCGGGGACGGGGAGCGGGGACGGGGAGCGGGGGCGGAGAGCGGGGACGGAGAGCGGGGACGGAGAGCGGGGACGGAGAGCGGGGACGGTGAGTGGGGACGGGGAGTGCGGACGGGGAGTGCGGACGGAGGTGGGGACGGGGAGTGGGGACGGAGGTGGGGACGGTGAGTGGGGGCGGTGAGTGGGGGCGGTGAGTGTGGGCGGTAAGTGGGGGCGGGGAGTGGGGGCGGGGAGTGGGGGCGGGGAGTGGGGGCGGGGAGTGGGGGCGGGGAGTGGGGGCGGGGACTGGGGGCGGGGAGTGGGGGCGGGGAGTGGGGGCGGGGAGTGGGGGCGGTGGGTGGGGGCGGTGGGTGGGGACGGTGGGTGGGGACGGTGGGTGGGGACGGGGAGTGGGGACGGGGAGTGGGGACGGGGAGTGGGGACGGGGAGTGGGGACGGTTAGTGGGGGCGGGGAGTGGGGACGGTTATTGAGGGCGGGGAGTGGGGACGGTGGGTGGGGACGGTGGGTGTGGACGGGGGGTGGGGACGGGCAGTGGGGAGTGGGGACGGGGAGTGGGGACGGGGAGTGGGGACGGGGAGTGGGGACGGGGAGTGGGGACGGGGAGTGGGAAGTGGGGACGGGGAGTGGGTACGGGGAGTGGGGACGGGGAGTGGGTACGGGGAGTGGGTACGGGGAGTGGGGACGGGGAGTGGGGTCGGGGAGTGGGGACGGGTAGTGGGGTCGGGGAGTGGGGTCGGGGAGTGGGGACGGAGAGTGGGGACGGAGAGTGGGGACGGAGAGTGGGGACGGTGATTGGGGACGGAGAGTGGGGACGGAGAGTGGGGACGGGGAGTGGGGACGGGGAGTGGGGACGGAGAGTGGGGACGGAGAGTGGGGACGGAGAGTGGGGACGGAGAGTGGGGACGGAGAGTGGGGACGGAGAGTGGGGACGGTGAGTGACTACGGTGAGTGACTACGGTGAGTGACTACGGTGAGTGGGGAGTGGGAAGTGGGGACGGTGAGTGGGGACGGGGAGTGGGAAGTGGGGACGGGGAGTGAGGACGGGGAGTGGGAAGTGGGGACGGGGAGTGGGGACGGGGAGTGGGGACGGGGAGTGGGGACGGGGAGTGGGGACGGGGAGTGGGGACGGGGAGTGGGGTCGGGGAGTGGGGTCGGGGAGTGGGGACGGAGAGTGGGGGCGGTGAGTGGGGGCGGTGAGTGGGGGCGGGGAGTGGGGGCGGGGAGTGGGGGCGGGGAGTGGGGGCGGGGAGTGGGGGCGGGGAGTGGGGGCGGGGAGTGGGGGCGGGGAGTGGGGGCGGGGAGTGGGGGCGGGGAGTGGGGGCGGGGAGTGGGGGGCGGGGAGTGGGGGCGGGGAGTGGGGGCGGGGAGTGGGGGCGGGGAGTGGGGGCGGGGAGCGGAGAGTGGGGAGCGGGGGCGGGGAGCGGAGAGTGGGGGGCGAGGAGTGGGGACGGGGAGTGGGGACGGGGAGTGGGGGCGGAGAGTGGGGGCGGAGAGTGGGGACGGAGAGTGGGGACGGTGAGTGGGGACGGGGACGGAGAGCGGGGACGGGGAGCGGGGACGGGGAGCGGGGACGGGGAGCGGCGACGGGGAGCGGCGACGGGGAGCGGGGACGGTGAGCGGGGACGGGGACGGGGAGTGGGGACGGGGAGTGGGGACGGGGAGTGGGGACGGGGAGTGGGGACGGGGAGTGGGGACGGGGAGTGGGGACGGTTAGTGGGGACGGTTAGTGGGGACGGGGAGTGGGGGCGGGGAGTGGGGGCGGGGTGTGGGGGCGGGGAGTGGGGGCGGGGAGTGGGGGCGGGGAGTGGGGGCGGGGAGTGGGGGCGGGGAGTGGGGGCGGGGAGTGGGGGCGGGGAGTGGGGGCGGGGAGTGGGGGCGGGGAGTGGGGGCGGGGAGTGGGGGCGGGGAGTGGGGGCGGGGACGGTTATTGGGGGCGGGGAGTGGGGATGGGGAGTGGGGACGATGTGTGGGGACGAGGAGTGGGGCCGGTGAGTGGGGCCGGTGAGTGGGGCCGGTGAGTGGGGCCGGTGAGTGGGGCCGGTGAGTGGGGCCGGTGAGTGGGGCCGGTGAGTGGGGGCGGTGAGTGGGGGCGGTGAGTGGGGGCGGGGAGTGGGGGCGGGGAGTGGGGGCGGTGAGTGGGGGCGGGGAGTGGGGGCGGGGAGTGGGGGCGGGGAGTGGGGGCGGGGAGTGGGGGCGGGGAGTGGGGGCGGGGAGTGGGGGCGGGGAGTGGAAGCGGGGAGTGGGGGCGGGGAGTGGGGGCGGGGAGTGGGGGCGGGGAGTGGGGGCGGGGAGTGGGGGCGGGGAGTGGGGGCGGGGAGTGGGGGCGGGGAGTGGGGGCGGGGAGTGGGGGCGGGGAGTGGGTGCGGGGAGTGGGTGCGGGGAGTGGGGGCGGGGAGTGGGGGCGGGGAGCGGAGAGTGGGGAGCGGGGGCGGGGAGCGGAGAGTGGGGGGCGAGGAGTGGGGACGGGGAGTGGGGACGGGGAGTGGGGGCGGAGAGTGGGGGCGGAGAGTGGGGACGGAGAGTGGGGACGGTGAGTGGGGACGGGGAGTGCGGACGGGGAGAGAGCGGACGGGGAGTGGGGACGGGGAGTGGGGACGGAGAGTGGGGACGGGGAGTGGGGACGGTTAGTGGGGACGGTTAGTGGGTGCGGTTAGTGGGGGCGGGGAGTGGGGGCGGGGAGTGCGGGCGGGGAGTGGGGACGGGGAGTGGGGACGGTGGGTGGGGACGGGGAGTGGGGACGGGGAGTGGGGACGGGGAGTGGGGACGGGGAGTGGGGACTGTTAGTGGGGACGGTTAATGGGGGCGGGGAGTGGGGACGGGGAGTGGTGACGGAGGTGGGGACGGGGAGTGGGGACGGGGAGTGGGGGCGGGGAGCGGGGGCGGGGAGCGGGGGCGGGGAGCGGGGACGGGGAGCGGGGACGGGGAGCGGGGGCGGGGAGCGGGGACGGGGAGCGGGGACGGGGAGCGGGGACGGGGAGCGGGGACAGGGAGCGGGGGCGGAGAGCGGGGACGGAGAGCGGGGACGGAGAGCGGGGACGGAGAGCGGGGACGGAGAGCGGGGACGGTGAGTGGGGACGGGGAGTGCGGACGGGGAGTGCGGACGGAGGTGGGGACGGGGAGTGGGGACGGAGGTGGGGACGGTGAGTGGGGGCGATGAGTGGGGGCGGTGAGTGTGGGCGGTGAGTGGGGGCGGGGAGTGGGGGCGGGGAGTGGGGGCGGGGAGTGGGGGCGGGGAGTGGGGGCGGGGAGTGGGGGCGGGGGAGTGGGGGCGGGGAGTGGGGGCGGGGAGTGGGGGCGGGGACTGGGGGCGGGGAGTGGGGGCGGGGAGTGGGGGCGGGGAGTGGGGGCGGTGGGTGGGGACGGTGGGTGGGGACGGTGGGTGGGGACGGGGAGTGGGGACGGGGAGTGGGGACGGGGAGTGGGGACGGGGAGTGGGGACGGTTAGTGGGGGCGGGGAGTGGGGACGGTTATTGAGGGCGGGGAGTGGGGACGGTGGGTGGGGACGGTGGGTGTGGACGGGGGGTGGGGACGGGCAGTGGGGAGTGGGGACGGGGAGTGGGGACGGGGAGTGGGGACGGGGAGTGGGGACGGGGAGTGGGGACGGGGAGTGGGAAGTGGGGACGGGGAGTGGGTACGGGGAGTGGGGACGGGGAGTGGGTACGGGGAGTGGGTACGGGGAGTGGGTACGGGGAGTGGGTACGGGGAGTGGGGACGGGGAGTGGGGTCGGGGAGTGGGGACGGGTAGTGGGGTCGGGGAGTGGGGTCGGGGAGTGGGGACGGAGAGTGGGGACGGAGAGTGGGGACGGAGAGTGGGGACGGTGATTGGGGACGGAGAGTGGGGACGGAGAGTGGGGACGGGGAGTGGGGACGGGGAGTGGGGACGGAGAGTGGGGACGGAGAGTGGGGACGGAGAGTGGGGACGGAGAGTGGGGACGGAGAGTGGGGACGGAGAGTGGGGACGGAGAGTGGGGACGGAGAGTGGGGACGGAGAGTGGGGACGGTGAGTGACTACGGTGAGTGACTACGGTGAGTGACTACGGTGAGTGGGGAGTGGGAAGTGGGGACGGTGAGTGGGGACGGGGAGTGGGAAGTGGGGACGGGGAGTGAGGACGGGGAGTGGGAAGTGGGGACGGGGAGTGGGGACGGGGAGTGGGGACGGGGAGTGGGGACGGGGAGTGGGGACGGGGAGTGGGGACGGGGAGTGGGGACGGGGAGTGGGGACGGGGAGTGGGGACGGGGAGTGGGGACGGGGAGTGGGGTCGGGGAGTGGGGTCGGGGAGTGGGGTCGGGGAGTGGGGGCGGGGAGTGGGGGCGGGGAGTGGGGGCGGGGAGTGGGGGCGGGGAGTGGGGGCGGGGAGTGGGGGCGGGGAGTGGGGGCGGGGAGTGGGGGCGGGGAGTGGGGGCGGGGAGTGGGGGCGGGGAGTGGGGGCGGGGAGTGGGGGCGGGGAGTGGGGGCGGGGAGTGGGGGCGGGGAGTGGGGGCGGGGAGTGGGGGCGGGGAGTGGGGGCGGGGAGTGGGGGCGGGGAGTGGGGGCGGGGAGTGGGGGCGGGGAGTGGGGGCGGGGAGTGGGGGCGGGGAGTGGGGGCGGGGATTGGGGGCGGGGAGTGGGGGCGGGGAGTGGGGGCGGGGAGTGGGGGCGGGGAGTGGGGGCGGGGAGTGGGGGCGGGGAGTGGGGGCGGGGAGCGGAGAGTGGGGAGCGGGGGCGGGGAGCGGAGAGTGGGGGGCGAGGAGTGGGGACGGGGAGTGGGGACGGGGAGTGGGGGCGGAGAGTGGGGGCGGAGAGTGGGGACGGAGAGTGGGGACGGTGAGTGGGGACGGGGAGTGCGGACGGGGAGAGAGCGGACGGGGAGTGGGGACGGGGAGTGGGGACGGAGAGTGGGGACGGGGAGTGGGGACGGTTAGTGGGGACGGTTAGTGGGTGCGGTTAGTGGGGGCGGGGAGTGGGGGCGGGGAGTGGGGGCGGGGAGTGGGGGCGGGGAGTGGGGGCGGGGAGTGGGGGCGGGGAGTGCGGGCGGGGAGTGGGGACGGGGAGTGGGGACGGTGGGTGGGGACGGGGAGTGGGGACGGGGAGTGGGGACGGGGAGTGGGGACTGTTAGTGGGGACGGTTAATGGGGGCGGGGAGTGGGGACGGGGAGTGGGGACGGAGGTGGGGACGGGGAGTGGGGACGGGGAGTGGGGGCGGGGAGCGGGGGCGGGGAGCGGGGGCGGGGAGCGGGGGCGGGGAGCGGGGGCGGGGAGCGGGGGCGGGGAGCGGGGACGGGGAGCGGGGGCGGAGAGCGGGGACGGAGAGCGGGGACGGAGAGCGGGGACGGTGAGTGCGGACGGGGAGTGCGGACGGGGAGTGGGGACGGAGGTGGGGACGGTGAGTGGGGGCGATGAGTGGGGGCGGTGAGTGTGGGCGGTGAGTGGGGGCGGTGAGTGGGGGCGGGGAGTGGGGGCGGGGAGTGGGGGCGGGGAGTGGGGGCGGGGAGTGGGGGCGGGGAGTGGGGGCGGGGAGTGGGGGCGGGGGAGTGGGGGCGGGGAGTGGGGGCGGGGAGTGGGGGCGGGGAGTGGGGGCGGGGAGTGGGGGCGGGGACTGGGCGCGGGGAGTGGGCGCGGGGAGTGGGGGCGGGGAGTGGGGGCGGTGGGTGGGGACGGTGGGTGGGGACGGTGGGTGGGGACGGGGAGTGGGGACGGGGAGTGGGGACGGGGAGTGGGGACGGTTAGTGGGGGCGGGGAGTGGGGACGGTTATTGAGGGCGGGGAGTGGGGACGGTGGGTGGGGACGGTGGGTGGGGACGGTGGGTGTGGACGGGCAGTGGGGAGTGGGGACGGGGAGTGGGGACGGGGAGTGGGGACGGGGAGTGGGGACGGGGAGTGGGGACGGGGAGTGGGGACGGGGAGTGGGGTCGGGGAGTGGGGTCGGGGAGTGGGGGCGGGGAGTGGGGGCGGGGAGTGGGGGCGGGGAGTGGGGGCGGGGAGTGGGGGCGGGGAGTGGGGGCGGGGAGTGGGGGCGGGGAGTGGGGGCGGGGAGTGGGGGCGGGGAGTGGGGGCGGGGAGTGGGGGCGGGGAGTGGGGGCGGGGAGTGGGGGCGGGGAGTGGGGGCGGGGAGTGGGGGCGGGGAGTGGGGGCGGGGAGTGGGGGCGGGGAGTGGGGGCGGGGAGTGGGGGCGGGGAGTGGGGGCGGGGAGCGGAGAGTGGGGAGCGGGGGCGGGGAGCGGAGAGTGGGGGGCGAGGAGTGGGGACGGGGAGTGGGGACGGGGAGTGGGGGCGGAGAGTGGGGGCGGAGAGTGGGGGCGGAGAGTGGGGACGGTGAGTGGGGACGGGGAGTGCGGACGGGGAGAGAGCGGACGGGGAGTGGGGACGGGGAGTGGGGACGGAGAGTGGGGACGGGGAGTGGGGACGGTTAGTGGGGACGGTTAGTGGGGGCGGTTAGTGGGGGCGGGGAGTGGGGGCGGGGAGTGGGGGCGGGGAGTGGGGGCGGGGAGTGGGGGCGGGGAGTGCGGGCGGGGAGTGGGGACGGGGAGTGGGGACGGTGGGTGGGGACGGGGAGTGGGGACAGGGAGTGGGGACGGGGAGTGGGGACTGTTAGTGGGGACGGTTAATGGGGGCGGGGAGTGGGGACGGGGAGTGGTGACGGAGGTGGGGACGGGGAGTGGGGACGGGGAGTGGGGGCGGGGAGCGGGGGCGGGGAGCGGGGGCGGGGAGCGGGGGCGGGGAGCGGGGGCGGGGAGCGGGGACGGGGAGCGGGGACGGGGAGCGGGGGCGGAGAGCGGGGACGGAGAGCGGGGACGGAGAGCGGGGACGGTGAGCGGGGACGGGGAGCGCGGACGGGGAGCGCGGACGGGGAGCGGGGACGGAGGTGGGGACGGTGAGTGGGGGCGCTGTGTGGGGGCGGTGAGTGGGGGCGGTGAGTGGGGGCGGTGAGTGGGGGCGGGGAGTGGGGGCGGGGAGTGGGGGCGGGGAGTGGGGGCGGGGAGTGGGGGCGGGGAGTGGGGGCGGGGAGTGGGGGCGGGGAGTGGGGGCGGGGGAGTGGGGGCGGGGAGTGGGGGCGGGGAGTGGGGGCGGGGAGTGGGGGCGGGGAGTGGGGGCGGGGAGTGGGGGCAGGGAGTGGGGGCAGGGAGTGGGGGCGGGGAGTGGGGGCGGGGAGTGGGGGCGGTGGGTGGGGACGGTGGGTGGGGACGGTGGGTGGGGACGGGGAGTGGGGACGGGGAGTGGGGACGGGGAGTGGGGACGGGGAGTGGGGACGGGGAGTGGGGACGGTTAGTGGGGGCGGGGAGTGGGGACGGTTATTGAGGGCGGGGAGTGGGGACGGTGGGTGGGGACGGTGGGTGTGGACGGGGGGTGGGGACGGGCAGTGGGGAGTGGGGACGGGGAGTGGGGACGGGGAGTGGGGACGGGGAGTGGGGACGGGGAGTGGGGACGGGGAGTGGGAAGTGGGGACGGGGAGTGGGTACGGGGAGTGGGGACGGGGAGTGGGTACGGGAAGTGGGTACGGGAAGTGGGTACGGGGAGTGGGGACGGGGAGTGGGGTCGGGGAGTGGGGACGGGGAGTGGGGTCGGGGAGTGGGGTCGGGGAGTGGGGACGGAGAGTGGGGACGGAGAGTGGGGACGGAGAGTGGGGACGGTGATTGGGGACGGAGAGTGGGGACGGAGAGTGGGGACGGGGAGTGGGGACGGAGAGTGGGGACGGAGAGTGGGGACGGAGAGTGGGGACGGAGAGTGGGGACGGAGATTGGGGACGGAGAGTGGGGACGGAGAGTGGGGACGGAGAGTGGGGACGGTGAGTGACTACGGTGAGTGACTACGGTGAGTGACTACGGTGAGTGGGGAGTGGGAAGCGGGGACGGTGAGTGGGGACGGGGAGTGGGAAGTGGGGACGGGGAGTGAGGACGGGGAGTGGGAAGTGGGGACGGGGAGTGAGGACGGGGAGTGAGGACGGGGAGTGAGGACGGGGAGTGGGGACGGGGAGTGAGGACGGGGAGTGAGGACGGGGAGTGAGGACGGGGAGTGGGGACGGGGAGTGGGGACGGGGAGTGGGGTCGGGGAGTGGGGTCGGGGAGTGGGGACGGAGAGTGGGGACGGAGAGTGGGGACGGAGAGTGGGGACGGAGAGTGGGGACGGAGAGTGGGGACGGAGAGTGGGGACGGAGAGTGGGGACGGAGAGTGGGGACGGAGAGTGGGGACGGAGAGTGGGGACGGGGAGTGGGGACGGGTAGTGGGGACGGAGAGTGGGGACGGAGAGTGGGGACGGAGAGTGGGGACGGAGTGTGGGGAGGAGAGTGGGGACGGTGAGTGGGGACGGTGAGTGACTACGGTGAGTGACTACGGTGAGTGACTACGGTGAGTGACTACGGTGAGTGGGGATGGTTATTGGGGGCGGGGAGTGGGGGCGGGGAGTGGGGGCGGGGAGTGGGGGCGGCGAGTTGGGGCGGGGAGTGGGGGCGGGGAGTGGGGGCGGGGAGTGGGGACGGTTAGATGGGACGGTTAGTGGGGACGGTTACTGGGGACGGTTAGTGGGGGCGGGGAGTGGGGACGGTTATTGGGGGCGGGGAGTGGGGACAGTGGGTGGGGACGGTGGGTGGGGACGGGGAGTGGGGACGGGGAGTGGGGACGGGGAGTGGGGACGGGGAGTGGGGACGGGGGGTGGGTGCGGGGGGTGGGTGCGGGGGGTGGGTGCGGGGGGTGGGTGCGGGGGGTGGGTGCGGGGGGTAGGGGCGGGGGGTAGGGGCGGGGGGTGGGGACGGAGAGTGGGGACGGGGAGTGGGGGCGGGGAGTGGGGACGGAGAGTGGGGACGGAGAGTGGGGACGGTGGGTGGGGGCGGGGAGTGGGCGCGGGGGGTGGGCTCGGGGAGTGGGGACTTGGAGTGGGGACGGGGAGTGGGGACGGGGAGTGGGGACGGTTAGTGGGGGCGGTTAGTGGGGGCGGTTAGTGGGGGCGGTTAGTGGGGGCGGGGAGTGGGGACGGTTATTGGGGGCGGGGAGTGGGGACGGTGGGTGGGGACGGTGGGTGGGGACGGGGAGTGGGGACGGGGAGTGGGGGTGGGGAGTGGGGAGTGGGGACGGTGAATGGGGACGGGGAGTGGGGACGGGGAGTGGGGACGGGGAGTGGGGACGGAGAGTGGGGACGGAGAGTGGGGACGGAGAGTGGGGACGGAGAGTGGGGACGGAGAGTGGGGACGGAGAGTGGGGACGGAGAGTGGGGACGGAGAGTGGGGACGGAGAGTGGGGACGGAGAGTGGGGAGTGGGGACGGTTAGTGGGGTCGGAGAGTGGGGAAGGGGAGTGGGGAAGGGGAGTGGGGACGGGGAGTGGGGACGGGGAGTGGGGACGGGGAGTGGGGACGGGGAGTGGGGACGGGGAGTGGGGACGGGGAGTGGGGACGGGGAGTGGGGACGGGGAGTGGGGAAGGGGAGTGAGGAAGGGGAGTGGGGAAGGGGAGTGGGGACGGGGAGTGGGGACGGGGAGTGGGGACGGGGAGTGGGGACGGGGAGTGGGGACGGGGAGTGGGGACGGGGAGTGGGGACGGGGAGTGGGGACGGGGAGTGGGGACGGAGGTGGGGACGGAGGTGGGGACGGGGCGTGGGGACGGGGCGTGGGGACGGAGGTGGGGACGGTGAGTGGGAACGGTTAGTGGGGGCGATTAGTGGGGGCGGTTCGTGGGGGCGGTTCGTGGGGGCGGTTAGTGGGGGCAGGGAGTGGGGGCAGGGAGTGGGGGCAGGGAGTGGGGGCGGGCAGTGGGGGCGGGCAGTGGGGGCGGGGAGTGGGGGCGGGGAGTGGGGGCGGGGAGTGGGGGCGGGGAGTGGGGGCGGGGAGTGGGGGCGGGGAGTGGGGGCGGGGAGTGGGGGCGGGGAGTGGGGGCGGGGAGTGGGGGCGGGGAGTGGGGGCGGGGAGTGGGGGCGGGGAGTGGGGGCGGGGAGTGGGGACGGGGAGTGGGGACGGGGCGTGGGGACGGGGCGTGGGGACGGGGCGTGGGGACGGTTAGTGGGGACGGGGAGTGGGGACGGGGAGTGGGGACGGGGAGTGGGGGCGGGGAGTGGGGGCGGGGAGTGGGGACGGTGGGTGGGGACGGTGGGTGGGGACGGGGAGTGGGGACGGGGAGTGGGGACGGGGAGTGGGGACGGTGGGTGGGGACGGTGGGTGGGGACGGTGGGTGGGGACGGTGGGTGGGGACGGGGGGGTGGTTAAGGGGAGTGGTTACGGGGTGTGGGGACGGGCAGTGGGGACGGGGAGTGGGGAGTGGGGAGTGGGGACGGGGAGTGGGCACGGGGAGTGGGGACAGGGAGTGGGGACAGGGAGTGGGGACAGGGAGTGGGGACAGGGAGTGGGGACAGGGAGTGGGGACAGGGAGTGGGGACAGGGAGTGGGGACAGGGAGTGGGGACGCGGAGTGGGGACGCGGAGTGGGGACGGAGTGTGGGGACGGAGAGTGGGGACGGAGAGTGGGGACGGAGAGTGGGGACAGGGAGTGGGAAGTGGGGACGGGGAGTGGGTACGGGGAGTGGGGACGGTTAGCGGGGTCGGGGAGTGGGGACGGGGAGTGGGGACGGGGAGTGGGAACGGGGAGTGGGGAGTGAGGACGGGGAGTGGGGACGGGCAGTGGGGACGGGGAGAGGGGACGGGGGGAGGGGACGGGGAGTGGGGACGGGGAGTGGGGACGGGGAGTGGGGAGTGGGGAGTGGGGACGGGGAGTGGGGAGTGGGGACGGGGAGTGGGGAGTGGGGACGGGGAGTGGGGACGGTTAGTGGGGTCGGGGAGTGGGGACGGGGAGTGGGGACGGGGAGTGGGGACGAGGAGTGGGGACGGAGGTGGGGACGGAGAGTGGGGACGGGGAGTGGGGACGGAGAGTGGGGACGGAGAGTGGGGACGGAGAGTGGGGACGGGGAGTGGGGACAGGGAGTGGGGACGGGGAGTGGGGACGGGGAGTGGGGACGGGGAGTGGGGACGGAGAGTGGGGACGGTGAGTGACTACGGGGAGTGGGGACGGGGAGTGGGGACGGGGAGTGGGGACGGGGAGTGGGGACGGGGAGTGGGGACGGGGAGTGGGGACGGGGAGTGGGGACGGTTAGTAGGGACGGTTAGTGGGGGCGGTGAGTGGGGGCGGGGAGTGGGGGCGGGGAGTGGGGGCGGGGAGTGGGGGCGGGGAGTGGGGGCGGGGAGTGGGGGCGGGGAGTGGGGGCGGGGAGTGGGGGCGGGGAGTGGGGGCGGGGAGTGGGGACGGGGAGTGGGGACGGGGAGTGGGGACGGGGAGTGGGGACGGGGAGTGGGGACGGTTGGTGGGGACGGTGGGTGGGGACGGGGCGTGGGGACGGGGCGTGGGGACGGGGCGTGGGGACGGGGAGTGGGGACGGTTAGTGGGGACGGTTTGTGGGGACGGTTAGTGGGGACGGTTAGTGGGGGCGGGGAGTGGGGACAGTGGGTGGGGGTGGGGGGTGGGCGCGGGGGGTGGGGGCGGGGGGTGGGGGCGGGGAGTGGGGGCGGGGAGTGGGGACGGGGAGTGGGGAGTGGGGAGTGGGGAGTGGGGAGTGGGGAGTGGGGAGTGGGGAGTGGGGAGTGGGGAGTGGGGAGTGGGGACGGAGAGTGGGGACGGAGAGTGGGGACAGGGAGTGGGGACAGGGAGTGGGGACGCGGAGTGGGGACGCGGAGTGGGGACGCGGAGTGGGGACGCGGAGTGGGGACGGAGTGTGGGGACGGAGAGTGGGGACGGAGAGTGGGGACAGGGAGTGGGAAGTGGGGACGGGGAGTGGGTACGGGGAGTGGGGACGGTTAGCGGGGTCGGGGAGTGGGGACGGGGAGTGGGGACGGGGAGTGGGGACGGGGAGTGGGGACGGGGAGTGGGGACGGGGAGTGGGGAGTGAGGACGGGGAGTGGGGACGGGCAGTGGGGACGGGGAGAGGGGACGGGGAGAGGGGACGGGGAGAGGGGACGGGGAGTGGGGACGGGGAGTGGGGACGGGGAGTGGGGAGTGGGGAGTGGGGACGGGGAGTGGGGACGGGGAGTGGGGAGTGGGGACGGGGAGTGGGGACGGTTAGTGGGGTCGGGGAGTGGGGACGGGGAGTGGGGACGGGGAGTGGGGACGGGGAGTGGGGACGAGGAGTGGGGACGGAGAGTGGGGACGGAGAGTGGGGACGGAGAGTGGGGACGGAGAGTGGGGACGGAGAGTGGGGACGGGGAGTGGGGACGGAGAGTGGGGACGGAGAGTGGGGACGGAGAGTGGGGACGGAGAGTGGGGACGGGGAGTGGGGACGGGGAGTGGGGACGGGGAGTGGGGACGGGGAGTGGGGACGGGGAGTGGGGACGGGGAGTGGGGACGGGGAGTGGGGACGGGGAGTGGGGACGGGGAGTGGGGACGGAGAGTGGGGACGGAGAGTGGGGACGGAGAGTGGGGACGGAGAGTGGGGACGGAGAGTGGGGACGGAGAGTGGGGACGGTTAGTAGGGACGGTTAGTGGGGGCGGTGAGTGGGGGCGGGGAGTGGGGGCGGGGAGTGGGGGCGGGGAGTGGGGGCGGGGAGTGGGGGCGGGGAGTGGGGACGGGGAGTGGGGACGGGGAGTGGGGACGGGGAGTGGGGACGGGGAGTGGGGACGGGGAGTGGGGACGGTTGGTGGGGACGGTGGGTGGGGACGGGGCGTGGGGACGGGGCGTGGGGACGGGGAGTGGGGACGGTTAGTGGGGACGGTTTGTGGGGACGGTTTGTGGGGACGGTTAGTGGGGGCGGGGAGTGGGGGCGGGGGGTGGGGGCGGGGAGTGGGGGCGGGGAGTGGGGGCGGGGAGTGGGGGCGGGGAGTGGGGGCGGGGAGTGGGGGCGGGGAGTGGGGGCGGGGAGTGGGGGCGGGGAGTGGGGAGTGGGGAGTGGGGAGTGGGGAGTGGGAAGTGGGGAGTGGGGAGTGGGGAGTGGGGAGTGGGGACAGAGAGTGGGGACGGAGAGTGGGGACGGAGAGTGGGGACGGAGAGTGGGGACGGAGAGTGGGGACAGAGAGTGGGGACGGAGAGTGGGGACGGGGAGTGGGGACGGGGAGTGGGGACAGGGAGTGGGGACAGGGAGTGGGGACAGGGAGTGGGGACAGGGAGTGGGGACAGGGAGTGGGGACAGGGAGTGGGGAGTGGGGACGGGGAGTGGGGACGGTTAGTGGGGTCGGGGAGTGGGGACGGGGAGCGGGGACGGGGAGTGGGGACGGGGAGTGGGGACGGGGAGTGGGGACGGGGAGTGGGGACGGGGAGTGGGCACGGAGGTGGGGACGGGGAGTGGGCACGGAGGTGGGGACGGGGAGTGGGCACGGAGGTGGGGGCGGTTAGTGGGGGCGGTTAGTGGGGGCGGTTAGTGGGGGCGGTTAGTGGGGGCGGTTAGTGGGGGCGGTTAGTGGGGGCGGTTAGTGGGGGCGGTTAGTGGGGGCGGTTAGTGGGGGCGGTTAGTGGGGGTGGGGAGTGGGGGCGGGGAGTGGTGACGGGGAGTGGTGACGGGGCGTGGGGACGGGGAGTGGGGACGGGGAGTGGGGACGGGGAGTGGGGACGGTGAGTGGGGACGGTGAGTGGGGAGTGGGGACGGGGAGTGGGGACGGGGAGTGGGGACGGGGAGTGGGGACAGGGAGTGGGGAGTGGGGACGGGGAGTGGGGACGGGGAGTGGGGACGGTTAGTGGGGTCGGGGAGTGGGGACGGGGAGTGGGGACGGGGAGTGGGGACGGGGAGTGGGGACGGGGAGTGGGGACGGGGAGTGGGCACGGAGGTGGGGACGGGGAGTGGGCACGGAGGTGGGGACGGGGAGTGGGCGCGGTTAGTGGGGGCGGTTAGTGGGGGCGGTTAGTGGGGGCGGGGAGTGGGGGCGGGGAGTGGGGGCGGGGAGTGGTGACGGGGCGTGGGGACGGTTAGTGGGGACGGGGAGTGGGGACGGGGAGTGGGGACGGGGAGTGGGGACGGGGAGTGGGGACGGGGTGTGGGGACGGGGAGTGGGGACGGGGAGTGGGGAGTGGGGAGTGGGGATGGTGAGTGGGGAGTGGGGACGGGGAGTGGGGACGGGGAGTGGGGACGGAGAGTGGGGACGGAGAGTGGGGACGGAGAGTGGGGACGGGGAGTGGGGACGGGGAGTGGGGACGGGGAGTGGGGATGGGGAGTGGGGAGTGGGGAGTGGGGACGGGGTGTGGGGACGGGGTGTGGGGACGGGGTGTGGGGACGGGGTGTGGGGACGGGGAGTGGGAAGTGGGGACTGGGAGTGAGGACGGGGAGTGAGGACGGGGAGTGGGGACGGGGAGTGGGGACGGGGTGTGGGGTCGGGGAGTGGGGTCGGGGAGTGGGGACGGAGAGTGGGGACGGAGAGTGGGGACGGAGAGTGGGGACGGGGAGTGGGGACGGGGAGTGGGGACGGGGAGTGGGGACAGAGAGTGGGGACGGAGAGTGGGGACGGAGAGTGGGGACGGAGAGTGGGGACGGAGAGAGGGGACGGAGAGTGGGGACGGAGAGTGGGGAGGAGAGTGGGGACGGTGAGTGGGGACGGTGAGTGACTACGGTGAGTGACTACGGTGAGTGACTACGGTGAGTGGGGAGTGGGAAGTGGGGACGGTGAGTGGGGACGGGGAGTGGGAAGTGGGGACGGGGAGTGAGGACGGGGAGTGAGGACGGGGAGTGAGGACGGGGAGTGGGGACGGGGAGTGGGGACGGGGAGTGGGGACGGGGAGTGGGGTCGGGGAGTGGGGTCGGGGAGTGGGGTCGGGGAGTGGGGACGGAGAGTGGGGACGGAGAGTGGGGACGGAGAGTGGGGACGGAGAGTGGGGACGGAGAGTGGGGACGGTGATTGGGGACGGAGAGTGGGGACGGAGAGTGGGGACGGAGAGTGGGGACGGAGAGTGGGGACGGAGAGTGGGGACGGAGAGTGGGGAGGAGAGTGGGGACGGTGAGTGGGGACGGTGAGTGGGGACGGTGAGTGACTACGGTGAGTGACTACGGTGAGTGACTACGGTGAGTGGGGATGGTTATTGGGGGCGGGGAGTGGGGGCGGGGAGTGGGGGCGGGGAGTGGGGGCGGGGAGTGGGGGCGGTTATTGGGGGCGGGGAGTGGGGACGGTGGGTGGGGACGGAGAGTGGGTACGGAGAGTGGGGACGGAGAGTGGGGACGGAGAGTGGGGACGGAGAGTGGGGACGGAGAGTGGGGACGGAGAGTGGGGACGGAGAGTGGGGAGTGGGGACGGTTAGTGGGGTCGGAGAGTGGGGACGGGGAGTGGGGAAGGGGAGTGGGGACGGGGAGTGGGGACGGGGAGTGGGGACGGGGAGTGGGGACGGGGAGTGGGGACGGGGAGTGGGGACGGGGAGTGGGGACGGGGAGTGGGGACGGGGAGTGGGGAAGGGGAGTG
Source organism: Heterodontus francisci (assembly GCF_036365525.1). NCBI lineage: Eukaryota > Metazoa > Chordata > Chondrichthyes > Heterodontiformes > Heterodontidae > Heterodontus > Heterodontus francisci. Next base: position 205,291 of record NW_027141958.1, read on the forward strand.
GGGAAGGGGAGTGGGGACGGGGAGTGGGGACGGGGAGTGGGGACGGGGAGTGGGGACGGGGAGTGGGGACGGGGAGTGGGGACGGAGGTGGGGACGGGGCGTGGGGACGGAGGTGGGGACGGTGAGTGGGAACGGTGAGTGGGAACGGTTAGTGGGGGCGGTTAGTGGGGGCGGTTCGTGGGGGCGGTTCGTGGGGGCGGTTCGTGGGGGCGGTTCGTGGGGGCGGTTAGTGGGGGCGGTTAGTGGGGGCGGTTAGTGGGGGCAGGGAGTGGGGGCGGGGAGTGGGGGAGGGCAGTGGGGGCGGGGAGTGGGGGCGGGGAGTGGGGGCGGGGAGTGGGGGCGGGGAGTGGGGGCGGGGAGTGGGGGCGGGGAGTGGGGGCGGGGAGTGGGGGCGGGGAGTGGGGGCGGGGAGTGGGGGCGGGGAGTGAGGACGGGGAGTGGGGACGGGGAGTGGGGACGGGGCGTGGGGACGGGGCGTGGGGACGGTTAGTGGGGACGGGGAGTGGGGGCGGGGAGTGGGGACGGTGGGTGGGGACGGTGGGTGGGGACGGTGGGTGGGGACGGTGGGTGGGGACGGGGAGTGGGGACGGGGAGTGGGGACGGGGAGTGGGGACGGGGAGTGGGGACGGTGGGTGGGGACGGTGGGTGGGGACGGTGGGTGGGGACGGGGGGTGGGGACGGGGGGTGGGGACGGGGGGGTGGTTAAGGGGAGTGGTTACGGGGTGTGGGGACGGGCAGTGGGGACGGGGAGTGGGGAGTGGGGAGTGGGGAGTGGGGAGTGGGGAGTGGGGAGTGGGGAGTGGGGAGTGGGGAGTGGGGAGTGGGGACGGGGAGTGGGGACGGGGAGTGGGGACGGGGAGTGGGGACAGGGAGTGGGGACAGGGAGTGGGGACAGGGAGTGGGGACAGGGAGTGGGGACAGGGAGTGGGGACAGGGAGTGGGGACGCGGAGTGGGGACGCGGAGTGGGGACGGAGTGTGGGGACGGAGTGTGGGGACGGAGAGTGGGGACGGAGAGTGGGGACAGGGAGTGGGAAGTGGGGACGGTGAGTGGGTACGGGGAGTGGGGACGGTTAGCGGGGTCGGGGAGTGGGGACGGGGAGTGGGGACGGGGAGTGGGGACGGGGAGTGGGAACGGGGAGTGGGGAGTGAGGACGGGGAGTGGGGACGGGGAGAGGGGACGGGGAGAGGGGACGGGGAGTGGGGAGTGGGGAGTGGGGACGGGGAGTGGGGAGTGGGGACGGGGAGTGGGGAGTGGGGACGGGGAGTGGGGACGGTTAGTGGGGTCGGGGAGTGGGGACGGGGAGTGGGGACGGGGAGTGGGGACGGGGAGTGGGGACGGGGAGTGGGGACGGGGAGTGGGGACGGGGAGTGGGGACGGGGAGTGGGGACGGAGAGTGGGGACGGTGAGTGGGGACGGGGAGTGGGGACGGGGAGTGGGGACGGGGAGTGGGGACGGGGAGTGGGGACGGGGAGTGGGGACGGGGAGTGGGGACGGTTAGTGGGGACGGTTAGTGGGGGCGGTGAGTGGGGGCGGGGAGTGGGGGCGGGGAGTGGGGGCGGGGAGTGGGGACGGGGAGTGGGGACGGGGAGTGGGGACGGGGAGTGGGGACGGGGAGTGGGGACGGTGGGTGGGGACGGTGGGTGGGGACGGGGCGTGGGGACGGGGCGTGGGGACGGGGCGTGGGGACGGGGAGTGGGGACGGGGAGTGGGGACGGTTAGTGGGGACGGTTTGTGGGGACGGTTAGTGGGGGCGGGGAGTGGGGACGGTGGGTGGGGGTGGGGGCTGGGCGCGGGGGGTGGGGGCGGGGGGTGGGGGCGGGGAGTGGGGGCGGGGAGTGGGGGCGGGGAGTGGGGACGGGGAGTGGGGAGTGGGGAGTGGGGAGTGGGGACGGAGAGTGGGGACGGAGAGTGGGGACGGAGAGTGGGGACGGAGAGTGGGGACGGAGAGTGGGGACGGAGAGTGGGGACGGAGAGTGGGGACGGGGAGTGGGGACGGGGAGTGGGGACGGGGAGTGGGGAGTGGGGACGGGGAGTGGGGATGGTTAGTGGGGTCGGGGAGTGGGGACGGGGAGTGGGGACGGGGAGTGGGGACGGGGAGTGGGGACGGGGAGTGGGGACGGGGAGTGGGCACGGGGAGTGGGCACGGAGGTGGGGACGGGGAGTGGGCACGGAGGTGGGGACGGGGAGTGGGCACGGTTAGTGGGGGCGGATAGTGGGGGCGGTTAGTGGGGGCGGTTAGTGGGGGCGGTTAGTGGGGGTGGGGAGTGGGGGCGGGGAGTGGTGACGGGGCGTGGGGACGGGGCGAGGGGACGGGGAGTGGGGACGGGGAGTGGGGACGGGGAGTGGGGATAGTGAGTGGGGAGTGGGGACGGGGAGTGGGGACGGGGAGTGGGGACGGGGAGTGGGGACAGGGAGTGGGGAGTGGGGACGGGGAGTGGGGACGGGGAGTGGGGACGGTTAGTGGGGTCGGGGAGTGGGGACGGGGAGTGGGGACGGGGAGTGGGGACGGGGAGTGGGGACGGGGAGTGGGGACGGAGGTGGGGACGGGGAGTGGGCACGGAGGTGGGCGCGGTTAGTGGGGGCGGTTAGTGGGGGCGGTTAGTGGGGGTGGGGAGTGGGGGCGGGGAGTGGGGGCGGGGAGTGGTGACGGGGAGTGGGGACGGGGAGTGGGGACGGGGAGTGGGGACGGTTAGTGGGGACGGTTAGTGGGGACGGGGAGTGGGGACGGGGAGTGGGGACGGGGAGTGGGGAGTGGGGAGTGGGGATTGTGAGTGGGGAGTGGGGACGGGGAGTGGGGACGGGGAGTGGGGACGGAGAGTGGGGACGGAGAGTGGGGACGGGGAGTGGGGACGGGGAGTGGGGACGGGGAGTGGGGAGTCGGGAGTGGGGACGGGGAGTGGGGACGGTTAGTGGGGTCGGGGAGTGGGGACGGGGAGTGGGGACGGGGAGTGGGGACGGTGGGTGGGGACGGTGGGTGGGGACGGGGAGTGGGGACGGGGAGTGGGGACGGGGAGTGGGGACGGGGAGTGGGGACGGTTAGTGGGGACGGGCGGTGGGTGGGGGCGGGGGGTGGGGGCGGGGAGTGGGGACGGGGAGTGGGGACGGGGAGTGGGGACGGGGAGTGGGGACTGCGATGGGGGACGGGGAGTGGGGAGTGGGGACGGGGAGTGGGGACGGTTAGTTTGGACGGTTAGTGGGGTCGGGGAGTGGGGACGGGGAGTGGGGACGGGGAGTGGGGACGGGGAGTGGGGACGGAGGTGGGGACGGAGGTGGGGACGGGGAGTGGGCACGGAGGTGGGGACGGTGAGTGGGAACGGTGAGTGGGGGCGGTTAATGGGGGCGGTTCGTGGGGGCGGGGAGTGGGGGCGGGGCGTGGGGTCAGTTAGTGGGGGCGGTTCCTGGGGGCGGTTCGTGGGGGCGGTTAATGGGGGCGGTTCGTGGGGGCGGGGAGTGGGGGCGGGGCGTGGGGTCAGTTAGTGGGGGCGGTTCCTGGGGGCGGTTCGTGGGGGCGGTTCGTGGGGGCGGTTCGTGGGGGCGGTTCGTGGGGGCGGTTCGTGGGGGCGGTTCGTGGGGGCGGTTCGTGGGGGCGGTTCGTGGGGACGGTTCGTGGGGACGGTTCGTGGGGACGGTTAGTGGGGGCGGTTTTTGGGGGAGGTTAGTGGGGGCGGTTAGTGGGGGCGGGGAGTGGGGGCGGGGAGTGGGGGCGGTTAATGGGGGAGGTTAGTGGGGGCGGTTAGTGGGGGCGGTTAGTGGGGGCGGGGAGTGGGGGCAGGGAGTGGGGGCAGGGAGTGGGGGCGGGGAGTGGGGGCGGGGAGTGGGGGCGGGGAGTGGGGACGGGGAGTGGGGGCGGGGAGTGGGGACGGGGCGTGGGGACGGGGCGTGGGGACGGGGCGTGGGGACGGGGCGTGGGGACGGGGCGTGGGGACGGGGCGTGGGGACGGGGCGTGGGGACGGGGAGTGGGGACGGTGGGTGGGGACGGGGAGTGGGGACGGGGAGTGGGGACGGGGAGTGGGGACGGGGAGTGGGGACGGTTCTTGTGGCGGGGAGTGGGGACGGTGGGTGGGGACGGGGGGTGGTTAAGGGGTGTGGTTACGGGGTGTGGTTACGGGGTGTGGTTACGGGGTGTGGGGACGGGCAGTGGGGACGGGGAGTGGGGACGGGGAGTGGGGAGTGGGGAGTGGGGAGTGGGGAGTGGGGAGTGGGGAGTGGGGAGTGGGGAGTGGGGAGTGGGGAGTGGGGAGTGGGGAGTGGGGAGTGGGGACGGGGAGTGGGGACGGGGAGTGGGGACGGGGAGTGGGGACGGGGAGTGGGGACGGGGAGTGGGGACGGGGAGTGGGGACAGGGAGTGGGGACGCGGAGTGGGGACGTAGTGTGGGGACGGAGAGTGGGGACGGGGAGTGGGAAGTGGGGACGGGGAGTGGGTACGGGGAGTGGGTACGGGGAGTGGGTACGGGGAGTGGGGACGGTTAGCGGGGTCGGGGAGCGGGGACGGGGAGCGGGGACGGGGAGCGGGGACGGGGAGCGGAGACGGGGAGCGGAGACGGGGAGTGGGGAGTGGGGACGGGGAGTGGGGACGGGGAGTGGGGACGGGGTGTGGGGAGTGGGGAGTGGGGAGTGGGGAGTGGGGACGGGGAGTGGGGATGGTTAGTGGGGTCGGGGAGTGGGGACGGAGAGTGGGGACGGAGAGTGGGGACGGAGAGTGGGGACGGAGAGTGGGGACGGAGAGTGGGGACGGGGAGTGGGGACGGGGAGTGGGGACGGGGAGTGGGGACGGGGAGTGGGGACGGGGAGTGGGGACGGAGAGTGGGGACGGAGAGTGGGGACGGAGAGTGGGGACGGAGAGTGGGGACGGAGAGTGGGGATGGTGAGTGACTACGGGGAATGGGGACGGGGAGTGGGAACGGGGAGTGGGGACGGTTAGTGGGGACGGTTAGTGGGGGCGGTGAGTGGGGGTGGTGAGTGGGGGCGGGAAGTGGGCGCAGGGAGTGGGGACGGGGAGTGGGGACGGGGAGTGGGGACGGGGAGTGGGGACGGTTGGTGGGGACGGTGGGTGGGGACGGTGGGTGGGGAAGGGGCGTGGGGACGGGGCGTGGGGACGGGGCGTGGGGACGGGGCGTGGGGACGGGGCGTGGGGACGGGGCGTGGGGACGGGGCGTGGGGACGGGGCGTGGGGACGGGGCGTGGGGACGGGGCGTGGGGACGGGGCGTGGGGACGGGGCGTGGGGACGGGGCGTGGGGACGGTTAGTGGGGACGGTTTGTGGGGACGGTTAGTGGGGACGGTTAGTGGGGGCGGGGAGTGGGGACGGTTATTGGGGGCGGGGAGTGGGGACGGTGGGTGGGGGCGGGGAGTGGGCGCGGGGGGTGGGGGCGGGGGGTGGGGGCGGGGGGTGGGGACGGGGAGTGGGGAGTGGGGAGTGGGGAGTGGGGACGGGGAGTGGGGACGGGGTGTGGGGACGAGGAGTGGGGACGGAGAGTGGGGACGGAGAGAGGGGACGGGGAGTGGGGAGTGGGGACGGGGAGTGGGGACGGTTAGTGGGGTCGGGGAGTGGGGACGGGGAGTGGGGACGGGGAGTGGGGACGGGGAGTGGGGACGGGAGGTGGGGACGGGGAGTGGGCACGGAGGTGGGGACGGGGAGTGGGCACGGAGGTGGGGACGGGGAGTGTGAACGGGTAGAGGGGGCGGTTAGTGGGGGCGGTTAGTGGGGGCGGTTAGTGGGGGCGGTTAGTGGGGGCGGGGAGTGGGGGCGGGGAGTGGGGGCGGGGAGTGGGGGCGGGGAGTGGGGGCGGGGAGTGGGGGCGGGGAGTGGGGGCGGGGAGTGGGGGCGGGGAGTGGGGGCGGGGCGTGGGGGCGGGGAGTGGGGACGGGGAGTGGGGACGGGGAGTGGGGACGGGGAGTGGGGAGTGGGGAGTGGGGAGTGGGGAGTGGGGAGTGGGTAGTGGGGAGTGGGGAGTGGGGAGTGGGGACGGGGAGTGGGGACGGGGAGTGGGGACGGGGAGTGGGGATGGGGAGTGGGGACGGGGAGTGAGGACGGGGAGTGAGGACGGGGAGTGGGGACAGGGAACGGGGAGTGGGGACGGTTAGTGGGGTCGGGGAGTGGGGACGGGGAGTGGGGACGGGGAGTGGGGACGGGGAGTGGGGACGGGGAGTGGGGACGGAGGTGGGGACGGGGAGTGGGCACGGAGGTGGGGACGGGGAGTGGGCACGGAGGTGGGGACGGGGAGTGGGCACGGTTAGTGGGGGCGGTTAGTGGGGGCGGTTAGTGGGGGCGGTTAGTGGGGGCGGTTAGTGGGGGCGGTTAGTGGTGACGGGGAGTGGTGACGGGGAGTGGTGACGGGGAGTGGGGACGGTTAGTGGGGACGGGGAGTGGGGAGTGGGGAGTGGGGAGTGGGGATGGTGAGTGGGGAGTGGGGACGGGGAGTGGGGACGGGGAGTGGGGACGGGGAGTGGGGACGGGGAGTGGGGACGGGGACGGGGAGTGGGGACGGTTAGTGGGGACGGGGAGTGGGGACGGGGAGTGGGGACGGGGAGTGGGGACGGTGGGTGGGGATGGTGGGTGGGGATGGTGGGTGGGGACGGTTAGTGGGGACGGTTAGTGGGGGCGGGCAGTGGGGACGGTGGGTGGGGGTGGGGGGTGGGGGCGTGGAGTGGGGGCGGGGAGTGGGGACGTGGAGTGGGGACGGGGAGTGGGGACGGGGAGTGGGGACTGCGATGGGGGACGGGGAGTGGGGAGTGGGGACGGGGAGTGGGGACGGTTAGTGGGGACGGTTAGTGGGGTCGGTGAGTGGGGACGGGGAGTGGGGACGGGGAGTGGGGACGGGGAGTGGGGACGGGGAGTGGGGACGGGGAGTAGGGACGGGGAGTGGGCACGGAGGTGGGGACGGTGAGTGGGAACGGTGAGTGGGAACGGTGAGTGGGGGCGGTTAGTGGGGGCGGTTAGTGGGGGCGGTTAGTGGGGGCGGTTAGTGGGGGCGGTTAGTGGGGGCGGTTAGTGGGGGCGGTTAGTGGGGGCGGTTAGTGGGGGCGGTTAGTGGGGGCGGTTAGTGGGGGCGGGGAGTGGGGGCGGGGAGTGGGGGCGGGGAGTGGGGGCGGGGCGTGGGGTCGGTTAGTGGGGTCGGGGAGTGGGGACGGGGAGTGGTGACGGAGGTGGGGAAGGGGAGTGGGGACGGAGGTGGGGGCGGGGAGTGGGGGCGGGGAGTGGGGGCGGGGAGTGGGGGCGGGGAGTGGGGGCGGGGAGTGGGGGCGGGGAGTGGGGGCGGGGAGTGGGGGCGGGGAGTGGGGGCGTGGAGTGGGGGCGTGGAGTGGGGGCGGGGAGTGGGGGCGGGGAGTGGGGGCGGGGAGTGGGGGCGGGGAGTGGGGGCGGGGGGTGGGGGCGGGGGTTGGGGGCGGGGAGTGGGGGCGGGGAGTGGGGGCGGGGAGTGGGGGCGGTGTGTGGGGACGGTGGGTGGGGACGGGGAGTGGGGGTGGGGAGTGGGGAGTGGGGACGGTGAATGGGGACGGGGAGTGGGGACGGGGAGTGATGACGGGGAGTGGGGACGGGGAGTGGGGACGGAGTGTGGGGACGGAGAGTGGGGACGGGGAGTGGGGACGGGGAGTGGGGACGGGGAGTGGGGACGGAGAGTGGGGACGGGGAGTGGGGACGGGGAGTGGGGACGGGGAGTGGGGACGGGGAGTGGGGAGTGGGGACGGGGAGTGGGGAGTGGGGACGGGGAGTGGGGAGTGGGGACGGGGAGTGGGGAGTGGGGACGGGGAGTGGGGAGTGGGGACGGGGAGTGGGGACGGGGAGTGGGGACGGGGCGTGGGGACGGGGCGTGGGGACGGGGCGTGGGGACGGGGCGTGGGGACGGGGCGTGGGGACGGGGCGTGGGGACGGGGCGTGGGGACGGGGCGTGGGGACGGGGCGTGGGGACGGGGCGTGGGGACGGGGAGTGGGGACGGTTAGTGGGGACGGTTTGTGGGGACGGTTAGTGGGGGCGGGGAGTGGGGACGGTTATTGGGGGCGGGGAGTGGGGACGGTGGGTGGGGGCGGGGAGTGGGCGCGGGGGGTGGGGGCGGGGGGTGGGGGCGGGGGGTGGGGGCGGGGGGTGGGGACGGGGAGTGGGGACGGGGAGTGGGGACGGGGAGTGGGGACGGGGAGTGGGGACGGGGAGTGGGGACGGGGTGTGGGGACGAGGAGTGGGGACGGAGAGTGGGGACGGAGAGAGGGGACGGGGAGTGGGGAGTGGGGACGGGGAGTGGGGACGGTTAGTGGGGTCGGGGAGTGGGGACGGGGAGTGGGGACGGGGAGTGGGGATGGAGGTGGGGACGGGGAGTGGGCACGGAGGTGGGGACGGGGAGTGGGCACGGAGGTGGGGACGGGGAGTGTGAACGGGTAGAGGGGGCGGTTAGTGGGGGCGGTTAGTGGGGGCGGTTAGTGGGGGCGGGGAGTGGGGGCGGGGAGTGGGGGCGGGGAGTGGGGGCGGGGAGTGGGGGCGGGGAGTGGGGGCGGGGAGTGGGGGCGGGGAGTGGGGGCGGGGAGTGGGGGCGGGGAGTGGGGGCGGGGCGTGGGGGCGGGGAGTGGGGACGGGGAGTGGGGACGGGGAGTGGGGACGGGGAGTGGGGAGTGGGGAGTGGGGAGTGGGGAGTGGGGAGTGGGTAGTGGGGAGTGGGGAGTGGGGAGTGGGGACGGGGAGTGGGGACGGGGAGTGGGGATGGGGAGTGGGGACGGGGAGTGAGGACGGGGAGTGGGGACAGGGAACGGGGAGTGGGGACGGTTAGTGGGGTCGGGGAGTGGGGACGGGGAGTGGGGACGGGGAGTGGGGACGGGGAGTGGGGACGGGGAGTGGGGACGGAGGTGGGGACGGGGAGTGGGCACGGAGGTGGGGACGGGGAGTGGGCACGGAGGTGGGGACGGGGAGTGGGCACGGTTAGTGGGGGCGGTTAGTGGGGGCGGTTAGTGGGGGCGGTTAGTGGGGGCGGTTAGTGGGGGCGGTTAGTGGGGGCGGTTAGTGGTGACGGGGAGTGGTGACGGGGAGTGGTGACGGGGAGTGGGGACGGTTAGTGGGGACGGGGAGTGGGGAGTGGGGAGTGGGGAGTGGGGATGGTGAGTGGGGAGTGGGGACGGTGAGTGGGGACGGGGAGTGGGGACGGGGAGTGGGGACGGGGAGTGGGGACGGGGACGGGGAGTGGGGACGGTTAGTGGGGACGGGGAGTGGGGACGGGGAGTGGGGACGGGGAGTGGGGACGGGGAGTGGGGACGGGGAGTGGGGACGGGGAGTGGGGACGGTGGGTGGGGATGGTGGGTGGGGACGGTTAGTGGGGACGGTTAGTGGGGGCGGGCAGTGGGGACGGTGGGTGGGGGTGGGGGGTGGGGGCGGGGAGTGGGGGCGGGGAGTGGGGACGTGGAGTGGGGACGGGGAGTGGGGACGGGGAGTGGGGACTGCGATGGGGGACGGGGAGTGGGGAGTGGGGACGGGGAGTGGGGACGGTTAGTGGGGACGGTTAGTGGGGTCGGTGAGTGGGGACGGGGAGTGGGGACGGGGAGTGGGGACGGGGAGTGGGGACGGGGAGTGGGGACGGGGAGTAGGGACGGGGAGTGAGCACGGAGGTGGGGACGGTGAGTGGGAACGGTGAGTGGGAGCGGTGAGTGGGGGCGGTGAGTGGGGGCGGTTAGTGGGGGCGGTTAGTGGGGGCGGTTAGTGGGGGCGGTTAGTGGGGGCGGTTAGTGGGGGCGGTTAGTGGGGGCGGTTAGTGGGGGCGGTTAGTGGGGGCGGTTAGTGGGGGCGGTTAGTGGGGGCGGGGAGTGGGGGCGGGGAGTGGGGGCGGGGAGTGGGGGCGGGGCGTGGGGTCGGTTAGTGGGGTCGGGGAGTGGGGACGGGGAGTGGTGACGGAGGTGGGGAAGGGGAGTGGGGACGGAGGTGGGGACGGTGAGTGGGGGCGGGGAGTGGGGGCGGGGAGTGGGGGCGGGGAGTGGGGGCGGGGAGTGGGGGCGGGGAGTGGGGGCGGGGAGTGGGGGCGGGGAGTGGGGGCGGGGAGTGGGGGCGGGGAGTGGGGGCGGGGAGTGGGGGCGGGGAGTGGGGGCGGGGGGTGGGGGCGGGGGGTGGGGGCGGGGGGTGGGGGCGGGGAGTGGGGGCGGGGAGTGGGGGCGGGGAGTGGGGGCGGTGTGTGGGGACGGTGGGTGGGGACGGGGAGTGGGGGTGGGGAGTGGGGAGTGGGGACGGTGAATGGGGACGGGGAGTGGGGACGGGGAGTGAGGACGGGGAGTGGGGACGGGGAGTGGGGACGGAGTGTGGGGACGGAGAGTGGGGACGGGGAGTGGGGACGGGGAGTGGGGACGGGGAGTGGGGACGGGGAGTGGGGACGGAGAGTGGGGACGGGGAGTGGGGACGGGGAGTGGGGACGGGGAGTGGGGACGGGGAGTGGGGAGTGGGGACGGGGAGTGGGGAGTGGGGACGGGGAGTGGGGAGTGGGGACGGGGAGTGGGGAGTGGGGACGGGGAGTGGGGACGGGGAGTGGGGACGGGGAGTGGGGACGGGGAGTGGGGAAGGGGAGTGGGGAAGGGGAGTGGGGAAGGGGAGTGGGGACGGGGAGTGGGGACGGGGAGTGGGGACGGGGAGTGGGGACGGTTAGTGGGGACGGGGAGTGGGGACGGGGAGTGGGGACGGGGAGTGGGGACGGGGAGTGGGGACGGGGAGTGGGGACGGGGAGTGGGGACGGTGGGTGGGGACGGTGGGTGGGGACGGTGGGTGGGGACGGTTAGTGGGGACGGTTAGTGGGGGCGGGCGGTGGGGACGGTGGGTGGGGGCGGGGGGTGGGGGCGGGGAGTGGGGGCGGGGAGTGGGGACGGGGAGTGGGGACTGCGATGGGGGACGGGGAGTGGGGACGGGGAGTGGGGACGGTTAGTGGGGACGGTTAGTGGGGTCGGGGAGTGGGGACGGGGAGTGGGGACGGGGAGTGGGGACGGGGAGTGGGGACGGGGAGTGGGGACGGGGAGTGGGGACGGTGAGTGGGGACGGTGAGTGGGAACGGTGAGTGGGGGCGGTTAGTGGGGGCGGTTAGTGGGGGCGGTTAGTGGGGGCGGTTAGTGGGGGCGGTTAGTGGGGGCGGGGAGTGGGGGCGGGGAGTGGGGGCGGGGAGTGGGGGCGGGGCGTGGGGGCGGGGCGTGGGGTCGGTTAGTGGGGTCGGGGAGTGGGGACGGGGAGTGGTGACGGAGGTGGGGAAGGGGAGTGGGGACGGAGAGTGGGGACGGTGAGTGGGGGCGGGGAGTGGGGGCGGGGAGTGGGGGCGGGGAGTGGGGGCGGGGAGTGGGGGCGGGGAGTGGGGGCGGGGAGTGGGGGCGGGGAGTGGGGGCGGGGAGTGGGGGCGGGGAGTGGGGGCGGTGTGTGGGGGCGGTGGGTGGGGACGGGAAGTGGGGGTGGGGAGTGGGGAGTGGGGACGGTGAATGGGGACGGGGAGTGGGGACGGGGAGTGGGGACGGGGAGTGGGGACGGGGAGTGGGGACGGGGAGTGGGGACGGGGAGTGGGGACGGGGAGTGGGGACGGGGAGTGGGGACGGGGAGTGGGGACGGGGAGTGGGGACGGGGAGTGGGGACGGGGAGTGGGGACGGGGAGTGGGGACGGGGAGTGGGGACGGGGAGTGGGGACGGGGAGTGGGGACGGGGAGTGGGGAGTGGGGACGGGGAGTGGGGAGTGGGGACGGGGAGTGGGGAGTGGGGACGGGGAGTGGGGACGGGGAGTGGGGAATGGGGACGGGGAGTGGGGACGGGGAGTGGGGAAGGGGAGTGGGGAAGGGGAGTGGGGAAGGGGAGTGGGGAAGGGGAGTGGGGAAGGGGAGTGGGGAAGGGGAGTGGGGAAGGGGAGTGGGGAAGGGGAGTGGGGAAGGGGAGTGGGAACGGGGAGTGGGGACGGGGTGTGGGGACGGGGAGTGGGGACGGGGAGTGGGGACGGGGAGTGGGGACGGGGAGTGGGGACGGGGAGTGGGGACGGGGAGTGGGGACGGGGAGTGGGGACGGGGAGTGGGGACGGGGAGTGGGGACGGAGGTGGGGACGGGGCGTGGGGGCGGGGAGTGGGGGCGGGGGGTGGGGGCGGGGGGTGGGGGCGGGGGGTGGGGGCGGGGAGTGGGGGCGGGGAGTGGGGGCGGTGTGTGGGGACGGTGGGTGGGGACGGGGAGTGGGGACGGGGAGTGGTGACGGAGGTGGGGAAGGGGAGTGGGGACGGAGGTGGGGACGGTGAGTGGGGGCGGGGAGTGGGGGCGGGGAGTGGGGGCGGGGAGTGGGGGCGGGGAGTGGGGGCGGGGAGTGGGGGCGGGGAGTGGGGGCGGGGAGTGGGGGCGGGGAGTGGGGGCGGGGAGTGGGGGCGGGGAGTGGGGGCGGGGGGTGGGGGCGGGGGGTGGGGGCGGGGAGTGGGGGCGGGGAGTGGGGGCGGGGAGTGGGGGCGGTGTGTGGGGACGGTGGGTGGGGACGGTGGGTGGGGACGGGGAGTGGGGACGGGGAGTGGGGGTGGGGAGTGGGGAGTGGGGACGGTGAATGGGGACGGGGAGTGGGGACGGGGAGTGAGGACGGGGAGTGGGGACGGGGAGTGGGGACGGAGTGTGGGGACGGAGAGTGGGGACGGGGAGTGGGGACGGGGAGTGGGGACGGGGAGTGGGGACGGGGAGTGGGGACGGAGAGTAGGGACGGGGAGTGGGGACGGGGAGTGGGGACGGGGAGTGGGGACGGGGAGTGGGGAGTGGGGACGGGGAGTGGGGAGTGGGGACGGGGAGTGGGGAGTGGGGACGGGGAGTGGGGAGTGGGGACGGGGAGTGGGGACGGGGAGTGGGGACGGGGAGTGGGGACGGGGAGTGGGGAAGGGGAGTGGGGAAGGGGAGTGGGGAAGGGGAGTGGGGAAGGGGAGTGGGGACGGGGAGTGGGGACGGGGAGTGGGGACGGGGAGTGGGGACGGTTAGTGGGGACGGGGAGTGGGGACGGGGAGTGGGGACGGGGAGTGGGGACGGGGAGTGGGGACGGGGAGTGGGGACGGGGAGTGGGGACGGTGGGTGGGGACGGTGGGTGGGGACGGTGGGTGGGGACGGTTAGTGGGGACGGTTAGTGGGGGCGGGCGGTGGGGACGGTGGGTGGGGGCGGGGGGTGGGGGCGGGGAGTGGGGGCGGGGAGTGGGGACGGGGAGTGGGGACTGCGATGGGGGACGGGGAGTGGGGACGGGGAGTGGGGACGGTTAGTGGGGACGGTTAGTGGGGTCGGGGAGTGGGGACGGGGAGTGGGGACTGGGAGTGGGGACGGGGAGTGGGGACGGGGAGTGGGGACGGGGAGTGGGGACGGGGAGTGGGGACGGTGAGTGGGGACGGTGAGTGGGAACGGTGAGTGGGGGCGGTTAGTGGGGGCGGTTAGTGGGGGCGGTTAGTGGGGGCGGTTAGTGGGGGCGGTTAGTGGGGGCGGTTAGTGGGGGCGGTTAGTGGGGGCGGGGAGTGGGGGCGGGGAGTGGGGGCGGGGAGTGGGGGCGGGGAGTGGGGGCGGGGTGTGGGGGCGGGGCGTGGGGTCGGTTAGTGGGGTCGGGGAGTGGGGACGGGGAGTGGTGACGGAGGTGGGGAAGGGGAGTGGGGACGGAGAGTGGGGACGGTGAGTGGGGGCGGGGAGTGGGGGCGGGGAGTGGGGGCGGGGAGTGGGGGCGGGGAGTGGGGGCGGGGAGTGGGGGCGGGGAGTGGGGGCGGGGAGTGGGGGCGGGGAGTGGGGGCGGGGAGTGGGGGCGGTGTGTGGGGGCGGTGGGTGGGGACGGGAAGTGGGGGTGGGGAGTGGGGAGTGGGGACGGTGAATGGGGACGGGGAGTGGGGACGGGGAGTGAGGACGGGGAGTGGGGACGGGGAGTGGGGACGGGGAGTGGGGACGGGGAGTGGGGACGGGGAGTGGGGACGGGGAGTGGGGACGGGGAGTGGGGACGGGGAGTGGGGACGGAGAGTGGGGACGGGGAGTGGGGACGGGGAGTGGGGACGGGGAGTGGGGACGGGGAGTGGGGACGGGGAGTGGGGACGGGGAGTGGGGACGGGGAGTGGGGACGGGGAGTGGGGACGGGGAGTGGGGACGGGGAGTGGGGAGTGGGGACGGGGAGTGGGGAGTGGGGACGGGGAGTGGGGAGTGGGGACGGGGAGTGGGGACGGGGAGTGGGGAGTGGGGACGGGGAGTGGGGACGGGGAGTGGGGAAGGGGAGTGGGGAAGGGGAGTGGGGAAGGGGAGTGGGGAAGGGGAGTGGGGAAGGGGAGTGGGGAAGGGGAGTGGGGAAGGGGAGTGGGGAAGGGGAGTGGGGAAGGGGAGTGGGGACGGGGAGTGGGGACGGGGTGTGGGGACGGGGAGTGGGGACGGGGAGTGGGGACGGGGAGTGGGGACGGGGAGTGGGGACGGGGAGTGGGGACGGGGAGTGGGGACGGGGAGTGGGGACGGAGGTGGGGACGGGGCGTGGGGACGGAGGTGGGGACGGTGAGTGGGAACGGTGAGTGGGGGCGGTTCGTGGGGGCGGTTCGTGGGGGCGGTTCGTGGGGCCGGTTCGTGGGGGCGGGGAGTGGGGGCGGGGAGTGGGGGCGGGGAGTGGGGGCGGGGAGTGGGGGCGGGGAGTGGGGGCGGGGAGTGGGGGCGGGGAGTGGGGGCGGTGGGTGGGGACGGTGGGTGGGGACGGGGAGTGGGGGCGGGGCGTGGGGACGGGGCGTGGGGACGGGGCGTGGGGACGGGGCGTGGGGACGGGGCGTGGGGACGGGGCGTGGGGACGGGGCGTGGGTGCGGGGCGTGGGTGCGGGGCGTGGGTGCGGGGAGTGGGGGCGGGGAGTGGGGGCGGGGAGTGGGGGCGGGGAGTGGGGACGGTGGGTGGGGACGGTGGGTGGGGATGGGGAGTGGGGACGGTTCTTGTGGCGGGGAGTGGGGACGGTGGGTGGGGACAGTGGGTGGGGACGGGGGGTGGGGACGGGGGGTGGGGACGGGGGGTGGTTAAGGGGTGTGGTTACGGGGTGTGGGGACGGGGTGTGGGGACGGGCAGTGGGGACGGGGAGTGGGGACGGGGAGTGGGGACGGGGAGTGAGGACGGGGAGTGGGGACGGGGAGTGGGGAGTGGGGAGTGGGGAGTGGGGAGTGGGGAGTGGGGAGTGGGGAGTGGGGAGTGGGGAGTGGGGAGTGGGGAGTGGGGAGTGGGGACGGGGAGTGGGGACGGTTCTTGTGGCGGGGAGTGGGGACGGTGGGTGGGGACAGTGGGTGGGGACGGGGGGTGGGGACGGGGGGTGGGGACGGGGGGTGGGGACGGGGGGTGGGGACGGGGGGTGGTTAAGGGGTGTGGTTACGGGGTGTGGGGACGGGCAGTGGGGACGGGGAGTGGGGACGGGGAGTGGGGACGGGGAGTGGGGACGGGGCGTGGGGGCGGGGAGTGGGGGCGGGGAGTGGGGGCGGGGAGTGGGGGCGGGGAGTGGGGACGGTGGGTGGGGACGGTGGGTGGGGATGGGGAGTGGGGACGGTTCTTGTGGCGGGGAGTGGGGACGGTGGGTGGGGACAGTGGGTGGGGACGGGGGGTGTGGACGGGGGGTGGTTAAGGGGTGTGGTTACGGGGTGTGGGGACGGGCAGTGGGGACGGGGAGTGGGGACGGGGAGTGGGGACGGGGAGTGGGGACGGGGAGTGGGGACGGGGAGTGGGGAGTGGGGAGTGGGGAGTGGGGAGTGGGGAGTGGGTAGTGGGGAGTGGGGACGGGGAGTGGGGACGGGGAGTGGGGACGGGGAGTGGGGACGCGGAGTGGGGACGCGGAGTGGGGACGGAGTGTGGGGACGGAGTGTGGGGACGGAAAGTGGGGACGGAAAGTGGGGACGGGGAGTGGGAAGTGGGGACGGGGAGTGGGTACGGGGAGTGGGTACGGGGAGTGGGTACGGGGAGTGGGTACGGGGAGTGGGTACGGGGAGTGGGTACGGGGAGTGGGTACGGGGAGTGGGTACGGGGAGTGGGGACGGTTAGCGGGGTCGGGGAGTGGGGACGGGGAGTGGGGAGTGAGGACGGGGAGTGGGTACGGGGAGTGGGTACGGGGAGTGGGTACGGGGAGTGGGTACGGGGAGTGGGGACGGTGAGTGGGGGTGGGGAGTGGGCGCGGGGAGTGGGGACGGGGAGTGGGGACGGGGAGTGGGGACGGGGAGTGGGGACGGGGAGTGGGGACGGGGAGTGGGGAGTGGGGACGGGGAGTGGGGAGTGGGGACGGGGAGTGGGGAGTGGGGACGGGGAGTGGGGACGGTTAGTGGGGTCGGGGAGTGGGGACGGGGAGTGGGGACGGAGAGTGGGGACGGAGAGTGGGGACGGAGAGTGGGGACGGAGAGTGGGGACGGAGAGTGGGGACGGAGAGTGGGGACGGAGAGTGGGGACGGAGAGTGGGGACGGAGAGTGGGGACGGAGAGTGGGGACGGGTAGTGGGGACGGGGAGTGGGGACGGAGAGTGGGGACGGAGAGTGGGGACGGTGAGTGACTACGGGGAGTGGGGACGGGGAGTGGGGACGGGGAGTGGGGACGGGGAGTGGGGACGGTTAGTGGGGACGGTTAGTGGGGGCGGTTAGTGGGGGCGGTGAGTGGGGGCGGTGAGTGGGGGCGGGGAGTGGGCGCGGGGAGTGGGGACGGGGAGTGGGGACGGGGAGTGGGGACGGTTGGTGGGGACGGTTGGTGGGGACGGTGGGTGGGGACGGGGCGTGGGGACGGGGCGTGGGGACGGTTAGTGGGGACGGTTTGTGGGGACGGTTAGTGGGGGCGGGGAGTGGGGACGGTTCTTGGGGGCGGGGAGTGGGGACGGTGGGTGGGGGCGGGGAGTGGGCGCGGGGGGTGGGGGCGGGGGGTGGGGGCGGGGAGTGGGGACGGGGAGTGGGGAGTGGGGAGTGGGGAGTGAGGAGTGGGGACGGGGAGTGGGGACGGAGAGTGGGGACGGAGAGTGGGGACGGGGAGTGGGGACGGGGAGTGGGGACGGGGAGTGGGGACGGGGAGTGGGGACGGGGAGTGGGGACGGGGAGTGGGGACGGGGAGTGGGGACGGGGAGTGGGGACGGGGAGTGGGGACGGGGAGTGGGGACAGGGAGTGGGGAGTGGGGACGGGGAGTGGGGACGGTTAGTGGGGTCGGGGAGTGGGGACGGGGAGTGGGGACGGGGAGTGGGGACGGGGAGTGGGGACGGGGAGTGGGGACGGGGAGTGGGGAAGGGGAGTGGGGAAGGGGAGTGGGGACGGGGAGTGGGGACGGAGGTGGGGACGGGGAGTGGGCACGGAGGTGGGGACGGGGAGTGGGCACGGAGGTGGGGACGGTGAGTGTGAACGGTTAGTGGGGGCGGTTAGTGGGGGCGGTTAGTGGGGGCGGTTAGTGGGGGCGGGGAGTGGGGGCGGGGAGTGGGGGCGGGGAGTGGGGGCGGGGAGTGGGGGCGGGGAGTGGGGGCGGGGAGTGGGGGCGGGGCGTGGGGACGGTTAGTGGGGACGGGGAGTGGGGACGGGGAGTGGGGACGGGGAGTGGGGAGTGGGGAGTGGGGAGTGGGGAGTGGGGAGTGGGGAGTGGGGAGTGGGGACGGTGAGTGGGGACGGGAAGTGGGGACGGTGAGTGGGGACGGTGAGTGGGGACTGTGAGTGGGGACGGGGAGTGGGGACGGGGAGTGGGGACTGAGAGTGGGGACTGAGAGTGGGGACGGAGAGTGGGGACGGAGAGTGGGGACGGAGAGTGGGGACGGGGAGTGGGGACGGGGAGTGGGGACGGTTTGTGGGGTCGGGGAGCGGGGACGGGGAGCGGGGACGGGGAGTGGGGACGGTGGGTGGGGACGGGGAGTGGGGACGGGGCGTGGGGACGGGGCGTGGGGACGGGGAGTGGGGACGGGGAGTGGGGACGGGGAGTGGGGACGGGGAGTGGGGACGGGGAGTGGGGACGGTTAGTGGGGACGGTTAGTGGGGACGGTTAGTGGGGACGGGCGGTGGGGGCGGGTGGTGGGGGCGGGGAGTGGGGATGGGGAGTGGGGACGGGGAGTGGGGACGGGGAGTGGGGACGGGGAGTGGGGAGTGGGGAGTGGGGACGGGGAGTGGGGACGGATAGTGGGGACGGGGAGTGGGGACGGGGAGTGGGGACGGGGAGTGGGGACGGGGAGTGGGGACGGGGAGTGGGGACGGGGAGTGGGGAGTGGGGACGGGGAGTGGGGACGGGGAGTGGGGACGGTTAGTGGGGTCGGGGAGTGGGGACGGGGTGTGGGGACGGGGAGTGGGGACGGGGAGTGGGGACGGGGAGTGGGGACGGGGAGTGGGGACGGGGAGTGGGGACGGGGAGTGGGCACGGAGGTGGGGACGGTGAGTGGTAACGGTTAGTGGGGGACGTTAGTGGGGGCGGTTAGTGGGGGCGGTTAATGGGGGCGGTTAATGGGGGCGGTTAATGGGGGCGGGGAGTGGGGGCGGGGAGTGGGGGCGGTTAGTGGGGGCGGGGAGTGGGGGCGGGGAGTGGGGGCGGGGAGTGGGGGCGGGGAGTGGGGGCGGGGCGTGGGGACGGTTAGTGGGGACGGTTAGTGGGGACGGTTAGTGGGGACGGTTAGTGGGGACGGAGGTGGGGACGGAGGTGGGGACGGTGAGTGGGGGCGATGAGTGGGGGCGGGGAGTGGGGGCGGGGAGTGGGGGCGGGGGAGTGGGGGCGGGGGAGTGGGGGCGGGGGAGTGGGGGCGGGGGAGTGGGGGCGGGGGAGTGGGGTCGGGGAGTGGGGTCGGGGAGTGGGGGCGGGGAGTGGGGGCGGGGAGTGGGGGCGGGGAGTGGGGGCGGGGAGTGGGGGCGGGGTGTGGGGGCGGTGGGTGGGGGCGGTGGGTGGGGACGGTGGGTGGGGACGGGGAGTGGGGACGGGGAGTGGGGACGGGGAGTGGGGACGGGGAGTGGGGACGGGGAGTGGGGACGGGGAGTGGGGGCGGGGAGTGGGGACGGTTATTGGGGACGGTGGGTGGGGACGGTGGGTGGGGACGGTGGGTGTGGACGGGGGGTGGGGACGGGCGGTGGGGAGTGGGGACGGGGAGTGGGGACGGGGAGTGGGGACGGGGAGTGGGGACTGAGAGTGGGGACTGAGAGTGGGGACGGAGAGTGGGGACGGAGAGTGGGGACGGGGAGTGGGGACGGGGAGTGGGGACGGGGAGTGGGGACGGGGAGTGGGGACGGGGAGTGGGGACGGGGAGTGGGGACGGTTAGTGGGGTCGGGGAGTGGGGACGGGGAGTGGGGACGGGAGTGGGGACGGGGAGTGGGGACGGGAGTGGGGACGGGGAGTGGGGACGGGGAGTGGGGACGGGGAGTGGGGACGGGGAGTGGGGACGGGGAGTGGGGACGGGGAGTGGGGACGGGGAGTGGGGACGGTGGGTGGGGACGGTGGGTGGGGACGGTGGGTGTGGACGGGGGGTGGGGACGGGCGGTGGGGAGTGGGGACGGGGAGTGGGGACGGGGAGTGGGGACGGAGAGTGGGGACGGAGAGTGGGGACGGAGAGTGGGGACGGAGAGTGGGGACGGAGAGTGGGGACGGAGAGTGGGGACGGAGAGTGGGGACGGAGAGTGGGAACGGAGAGTGGGGACGGAGAGTGGGGACGGAGAGTGGGGACGGGGAGTGGGGACGGAGAGTGGGGACGGAGAGTGGGGACAGGGAGTGGGGACGCGGAGTGGGGACGCGGAGTGGGGACGGAGTGTGGGGACGGAGAGTGGGGACGGGGAGTGGGAAGTGGGGACGGGGAGTGGGTACGGGGAGTGGTTAAGGGGTGTGGTTACGGGGTGTGGTTACGGGGTGTGGGGACGGGCAGTGGGGACGGGCAGTGGGGACGGGCAGTGGGGACGGGGAGTGGGGACGGGGAGTGGGGACGGGGAGTGGGGAGTGGGGAGTGGGGAGTGGGGAGTGGGGAGTGGGGAGTGGGGAGTGGGGAGTGGGGAGTGGGGAGTGGGGAGTGGGGACGGGGAGTGGGGACGGGGAGTGGGGACGGGGAGTGGGGACGGGGAGTGGGGACAGGGAGTGGGGACGCGGAGTGGGGACGGAGTGTGGGGACAGAGAGTGGGGACTGAGAGTGGGGACGGGGAGTGGGAAGTGGGGACGGGGAGTGGGTACGGGGAGTGGGTACGGGGAGTGGGGACGGTTAGCGGGGTCGGGGAGTGGGGACGGGGAGCGGGGACGGGGAGTGGGGACGGGGAGTGGGGACGGGGAGTGGGGACGGAGAGTGGGGACGGAGAGTGGGGACAGGGAGTGGGGACGCGGAGTGGGGACGGAGTGTGGGGACGGAGAGTGGGGACGGGGAGTGGGAAGTGGGGACGGGGAGTGGGTACGGGGAGTGGTTAAGGGGTGTGGTTACGGGGTGTGGTTACGGGGTGTGGGGACGGGGAGTGGGGACGGGGAGTGGGGACGGTTAGTGGGGGCGGGGAGTGGGGACGGTTATTGGGGACGGTGGGTGGGGACGGTGGGTGGGGAAAGGGGGTGGGGACGGGGGGTGGGGACGGGGGGTGGGGACGGGCGGTGGGGACGGGCGGTGGGGAGTGGGGACGGGGAGTGGGGACGGGGAGTGGGGACGGAGAGTGGGGACGGGGAGTGGGGACGGGGAGTGGGGACGGGGAGTGGGGACGGGGAGTGGGGACGGGGAGTGGGGACGGGGAGTGGGGATGGGGAGTGGGGTCGGGGAGTGGGGTCGGGGAGTGGGGTCGGGGAGTGGGGACGGGGAGTGGGGACGGGGAGTGGGGACTGAGAGTGGGGACGGGGAGTGGGGACGGGGAGTGGGGACGGGGAGTGGGGACGGGGAGTGGGGACGGGGAGTGGGGACGGGGAGTGGGGACGGTTAGTGGGGACGGTTAGTGGGGTCGGGGAGTGGGGACGGGGAGTGGGGACGGGGAGTGGGGACGGGGAGTGGGGACGGTGGGTGGGGACGGGGAGTGGGGACGGTGGAAGGGGAGTGGGGACGGGGAGTGGGGACGGGGAGTGGGGACGGGGAGTGGGGACGGGGAGTGGGGACGGGGAGTGGGGACGGGGAGTGGGGACGGAGAGTGGGGACGGGGAGTGGGGACGGAGAGTGGGGACGGAGAGTGGGGACGGAGAGTGGGGACGGAGAGTGGGGACGGAGAGTGGGGACGGGGAGTGGGGACGGGGAGTGGGGACGGGGAGTGGGGACGGGGAGTGGGGACGGAGAGTGGGGACGGAGAGTGGGGACAGGGAGTGGGGACGCGGAGTGGGGACGGAGTGTGGGGACGGAGAGTGGGGACGGAGAGTGGGGACGGAGAGTGGGGACGGGGAGTGGGAAGTGGGGACGGGGAGTGGGTACGGGGAGTGGTTAAGGGGTGTGGTTAAGGGGTGTGGTGACGGGGTGTGGTGACGGGGTGTGGGGACGGGCAGTGGGGACGGGCAGTGGGGACGGGCAGTGGGGACGGGGAGTGGGGACGGGGAGTGGGGACGGGGAGTGGGGACGGGGAGTGGGGAGTGGGGAGTGGGGAGTGGGGAGTGGGGAGTGGGGAGTGGGGACGGGGAGTGGGGACGGGGAGTGGGGACAGGGAGTGGGGACGGAGTGTGGGGACGGAGAGTGGGGACGGAGAGTGGGGACGGGGAGTGGGAAGTGGGGACGGGGAGTGGGTACGGGGAGTGGGTACGGGGAGTGGGGACGGTTAGCGGGGTCGGGGAGCGGGGACGGGGAGTGGGGAAGGGGAGTGGGGAAGGGGAGTGGGGACGGGGAGTGGGGACGGGGAGTGGGGACGGTGAGTGGGGACGGTGAGTGGGGACGGGGAGTGGGGAAGGAGAGTGGGGACGGGGAGTGGGGACGGGGAGTGGGGACGGGGAGTAGGGACGGGGAGTGGGGACGGGGAGTGGGGACGGGGAGTGGGGACGGGGAGTGGGGAGTGGGGACGGGGAGTGGGGACGGTTAGTGGGGTCGGGGAGTGGGGACGGGGTGTGGGGACGGGGAGTGGGGACGGGGAGTGGGGACGGGGAGTGGGGACGGGGAGTGGGGACGGGGAGTGGGGACGGAGGTGGGGACGGGGAGTGGGCACGGAGGTGGGGACGGTGAGTGGTAACGGTTAGTGGGGGACGTTAGTGGGGGCGGTTAGTGGGGGCGGTTAATGGGGGCGGTTAGTGGGGGCGGTTAGTGGGGGCGGTTAGTGGGGGCGGGGAGTGGGGGCGGGGAGTGGGGGCGGGGAGTGGGGGCGGGGAGTGGGGGCGGGGAGTGGGGGCGGGGAGTGGGGGCGGGGAGTGGGGGCGGGGAGTGGGGGCGGGGAGTGGGGGCGGGGAGTGGGGGCGGGGCGTGGGGACGGTTAGTGGGGACGGTTAGTGGGGACGGTTAGTGGGGACGGTTAGTGGGGACGGTTAGTGGGGTCGGGGAGTGGGGACGGGGAGTGGGGACGGGGAGTGAGGACGGAGGTGGGGACGGAGGTGGGGACGGAGGTGGGGACGGGGAGTGGGGACGGAGGTGGGGACGGGGAGTGGGGACGGAGGTGGGGACGGTGAGTGGGGGCGGTGAGTGGGGGCGGTGAGCGGGGGCGGTGAGCGGGGGCGGTGAGCGGGGGCGGGGAGCGGGGGCGGGGAGCGGGGGCGGGGAGCGGGGGCGGGGAGCGGGGGCGGGGAGTGGGGGCGGGGAGTGGGGGCGGGGAGTGGGGGCGGGGAGTGGGGGCGGGGAGTGGGGGCGGGGGAGTGGGGTCGGGGAGTGGGGTCGGGGAGTGGGGGCGGGGAGTGGGGGCGGCGAGTGGGGGCGGGGAGTGGGGGCGGGGAGTGGGGGCGGGGAGTGGGGGCGGGGAGTGGGGGCGGGGAGTGGGGGCGGGGAGTGGGGGCGGGGAGTGGGGGCGGGGAGTGGGGGCGGGGAGTGGGGGCGGGGAGTGGGGGCGGGGAGTGGGGGCGGGGAGTGGGGGCGGGGTGTGGGGGCGGGGTGTGGGGGCGGTGGGTGGGGACGGTGGGTGGGGACGGTGGGTGGGGACGGGGAGTGGGGACGGGGAGTGGGGACGGTTAGTGGGGGCGGGGAGTGGGGACGGTTATTGGGGACGGTGGGTGGGGACGGTGGGTGTGGACGGGGGGTGGGGACGGGCGGTGGGGAGTGGGGACGGGGAGTGGGGACGGGGAGTGGGGACGGGGAGTGGGGATTGAGAGTGGGGACGGAGAGTGGGGATTGAGAGTGGGGACGGGGAGTGGGGACGGAGAGTGGGGACGGAGAGTGGGGACGGAGAGTGGGGACGGGGAGTGGGGAGTGGGGACGGGGAGTGGGGACGGTTAGTGGGGTCGGGGAGTGGGGACGGGGAGTGGGGACGGGGAGTGGGGACGGGGAGTGGGGACGGGGAGTGGGGATTGAGAGTGGGGACGGAGAGTGGGGATTGAGAGTGGGGATTGAGAGTGGGGACGGGGAGTGGGGACGGAGAGTGGGGACGGAGAGTGGGGACGGGGAGTGGGGACGGAGAGTGGGGACGGGGAGTGGGGAGTGGGGACGGGGAGTGGGGACGGTTAGTGGGGTCGGGGAGTGGGGACGGGGAGTGGGGACGGGGAGTGGGGACGGGGAGTGGGGACGGGGAGTGGGGACGGGGAGTGGGGACGGGGAGTGGGGACGGGGGGTGGGGACGGGCGGAGGGGAGTGGGGACGGGGAGTGGGGACGGGGAGTGGGGACGGGGAGTGGGGACGGAGAGTGGGGACGGAGAGTGGGGACGGAGAGTGGGGACGGAGAGTGGGGACGGGGAGTGGGGACGGGGAGTGGGGACGGGGAGTGGGGACGGAGTGTGGGGACGGAGAGTGGGGACGGGGAGTGGGGACGGGGAGTGGGGACGGAGAGTGGGGACGGGGAGTGGGGACGGAGAGTGGGAAGTGGGGACGGGGAGTGGGAAGTGGGGACGGGGAGTGGGTACGGGGAGTGGGTACGGGGAGTGGGTACGGGGAGTAGGGACGGGGAGTTGGGACGGGGAGTGGGGACGGGGAGTGGGGTCGGGGAGTGGGGACGGGGAGTGGGGACGGGGAGTGGGGACGGGGAGTGGGGACGGGGAGTGGGGACGGGGAGTGGGGAGTGGGGAGTGGGGAGTGGGGACGGTGAGTGGGGACGGGGAGTGGGGACGGGGAGTGGGGAGTGGGGACGGGGAGTGGGGACGGGGAGTGGGGACGGGGAGTGGGGACGGGGAGTGGGGACGGGGAGTGGGGACGGGGAGTGGGGTCGGGGAGTGGGGTCGGGGAGTGGGGATGGAGAGTGGGGACGGAGAGTGGGGACGGTGATTGGGGACGGTGATTGGGGACGGTGATTGGGGACGGGGAGTGGGGACGGGAAGTGGGGTCGGGGAGTGGAGATGGAGAGTGGGGACGGAGAGTGGGGACGGTGATTGGGGACGGGGAGTGGGGACGGGGAGTGGGGACGGGGAGTGGGGACGGGGAGTGGGGACGGGGAGTGGGGACGGGGATTGGGGACGGAGAGTGGGGACGGAGAGTGGGGACGGTGAGTGACTACGGTGAGTGGGGACGGTTATTGGGGGCGGGGAGTGGGGGCGGGGAGTGGGGGCGGGGAGTGGGGGCGGGGAGTGGGGGCGGGGAGTGGGGGCGGGGAGTGGGGACGGTTAGATGGGACGGTTAGTGGGGACGGTTAGTGGGGGCGGGGAGTGGGGACGGTTATTGGGGGCGGGGAGTGGGGACGGTGGGTGGGGACGGGGAGTGGGGACGGGGAGTGGGGACGGGGAGTGGGGGAGGGGAGTGGGGGCGGTGAGTGGGTGCGGGGGGTAGGGGCGGGGGTAGGGGCGGGGGGTGGGGGCGGGGGGTGGGGACGGTGGGTGGGGACGGGGCGTGGGGACGGGGCGTGGGGACGGGGCGTGGGGACGGGGCGTGGGGACGGGGCGTGGGGACGGGGCGTGGGGACGGTTAGTGGGGACGGTTAGTGGGGACGGTTAGTGGGGACGGTTAGTGGGGACGGTTAGTGGGGACGGTTAGTGGGGACGGTTAGTGGGGGCGGGGAGTGGAGACGGTTATTGGGGGCGGGGCGTGGGGACGGTGGGTGGGGACAGGGAGTGGGGACGGGGAGTGGGGGTGGGGAGTGGGGACGGTGAATGGGGACGGGGAGTGGGGACGGGGAGTGAGGACGGGGAGTGGGGACGGGGAGTGGGGACGGGGAGTGGGGACGGGGAGTGGGGACGGGGAGTGGGGAGTGGGGACGGGGAGTGGGGACGGGGAGTGGGGAAGGGGAGTGGGGAAGGGGAGTGGGGAAGGGGAGTGGGGAAGGGGAGTGGGGAAGGGGAGTGGGGAAGGGGAGTGGGGAAGGGGAGTGGGGAAGGGGAGTGGGGACGGGGAGTGGGGAAGGGGAGTGGGGACGGGGAGTGGGGACGGGGAGTGGGGACGGGGAGTGGGGACGGGGAGTGGGGACGGGGAGTGGGGACGGGGAGTGGGGACGGGGAGTGGGGACGGGGAGTGGGGACGGAGGTGGGGACGGGGCGTGGGGACGGAGGTGGGGACGGAGGTGGGGACGGTGAGTGGGAACGGTGAGTGGGGGCGGTGAGTGGGGGCGGTTCGTGGGGGCGGTTAGTGGGGGCGGTTAGTGGGGGCGGTTAGTGGGGGCGGTTAGTGGGGGCGGTTAGTGGGGGCGGTTAGTGGGGGCGGTTAGTGGGGGCGGTTAGTGGGGGCGGGGAGTGGGGGCGGGGAGTGGGGGCGGGGAGTGGGGGCGGGGAGTGGGGGCGGGGAGTGGGGGCGGGGAGTGGGGGCGGGGAGTGGGAACGGGGAGTGGGAACGGGGAGTGGGAACGGGGCGTGGGGACGGTTAGTGGGGACGGGGAGTGGGGACGGGGAGTGGGGGCGGGGAGTGGGGGCGGGGAGTGGGGGCGGGTAGTGGGGGCGGGTAGTGGGGACGGGTAGTGGGGACGGTTCTTGTGGCGGGGAGTGGGGACGGGGTGCGGGTACCGGGAGCAGAAACGGGGAGCGGGGACGGGGAGCGGGGACGGGGAGCAGGGACAGGGAGCAGGGACGGGGAGCGGGGACGGTGAGCGGGGACGGAGAGCGGGGACGGGGAGTGGCTACGGGGAGTGGGGACGGTTCGTGGGGGCGGGGAGTGGGGACGGTGAGTGGGGACGGTGAGTGGGGACGGTGAGTGGGGACGGTGAGTGGGGACGGTGAGTGGGGACGGTGAGTGGGGACGGGGAGTGGGGACGGGGAGTGGGGACGGGGAGTGGGGACGGGGAGTGGGGACGGGGAGTGGGGACGGGGAGTGGGGACGGGGAGTGGGGACGGGGAGTGGCAACATTGAGTGGGGACGGGGGGTGGGGACGGGGGGTGGGGACGGGGGGTGGGGACGGGGGGTGGGGACGGGGGGTGGGGACGGGGAGTGGGGACGGGGAGTGGGGACGGGGAGTGGGGACGGGGAGTGGGGACGGTTAGTGGGGACGGTTAGTGGGGGCGGGTAGTGGGGGCGGGTAGTGGGGGCGGGGGGTAGGGACGGGGGGTAGGGACGGGGGGTAGGGACGGGGGGTAGGGACGGGGGGTAGGGACGGGGGGTAGGGACGGGGGGTGGGGACGGGGTTGGGGACGGGGGGGTGGGGACGGGGGGGTGGGGGCGGGGAGTGGGAGCGGGGAGTGGGAGCGGGGAGTGGGGACGGGGAGTGGGGACAGGGAGTGCAGACGGCGAGTGGGGACTGCGAGTGGGGACGGGGAGTGGGGACGGGGAGTGGGGACGGGGAGTGCGGACGGCGAGTGGGGACGGCGAGTGGGGACGGGGAGTGGGGACGGGGAGTGGGGGCGGTTAGTGGGGACGGAGAGTGGGGACGGAGAGTGGGGACGGAGAGTGGGGACGGAGAGTGGGGACGGGGAGTGAGGACGGGGAGTGTGGACGGGGAGTGGGGACGGAGAGTGGGGACGGGGAGTGGGGAGTGGGGACGGGGAGTGGGGACGGTTAGTGGGGTCGGGGAGTGGGGACGGGGAGTGGGGAAGGGGAGTGGGGAAGGGGAGTGGGGAAGGGGAGTGGGGAAGGGGAGTGGGGAAGGGGAGTGGGGAAGGGGAGTGGGGAAGGGGAGTGGGGACGGGGAGTGGGGACGGGGAGTGGGGACGGGGAGTGGGGACGGGAAGTGGGGACGGGGAGTGGGGACGGGGAGTGGGGACGGGGAGTGGGGACGGAGGTGGGGACGGGGCGTGGGGACGGAGGTGGGGACGGTGAGTGGGAACGGTGAGTGGGGGCGGTGAGTGGGGGCGGTTTGTGGGGGCGGTTAGTGGGGGCGGTTAGTGGGGGCGGTTAGTGGGGGCGGTTAGTGGGGCGGTTAGTGGGGGCGGTTAGTGGGGGCGGTTAGTGGGGGCGGTTAGTGGGGGCAGGGAGTGGGGGCAGGGAGTGGGGGCAGGGAGTGGGGGCAGGGAGTGGGGGCAGGGAGTGGGGGCGGGGAGTGGGGGCGGGGAGTGGAGGCGGGGAGTGGGGGCGGGGAGTGGGGGCGGGGAGTGGGAACGGGGCGTGGGGACGGTTAGTGGGGACGGGGAGTGGGGGCGGGGAGTGGGGGCGGGGAGTGGGGGCGGGGAGTGGGGGCGGGTAGTGGGGACGGGTAGTGGGGACGGGTAGTGGGGACGGGTAGTGGGGACGGTTCTTGTGGCGGGGAGTGGGGACGGGGAGCGGGTACCGGGAGCAGAAACGGGGAGCGGGGACGGGGAGCGAGGACGGGGAGCGGGGACGGTGAGCGGTGACGGAGAGCGGGGACGTAGAGCGGGGACGGAGAGCGGGGACGGAGAGCGGGGACGGGGAGTGGCTACGGGGAGTGGGGACGGTTAGTGGGGACGGTTCGTGGGGACGGTGAGTGGGGACGGTGAGTGGGGACGGTGAGTGGGGACGGTGAGTGGGGACGGTGAGTGGGGACGGTGAGTGGGGACGGGGAGTGGGGACGGGGAGCGGCAACATTGAGTGGGGACGGGGGGTGGGGACGGGGGGTGGGGACGGGGGGTGGGGACGGGGGGTGGGGACGGGGGGTGGGGACGGGGGGTGGGGACAGGGAGTGGGGACGGGGAGTGGGGACGGGGAGTGGGGACGGGGAGTGGGGGCGGTTAGTGGGGACGGTTAGTGGGGGCGGGTAGTGGGGGCGGGTAGTGGGGGCGGGTAGTGGGGGCGGGTAGTGGGGGCGGGTAGTGGGGGCGGGTAGTGGGGGCGGGTAGTGGGGGCGGTGAGTGGGGACGGTGAGTGGGGACGGGGGGTAGGGACGGGGGGTGGGGACGGGGTTGGGGACGGGGGGGTGGGGACGGGGGGGTGGGGGCGGGGAGTGGGAGCGGGGAGTGGGGACGGGGAGTGGGGACGGGGAGTGCGGACGGGGAGTGCGGACGGGGAGTGCGGACGGCGAGTGGGGACGGCGAGTGGGGACGGGGAGTGGGGACGGGGAGTGGGGGCGGTTAGTGGGGGCGGTTAGTGGGGGCGGTTACTGGGGACGGGGAGCGGGGACGGGGAGCGGGGACGGGGAGCGGGGACGGGGAGCGGGGACGGGGAGCGGGGACGGGGAGCGGGGACGGTGAGCGGGGACGGAGAGCGGGGACGGAGAGCGGGGACGGAGAGCGGGGACGGAGAGCGGGGACGGAGAGCGGGGACGGAGAGCGGGGAGGGGGAGCGGGGAGGGGGAGCGGCTACGGGGAGTGGGGACGGGGAGTGGGGTCGGGGAGTGGGGACGGTTAGTGGGGACGGTTAGTGGGGGCGGGGAGTGGGGGCGGTGGGTGGGGACGGGGTGTGGGGACGGGGAGTGGGGACGGTGAGTGGGGACGGTGAGTGGGGACGGGGAGTGGAGACGGGGAGTGGGGGCGGGGAGTGGGGGCGGGGAGTGGGGGCAGGGAGTGGGGGCGGGGAGTGGGGGCGGGGAGTGGGGACGGTTATTGGGGGCAGTTATTGGGGGCGGGGAATCGGGAGTGCGGAGTGGGGAGTGGGGACGGGGAGTGGGGACGGGGAGAGGGGACGGGGAGAGGGGACGGAGAGTGGGGACGGTGAGTGGGGACGGTGAGTGGGGACGGGGAGTGGCTACATTGAGTGGGGACGGGGAGTGGGGACGGGGGGTGGGGACGGGGGGTGGGGACTGGGGAGTGGGGACGGAGAGTGGGGACGGTGAGTGGGGACGGGGAGAGGGGACGGGGAGAGGGGACGGAGAGTGGGGACGGGGAGAGGGGACGGAGAGTGGGGACGGAGAGTGGGGACGGAGAGTGGGGACGGAGAGTGGGGACGGGGAGTGGCTACATTGAGTGGGGACGGGGGGTAGGGACGGGGAGAGGGGACGGAGAGTGGGGACGGAGAGTGGGGACGGTGAGTGGGGACGGGGAGAGGGGACGGGGAGTGGCTACATTGAGTGGGGACGGGGAGTGAGGACGGGGAGTGGGGACGGGGGGTGGGGACGGGGGGTGGGGACGGGGGGTGGGGACTGGTGGGTGGGGACTGGTGGGTGGGGACGGTGGGGTGGGGGCGGGGAGTGGGAGCGGGGAGTGGGAGCGGGGAGTGGGAGCAGGGAGTGGGAGCGGGGAGTGGGAGCGGGGAGTGAGGACGGGGAGTGGGGACGGGGAGTGGGGTCGGGGAGTGGGGACGGAGAGTGGGGACGGAGAGTGGGGACGGAGAGTGGGGACGGGGAGTGGCAACATTGAGTGGGGACGGGGGGTGGGGACAGAGAGTGCGGACAGTGTGTGCGGACAGTGAGTGCGGACAGTGAGTGCGGACAGTGAATGCGGACAGTGAATGCGGACAGTGACTGCGGACAGTGAGTGGGGACAGTGAGTGGGGACAGTGAGTGGGGACAGTGAGTGGGGACAGTGAGTGGGGTCAGTGAGTGGGGACAGTCAGTGGGGACAGTCAGTGGGGTCAGTGAGTGGGGTCAGTGAGTGGGGTCAGTGAGTGGGGTCAGTGAGTGGGGTCAGTGAGTGGGGACAGTGAGTGGGGACAGTGAGTGGGGACAGTGAGTGGGGACAGTGAGTGGGGACAGTGAGTGGGGTCAGTGAGTGGGGTCAGTGAGTGGGGTCAGTGAGTGGGGTCAGTGAGTGGGGTCAGTGAGTGGGGTCAGTGAGTGGGGTCAGTGAGTGGGGTCAGTGAGTGGGGTCAGTGAGTGGGGACAGTGTGTGCGGACAGTGTGTGCGGACAGTGAGTGGGGACAGTGAGTGGGGTCAGTGAGTGGGGACAGTGAGTGGGGACAGTGAGTGGGGACAGTGAGTGCGGACAGTGAGTGCGGACAGTGAGTGGGGACAGTGAGTGCGGACAGTGAGTGCGGACAGTGAGTGCGGACAGTGAGTGGGGTCAGTGAGTGGGGTCAGTGAGTGGGGTCAGTGAGTGGGGTCTGTGAGTGGGGTCGGTGAGTGGGGTCGGTGAGTGGGGTCGGTGAGTGGGGTCGGTGAGTGGGGACGGTGAGTGGGGACGGTGAGTGGGGACGGTGAGTGGGGACGGGGGGTAGGGACGGGGGGTAGGGACGGGGGGTAGGGACGGGGGGTAGGGACGGGGGGTGGGGACGGGGGGTTGGGACGGGGGGTTGGGACGGGGGGTTGGGACGGGGGGGTGGGGACGGGGGGGTGGGGGCGGGGAGTGGGAGCGGGGAGTGGGGGCGGGGAGTGGGGGCGGGGAGTGGGGACGGGGAGTGGGGACGGGGAGTGGGGACGGGGAGTGGGGACGGGGAGTGGGGACGGGGAGTGGGGACGGGGAGTGGGGACGGGGAGTGGGGACGGGGAGTGGGGACGGGGAGTGCGGACGGGGAGTGCGGACGGGGAGTGCGGACGGGGAGTGCGGACGGGGAGTGCGGACGGGGAGTGCGGACGGCGAGTGGGGACGGCGAGTGGGGACGGCGAGTGGGGACGGCGAGTGGGGACGGCGAGTGGCGACGGGGAGTGGCGACGGGGAGTGGCGACGGGGAGTGGGGACGGGGAGTGGGGGCGGTTAGTGGGGGCGGTTAGTGGGGACGGGGAGTGGGGACGGGGAGCGGGGACGGGGAGCGGGGACGGGGAGCGGGGACGGGGAGCGGCGACGGGGAGCGGCGACGGGGAGCGGCGACGGGGAGCGGGGACGGTGAGCGGGGATGGTGAGCGGGGACGGATAGCGGGGACGGAGAGCGGGGACGGGGAGCGGCTACGGGGAGTGGGGACGTGGAGTGGGGTCGGGGAGAGGGGACGGTTAGTGGGGACGGTTAGTGGGGGCGGGGAGTGGGGGCGGGGAGTGGGGGCGGGGCGTGGGGATGGTTAGTGGGGACGGGGAGTGGGGGCGGGGAGTGGGGGCGGGGAGTGGGGACGGTGGGTGGGGACGGGGAGTGGGGACGGGTAGTGGGGACGGTTCTTGTGGCGGGGAGTGGGGACGGGGAGCGGGTACCGGGAGCAGAAACGGGGAGCGGGGACGGGGAGCGGGGACGGGGTGCGGGGTCGGGGAGCGGGGACGGGGAGCGGGGACGGGGAGCGGGGACGGGGAGCGGGGACGGAGAGCGGGGACGGAGAGCGGGGACGGAGAGCGGGGACGGAGAGCGGGGACGGAGAGCGGGGACGGGGAGTGGCTACGGGGAGTGGGGACGGTTAGTGGGGACGGTTCGTGGGGGCGGGGAGTGGGGACGGTGGGTGGGGACGGTGGGTGGGGACGGTGAGTGGGGACGGTGGGTGGGGACGGTGAGTGGGGACGGGGAGTGGGGACGGGGAGTGGGGACGGGGGGTGGGGACGGGGGGTGGGGACGGGGGGTGGGGACGGGGGGTGGGGACGGGGGGTGGGGGCGGGGAGTGGGGACGGGGAGTGGGGACGGGGAGTGGGGACGGTTAGTGGGGGCGGGTAGTGGGGGCGGGTAGTGGGGACGGGGGGTAGGGACGGGGGGTGGGGACGGGGGGTGGGGACGGGGGGTGGGGACGGGGGGGTGGGGACGGGGGGGTGGGGACGGGGGTGTGGGGACGGGGGTGTGGGGACGGGGGTGTGGGGACGGGGGTGTGGGGGCGGGGAGTGGGAGCGGGGAGTGGGGACGGGGTGTGTGGACGGGGAGTGCGGACGGGGAGTGCGGACGGCGAGTGGGGACGGCGAGTGGGGACGGCGAGTGGGGACGGGGAGTGGGGGCGGTTAGTGGGGGCGGTTAGCGGGGACGGGGAGCGTGGACGGGGAGCGGGGACGGGGAGCGGGGACGGGGAGCGGGGACGGGGAGCGGGGACGGTGAGCGGGGACGGTGAGCGGGGACGGAGAGCGGGGACGCAGAGCGGGGACGCAGAGCGGGGACGCAGAGCGGGGACGGAGAGCGGGGACGGAGAGCGCGAGCGGGGAGTGGGAGCGGGGAGTGGGGACGGGGAGTGGGGACGGGGAGTGGGGACGGAGAGTGGGGACGGAGAGTGGGGACGGGGAGAGGGGACGGAGAGTGGGGACGGAGAGTGGGGACGGGGAGTGGGGACGGGGAGTGGGGACGGGTAGTGGCTACATTGAGTGGGGACGGGGGGTAGGGACGGGGAGAGGGGACGGAGAGTGGGGACGGAGAGTGGGGACGGAGAGTGGGGACGGTGAGTGGGGACGGGGAGAGGGGACGGAGAGTGGGGACGGAGAGTGGGGACGGGGAGTGGCTACATTGAGTGGGGACGGGGAGTGGGGACGGGGAGTGGGGACGGGGAGTGGGGACGGGGAGTGGGGACGGGGAGTGGGGACGGGGAGTGGGGACGGGGAGTGGGGACGGGGAGTGGGGACGGGGAGTGGGGACGGGGAGTGGGGACGGGGGGTGGGGACGGGGGGTGGGGACGGGGGGTGGGGACGGGGGGTGGGGACGGGGGGTGGGGACGGGGGGTGGGGACGGGGGGGTGGGGACGGGGGGTGGGGACGGGGGGTGGGGACGGGGGGTGGGGACGGGGGGTGGGGACGGGGGGTGGGGACGGGGGGTGGGGACGGGGGGTGGGGACGGGGGGTGGGGACGGGGGGTGGGGACGGTGGGTGGGGACGGGGGGTGGGGAAGGGGGGTGGGGACGGTGGGGTGGGGGCGGGGAGTGGGAGCGGGGAGTGGGAGCGGGGAGTGGGAGCGGGGAGTGGGGACGGGGAGTGGGGACGGGGAGTGGGGACGGGGAGTGGGGACGGGGAGTGGGGACGGGGAGTGGGGACGGGGAGTGGGGACGGGGAGTGGGGTCGGGGAGAGGGGACGGAGAGTGGGGACGGAGAGTGGGGACGGAGAGTGGGGACGGGGAGTGGGGACGGGGAGTGGCTACATTGAGTGGGGACGGGGGGTGGGGACGGGGTTGGGGACGGGGGGTGGGGACAGAGAGTGCGGACAGTGAATGCGGACAGTGACTGCGGACAGTGACTGCGGACAGTGACTGCGGACAGTGACTGCGGACAGTGACTGCGGACAGTGAGTGGGGTCAGTGAGTGGGGTCAGTGAGTGGGGACAGTCAGTGGGGTCAGTGAGTGGGGTCTGTGAGTGGGGTCAGTGAGTGGGGTCAGTGAGTGGGGACGGTGAGTGGGGACGGTGAGTGGGGACGGTGAGTGGGGACGGTGAGTGGGGTCGGTGAGTGGGGTCGGTGAGTGGGGTCGGTGAGTGGGGTCGGTGAGTGGGGACGGTGTGTGCGGACGGTGTGTGCGGACGGTGTGTGCGGACGGTGAGTGGGGACGGTGAGTGGGGACGGTGAGTGGGGTCGGTGAGTGGGGACGGTGAGTGGGGACGGTGAGTGGGGACGGTGAGTGGGGACGGTGAGTGGGGACGGTGAGTGCGGACGGTGAGTGCGGACGGTGAGTGCGGACGGTGAGTGCGGACGGTGAGTGCGGACGGTGAGTGCGGACGGTGAGTGCGGACGGTGAGTGGGGTCGGTGAGTGGGGTCGGTGAGTGGGGTCGGTGAGTGGGGTCGGTGAGTGGGGACGGTGAGTGGGGACGGTGAGTGGGGACGGTGAGTGGGGACGGTGAGTGGGGACGGTGAGTGGGGACGGTGAGTGGGGACGGTGGGTGCGGACGGTGGGTGGGGACGGTGGGTGGGGACGGGGGGTGGGGACGGGGGGTGGGGACGGGGGGTGGGGACGGGTGGTGGGGACGGGGGGTGGGGACGGGGGGTGGGGACGGGGGGTGGGGACGGGGGGGTGGGGACGGGGGGGTGGGGACGGGGGGGTGGGGACGGGGGGGTGGGGACGGGGGGGTGGGGGCGGGGGTGTGGGGGCGGGGAGTGGGAGCGGGGAGTGGGGGCGGGGAGTGGGGACGGGGAGTGGGGACGGGGAGTGCGGACGGGGAGTGCGGACGGGGAGTGCGGACGGGGAGTGCGGACGGGGAGTGCGGACGGGGAGTGCGGACGGGGAGTGCGGACGGCGAGTGGGGACGGCGAGTGGGGACGGCGAGTGGGGACGGCGAGTGGGGACGGCGAGTGGGGACGGCGAGTGGGGACGGCGAGTAGCGACGGGGAGTGGGGACGGGGAGTGGGGGCGGTTAGTGGGGGCGGTTAGTGGGGACGGGGAGCGGGGACGGGGAGCGGGGACGGGGAGCGGGGACGGGGAGCGGCGACGGTGAGCGGGGACGGGGAGCGGGGACGGGGAGCGGGGACGGGGAGCGGGGACGGGGAGCGGGGACGGTGAGCGGGGACGGTGAGCGGGGATGGATAGCGGGGACGGAGAGCGGGGACGGATAGCGGGGACGGATAGCGGGGACGGAGAGCGGGGACGGAGAGTGGGGACGGGGAGCGGCTACGGGGAGTGGGGACGTGGAGTGGGGTCGGGGAGTGGGGACGGTTAGTGGGGACGGTTAGTGGGGGCGGGGAGTGGGGGCGGGGAGTGGGGGCGGGGAGTGGGGAGGGGGAGTGGGGACTGTGAGTGGGGATGGTGAGTGGGGACGGGGAGTGGAGACGGGGAGCGGGGACGGGGAGTGGGGGCGGGTAGTGGGGGCGGTTATTGGGGGCGGTTATTGGGGCGGGGAGTCGGGAGTGCGAGTGGGGAGTGGGGACGGGGAGAGGGGACGGGGAGAGGGGACGGGGAGTGGGGACGGTGAGTGGGGACGGGGAGTGGGGACGGGGAGTGGGGACGGGGAGTGGGGACGGGGAGTGGGGACGGGGAGAGGGGACGGGGAGAGGGGACGGGGAGAGGGGACGAGGGAGAGGGGACGGAGAGTGGGGACGGTGAGTGGGGACGGGGAGTGGGGACGGGGAGAGGGGACGGGGAGAGGGGACGGGGAGTGGGGACGGGGAGTGGGGACGGGGAGTGGGGACGGGGAGAGGGGACGGGGAGAGGGGACGGGGAGAGGGGACGGAGAGTGGGGACGGTGAGTGGGGACGGGGAGTGGGGACGGGGAGTGGGGACGGGGGGTGGGGACGGGGGGTGGGGACGGGGGGTGGGGACGGGGGGTGGGGACGGGGGGTGGGGGACTGGGGGTGGGGACTGGGGGTGGGGACTGGGGGTGGGGACTGGGGGTGGGGACTGGGGGTGGGGACTGGGGGGTGGGGACGGTGGGGTGGGGACGGTGGGGTGGGGACGGTGGGGTGGGAGTGGGGAGTGGGGACGGGGAGTGGGGACGGGGAGTGGGGACGGAGAGTGGGGACGGAGAGTGGGGACGGGGAGTGGGGACGGGGAGTGGGGACGGGGAGTGGGGACGGGGAGTGGGGGACGGGGAGTGGCTACATTGAGTGGGGACGGGGGGTAGGGACGGGGAGAGGGGACGGAGAGTGGGGACGGAGAGTGGGGACGGTGAGTGGGGACGGTGAGTGGGGACGGTGAGTGGGGACGGTGAGTGGGGACGGGGAGAGGGGACGGAGAGTGGGGACGGAGAGTGGGGACGGGGAGTGGCTACATTGAGTGGGGACGGGGTGTGGGGACGGGGGGTGGGGACTGGTGGGTGGGGACGGTGGGGTGGGAGCGGGGAGTGGGGACGGGGAGTGGGGACGGGGGAGTGGGGACGGGGGGTGGGGACGGGGGGTGGGGACGGGGGGTGGGGACGGGGGGTGGGGACGGGGGGTGGGGACGGGGGGGTGGGGACGGGGGGTGGGGACGGGGGGTGGGGACGGGGGGTGGGGACGGGGGGTGGGGACGGTGGGGTGGGGGCGGGGAGTGGGAGCGGGGAGTGGGAGCGGGGAGTGGGAGCGGGGAGTGGGAGCGGGGAGTGGGAGCGGGGTGTGGGTGCGGGGAGTGGGGACGGGGAGTGGGGACGGGGAGTGGGGACGGGGAGTGGGGACGGGGAGTGGGGACGGGGAGTGGGGACGGGGAGTGGGGACGGGGAGTGGGGACGGGGAGTGGGGACGGGGAGTGGGGACGGGGAGTGGGGTCGGGGAGAGGGGACGGAGAGTGGGGACGGAGAGTGGGGACGGAGAGTGGGGACGGAGAGTGGGGACGGGGAGTGGGGACGGGGAGTGGGGACGGGGAGTGGGGACGGGGAGCGGCTACATTGAGTGGGGACGGGGGGTGGGGACGGGGTTGGGGACGGGGGGTGGGGACAGAGAGTGCGGACAGTGTGTGCGGACAGTGTGTGCGGACAGTGAGTGCGGACAGTGAGTGCGGACAGTGACTGCGGACAGTGACTGCGGACAGTGAGTGGGGTCAGTGAGTGGGGTCAGTGAGTGGGGTCAGTGAGTGGGGTCAGTGAGTGGGGACAGTGAGTGGGGTCAGTGAGTGGGGTCAGTGAGTGGGGACAGTGAGTGGGGACAGTGAGTGGGGACAGTGAGTGGGGTCAGTGAGTGGGGTCAGTGAGTGGGGACAGTGAGTGGGGACAGTGAGTGGGGACAGTGAGTGGGGACAGTGAGTGGGGACAGTGAGTGGGGACAGTGAGTGGGGTCAGTGAGTGGGGTCAGTGAGTGGGGTCAGTGAGTGGGGTCAGTGAGTGGGGTCAGTGAGTGGGGTCAGTGAGTGGGGTCAGTGAGTGGGGTCAGTGAGTGGGGTCAGTGAGTGGGGTCAGTGAGTGGGGACAGTGTGTGCGGACAGTGAGTGGGGACAGTGAGTGGGGTCAGTGAGTGGGGACAGTGAGTGGGGACAGTGAGTGCGGACAGTGAGTGCGGACAGTGAGTGCGGACAGTGAGTGCGGACGGTGAGTGCGGACGGTGAGTGGGGACGGTGAGTGGGGACAGTGAGTGCGGACAGTGAGTGCGGACGGTGAGTGCGGACGGTGAGTGCGGACGGTGAGTGGGGTCGGTGAGTGGGGTCGGTGAGTGGGGTCGGTGAGTGGGGTCGGTGAGTGGGGTCGGTGAGTGGGGTCGGTGAGTGGGGACGGTGAGTGGGGACGGTGAGTGGGGACGGTGAGTGGGGACGGTGAGTGGGGACGGTGAGTGCGGACGGTGAGTGCGGACGGTGAGTGCGGACGGTGAGTGCGGACGGTGAGTGCGGACGGTGAGTGGGGACGGGGGGTGGGGACGGGGGGTGGGGACGGGGGGTGGGGACGGGGGGTGGGGACGGGGGGTTGGGACGGGGGGGTGGGGGTGGGGGTGTGGGGGCGGGGAGTGGGAGCGGGGAGTGGGAGCGGGGAGTGGGGACGGGGAGTGGGGACGGGGAGTGCGGACGGGGAGTGCGGACGGGGAGTGCGGACGGGGAGTGCGGACGGGGAGTGCGGACGGGGAGTGCGGACGGGGAGTGCGGACGGGGAGTGCGGACGGGGAGTGCGGACGGGGAGTGCGGACGGCGAGTGGGGACGGCGAGTGGGGTCGGGGAGTGGGGACGGGGAGTGGGGACGGGGAGTGGGGACGGAGAGTGGGGACGGAGAGTGGGGACGGAGAGTGGGGACGGAGAGTGGGGACGGAGAGTGGGGACGGAGAGTGGGGACGGAGAGTGGGGACGGAGAGTGGGGACGGAGAGTGGGGACGGAGAGTGGGGACGGAGAGTGGGGACGGGGAGTGGGGACGGGGAGTGGGGACGGGGAGTGGGGACGGGGAGTGGGGACGGAGAGTGGGGACGGAGAGTGGGGACGGAGAGTGGGGACGGAGAGTGGGGACGGAGAGTGGGGACGGTGAGTGACTACGGGGAGTGGGGACGGGGAGTGGGGACGGGGAGTGGGGACGGTTAGTGGGGACGGTTAGTGGGGACGGTTAGTGGGGGCGGTGAGTGGGTGCGATTAGTGGGGTCGGGGAGTGGGCGCGGGGAGTGGGCGCGGGGAGTGGGGACAGTTGGTGGGGACGGGGCGTGGGGACGGGGCGTGGGGACGGGGCGTGGGGACGGGGCGTGGGGACGGGGCGTGGGGACGGGGCGTGGGGACGGGGCGTGGGGACGGGGAGCGGGGACGGTTAGTGGGGACGGTTTGTGGGGACGGTTAGTGGGGGCGGGGAGTGGGGACGGTTATTGGGGGCGGGGAGTGGGGACGGTGGGTGGGGGCGGGGAGTGGGCGCGGAGGGTGGGGGCGGGGGGTGGGGGCGTGGGGACGGGGCGTGGGGACGGGGAGCGGGGACGGTTAGTGGGGACGGTTTGTGGGGACGGTTAGTGGGGTCGGTGAGTGGGGACGGTGAGTGGGGACGGTGAGTGGGGACGGTGAGTGGGGACGGTGAGTGGGGACGGTGAGTGCGGACGGTGAGTGCGGACGGTGAGTGCGGACGGTGAGTGCGGACGGTGAGTGCGGACGGTGAGTGGGGACGGGGGGTGGGGACGGGGGGTGGGGACGGGGGGTGGGGACGGGGGGGTGGGGACGGGGGGTTGGGACGGGGGGGTGGGGGCGGGGGTGTGGGGGCGGGGAGTGGGAGCGGGGAGTGGGAGCGGGGAGTGGGGACGGGGAGTGGGGACGGGGAGTGGGGACGGGGAGTGGGGACGGGGAGTGCGGACGGGGAGTGCGGACGGGGAGTGCGGACGGGGAGTGCGGACGGGGAGTGCGGACGGGGAGTGCGGACGGGGAGTGCGGACGGGGAGTGCGGACGGGGAGTGCGGACGGGGAGTGCGGACGGCGAGTGGGGACGGCGAGTGGGGTCGGGGAGTGGGGACGGGGAGTGGGGACGGGGAGTGGGGACGGGGAGTGGGGACGGAGAGTGGGGACGGAGAGTGGGGACGGAGAGTGGGGACGGAGAGTGGGGACGGAGAGTGGGGACGGAGAGTGGGGACGGAGAGTGGGGACGGAGAGTGGGGACGGAGAGTGGGGACGGAGAGTGGGGACGGAGAGTGGGGACGGAGAGTGGGGACGGGGAGTGGGGACGGAGAGTGGGGACGGAGAGTGGGGACGGAGAGTGGGGACGGAGAGTGGGGACGGAGAGTGGGGACGGTGAGTGACTACGGGGAGTGGGGACGGGGAGTGGGGACGGGGAGTGGGGACGGTTAGTGGGGACGGTTAGTGGGGGCAGTGAGTGGGGGCGATTAGTGGGGTCGGGGAGTGGGCGCGGGGAGTGGGGACGGGGCGTGGGGACGGGGCGTGGGGACGGGGCGTGGGGACGGGGCGTGGGGACGGGGCGTGGGGACGGGGCGTGGGGACGGGGCGTGGGGACGGGGAGCGGGGACGGTTAGTGGGGACGGTTTGTGGGGACGGTTAGTGGGGGCGGGGAGTGGGGACGGTTATTGGGGGCGGGGAGTGGGGACGGTGGGTGGGGGCGGGGAGTGGGGGCGGAGGGTGGGGGCGGGGGGGTGGGGGCGGGAGTGGCGGCGGGGAGTGGGGAGTGGGGAGTGGGGACGGGGAGTGGGACGGGGAGTGGGGACGGGGAGTGGGGACGGGGAGTGGGGAGTGGGGACGGGGAGTGGGGACGGGGAGTGGGGACGGGGAGTGGGGACGGTTAGTGGGGTCGGGGAGTGGGGACGGGGAGTGGGGACGGGGAGTGGGGACGGGGAGTGGGGACGGAGGTGGGGACGGGGAGTGGGCACGGAGGTGGGGGACGGGAGTGGGCACGGAGGTGGGGACGGGGAGTGTGAACGGTTAGTGGGGGCGGTTAGTGGGGGCGGTTAGTGGGGGCGGGGAGTGGGGGCGGGGAGTGGGGGCGGGGAGTGGGGGCGGGGAGTGGGGGCGGGGAGTGGGGGCGGGGAGTGGGGGCGGGGAGTGGGGGGCGGGGGAGTGGGGGCGGGGAGTGGGGGCGGGGAGTGGGGGCGGGGCGTGGGGGCGGGGCGTGGGACGGGGCGTGGGGACGGGGCGTGGGGACGGGGCGTGGGGACGGGGCGTGGGGACGGGGCGTGGGGACGGGGAGTGGGGACGGGGAGTGGGGACGGGGAGTGGGGACGGGGAGTGGGGACGGGGAGTGGGGACGGGAGTGGGGACGGGGAGTGGGGACGGGAGTGGGGACGGGGAGTGGGGAGTGGGGAGTTGGGAGTGGGGAGTGGGGAGTGGGGAGTGGGGACGGGGAGTGGGGACGGAGAGTGGGGACGGAGAGTGGGGACGGGGAGTGGGGACGGGGAGTGGGGACGCGGAGTGGGGACGGGGAGTGGGGACGGGAGTGGGGACGGGGAGTGGGGACGGGGAGTGGGGACGGGGAGTGGGGACGGGGAGTGGGGACGGGGGAGTGGGGACGGGGAGTGGGGACGGGGAGTGGGGACAGGGAGTGGGGACAGGGAGTGGGGACAGGGAGTGGGGAGTGGGGACGGGGAGTGGGGACGGTTAGTGGGGTCGGGGAGTGGGGACGGGGAGTGGGGACGGGGTGAGGTGGGGACGGGGAGTGGGGACGGGGAGTGGGGACGGGGAGTGGGGACGGAGGTGGGGACGGGGAGTGGGCACGGAGGTGGGGACGGGGAGTGGGCACGGAGGTGGGGACGGGGAGTGGGCACGGTTAGTGGGGGCGGTTAGTGGGGGCGGTTAGTGGGGGCGGTTAGTGGGGCGGTTAGTGGGGGCGGTTAGTGGGGGCGGTTAGTGGGGGCGGGGAGTGGGGGCGGGGAGTGGTGACGGGGCGTGGGGACGGTTAGTGGGGACGGGGAGTGGGGACGGGGAGTGGGGACGGGGAGTGGGGGACGGGGAGTGGGGAGTGGGGATGGTGAGTGGGGAGTGGGGACGGGGAGTGGGGACGGGGAGTGGGGACGGGGAGTGGGGACGGGGAGTGGGGACGGGGACGGGGAGTGGGGACGGTTAGTGGGGTCGGGGAGTGGGGACGGGAGTGGGGACGGGGAGTGGGGACGGGGAGTTGGGGACGGGGAGTGGGGACGGGGAGTGGGGACGGTTAGTGGGGACGGTTGGTGGGGGCGGGCAGTGGGGACGGTGGGTGGGGGCGGGGGGTGGGGGCGGGGGGTGGGGGTGGGGGTGGGGGGTGGGGGCGGGGAGTGGGGCGGGGAGTGGGGGCGGGGAGTGGGGACGGGGAGTGGGGACGGGGAGTGGGGACGGGGAGTGGGGACGGGGAGTGGGGACTGGGAGTGGGGACTG
The DNA here is from genome assembly GCF_036365525.1 of Heterodontus francisci. Lineage (NCBI taxonomy): Eukaryota > Metazoa > Chordata > Chondrichthyes > Heterodontiformes > Heterodontidae > Heterodontus > Heterodontus francisci. Next base: position 246,321 of record NW_027141958.1, read on the forward strand.
GGAGTGGGGAGTGGGGACGGGGAGTGGGGACGGTTAGTGGGGACGGTTAGTGGGGTCGGGAGTGGGGACGGGGAGTGGGGACGGGGAGTGGGCACGGGGAGTGGGCACGGGGAGTGGGCACGGGGGAGTGGGCACGGGGAGTGGGCACGGAGGTGGGGACGGAGGTGGGGACGGTGAGTGGGGGGGCGGGGTGAGTGGGGGCGGTGAGTGGGGGCGGTGAGTGGGGGCGGTTAGTGGGGCGGTTAGTGGGGGCGGTTAGTGGGGGCGGTTAGTGGGGGCGGTTAGTGGGGGCGGTTAGTGGGGGCGGTTAGTGGGGGCGGTTAGTGGGGGCGGTTAGTGGGGGCGGTTAGTGGGGGCGGGGAGTGGGGCGGGGAGTGGGGGCGGGGCGTGGGGTCGGTTAGTGGGGTCGGGGAGTGGGGACGGGGAGTGGTGACGGAGGTGGGGACGGGGAGTGGGGACGGAGGTGGGGACGGTGAGTGGGGGCGGGGAGTGGGGGCGGGGAGTGGGGGGCGGGGAGTGGGGACGGGGAGTGGGGACGGGGAGTGGGGACGGGGAGTGGGGACGGGGAGTGGGGGCGGGGAGTGGGGGCGGGGAGTGGGGGCGGGGAGTGGGGGCGGGGAGTGGGGGCGGGGAGTGGGGGCGGGAGTGGGGGCGGGGGGTGGGGACGGTGTGTGGGGACGGTGGGTAGGGGACGGGGAGTGGGGGTGGGGAGTGGGGAGTGGGGACGGTGAATGGGGACGGGGAGTGGGGGACGGGAGTGAGGACGGGGAGTGGGGACGGGGATGTGGGGACGGGGAGTGGGGAGTGGGGACGGGGAGTGGGGAGTGGGGACGGGGAGTGGGGAGTGGGGACGGGGAGTGGGGAAGGGGAGTGGGGAAGGGGAGTGGGGAAGGGAGTGGGGACGGGGAGTGGGGACGGGGAGTGGGGACGGGGAGTGGGACGGGGAGTGGGGACGGGGAGTGGGGACGGGGAGTGGGGACGGGGAGTGGGGACGGGGAGTGGGGACGGGAGTGGGGAAGGGGAGTGGGACGGGGAGTGTGGACGGGGAGTGGGGACGGAGGTGGGGACGGGGGCGTGGGGACGGAGGTGGGGACGTGAGTGGGAACGGTGAGTGGGGGCGTTTCGTGGGGGCGGTTCGTGGGGGCGGTTCGTGGGGATGGTTCGTGGGGGCGGTTCGTGGGGGCGGTTCGTGGGGGCGGTTCGTGGGGGCGGTTAGTGGGTGCGGTTTAGTGGTGCGGTTAGTGGGGGCGGTTAGTGGGGGCGGTTAGTGGGGGAGGTTAGTGGGGGCGGTTAGTGGGGGCGGGGAGTGGGGGCGGGGAGTGGGGGCGGGGAGTGGGGGCGGGGAGTGGGGGCGGGGAGTGGGGGCGGTGGGTGGGGACGGTGGGTGGGGACGGGGAGTGGGGAGTGGGGAGTGGGGAGTGGGGACGGTGAATGGGGACGGGGAGTGGGGACGGGGAGTGGGGACGGGGAGTGGGGACGGAGAGTGGGACGGAGAGTGGGGACGGAGAGTGGGGACGGAGAGTGGGGACGGGGAGTGGGGACGGGGAGTGGGGACGGGGAGTGGGGAGTGGGGACGGGGAGTGGGGAGTGGGGACGGGGAGTGGGGAAGGGGAGTGGGGAAGGGGAGTGGGGACGGGGAGTGGGGACGGGGAGTGGGGACGGGGAGTGGGGACGGGGAGTGGGGACGGGGAGTGGGGACGGGGAGTGGGGACGGTGGTGGGGACGGAGGTGGGGACGGGGCGTGGGGACGGAGGTGGGGAACGCTGAGTGGGAACGGTGAGTGGGGGCGGTTCGTGGGGGCGGTTCGTGGGGGCGGTTCGTGGGGGCGGTTCGTGGGGGCGGTTCGTGGGGGCGGTTCGTGGGGGCGGTTCGTGGGGGCGGTTCGTGGGGGCGGTTCGTGGGGGCGGTTCGTGGGGGCGGTTCGTGGGGGCGGTTAGTGGGGGCGGTTAGTGGGGGAGGTTAGTGGGGGAGGTTAGTGGGGGCGGGGAGTGGGGGCGGGGAGTGGGGGCGGGGAGTGGGGGCGGGGAGTGGGGGCGGGGAGTGGGGGCGGGGAGTGGGGGCGGGGAGTGGGGACGGGGAGTGGGGACGGGGAGTGGGGACGGGGAGTGGGGACGGGGAGTGGGGACGGTTCTTGTGGTGGGGAGTGGGGACGGTGGGTGGGGACGGGGGGTGGGGACGGGGGGTGGGGACGGGGGGTGGGGACGGGGGGTGGGGACGGGGGGTGGTTAAGGGGTGTGGTTACGGGGTGTGGGGACGGGCAGTGGGGACGGGCAGTGGGGACGGGCAGTGGGGACGGGGAGTGGGGACGGGGAGTGGGGACGGGGAGTGGGGACGGGGAGTGGGGACGGGGAGTGGGGAGTGGGGAGTGGGGAGTGGGGAGTGGGGAGTGGGGAGTGGGGAGTGGGGAGTGGGGAGTGGGGAGTGGGGACGGGGAGTGGGGACGGGGAGTGGGGACGGGGAGTGGGGACAGGGAGTGGGGACAGGGAGTGGGGACAGGGAGTGGGGACAGGGAGTGGGGACAGGGAGTGGGGACAGGGAGTGGGGACAGGGAGTGGGGACAGGGAGTGGGGACAGGGAGTGGGGACGGAGTGTGGGGACGGAAAGTGGGGACGGGGAGTGGCAAGTGGGGACGGGGAGTGGGTACGGGGAGTGGGGACGGTTAGCGGGGTCGGGGAGTGGGGACGGGGAGTGGGGAGTGGGGACGGGGAGTGGGGACGGGGAGTGGGGACGGGGAGTGGGGACGGGGAGTGGGGACGGGGAGTGGGGACGGGGAGTGGGGACGGGGAGTGGGGAGTGGGGACGGGGAGTGGGGAGTGGGGACGGGGAGTGGGGAGTGGGGACGGGGAGTGGGGAGTGGGGACGGGGAGTGGGGAGTGGGGACGGGGAGTGGGGAGTGGGGACGGGGAGTGGGGAGTGGGGACGGGGAGTGGGGTGTGGGGACGGGGAGTGGGGACGGTTAGTGGGGTCGGGGCGTGGGGACGGGGAGTGGGGACGGAGAGTGGGGACGGAGAGTGGGGACGGAGAGTGGGGACGGAGAGTGGGGACGGAGAGTGGGGACGGAGAGTGGGGACGGAGAGTGGGGACGGAGAGTGGGGACGGAGAGTGGGGACGGAGAGTGGGGACGGAGAGTGGGGACGGAGAGTGGGGACGGAGAGTGGGGACGGAGAGTGGGGACGGGGAGTGGGGACGGGGAGTGGGGACGGTTAGTGGGGACGGTTAGTGGGGACGGTTAGTGGGACGGTTAGTGGGGGCGGTGAGTGGGGGCGGTGAGTGGGGGCGGGAAGTGGGCGCGGGGAGTGGGGACGGGGAGTGGGGACGGGGAGTGGGGACGGGGAGTGGGGACGGTTGGTGGGGACGGTGGGTGGGGACGGGGCGTGGGGACGGGGCGTGGGGACGGGGCGTGGGGACGGGGCGTGGGGACGGGGCGTGGGGACGGTTTGTGGGGACGGTTAGTGGGCGCGGGGAGTGGGGACGGTTATTGGGGGCGGGGAGTGGGGACGGTGGGTGGGGGCGGGGAGTGGGCGCGGGGGGGTGGGGGCGGGGAGTGGGGACGGGGAGTGGGGAGTGGGGAGTGGGGAGTGGGGAGTGGGGAGTGGGGACGGGGAGTGGGGACGGAGAGTGGGGACGGAGAGTGGGGACGGAGAGTGGGGACGGGGAGTGGGGACGAGGATTGGGGACGGGGAGTGGGGACGGGGAGTGGGGACGGGGAGTGGGGACAGGGAGTGGGGACAGGGAGTGGGGAGTGGGGACGGGGAGTGGGGACGGTTAGTGGGGTCGGGGAGTGGGGACGGGGAGTGGGGACGGGGAGTGGGGACGGGGAGTGGGGAAGGGGAGTGGGGAAGGGGAGTGGGGACGGGGAGTGGGGACGGAGGTGGGGATGGGGAGTGGGCACGGAGGTGGGGACGGGGAGTGGGCACGGAGGTGGGGACGGTGAGTGTGAACGGTTAGTGGGGGCGGTTAGTGGGGGCGGGGAGTGGGGGCGGGGAGTGGGGGCGGGGAGTGGGGGCGGGGAGTGGGGGCGGGGAGTGGGGGCGGGGCGTGGGGACGGTTAGTGGGGACGGGGAGTGGGGACGGGGAGTGGGGACGGGGAGTGGGGACGGGGAGTGGGGACGGGGAGTGGGGAGTGGGGAGTGGGGAGTGGGGAGTGGGGAGTGGGGAGTGGGGAGTGGGGACGGTGAGTGGGGACGGTGAGTGGGGACGGTGAGTGGGGACGGTGAGTGGGGACGGTGAGTGGGGACGGGGAGTGGGGACGGGGAGTGGGGACTGAGAGTGGGGACGGAGAGTGGGGACGGAGAGTGGGGACGGAGTGTGGGGACGGAGAGTGGGGACGGGGAGTGGGGACGGGGAGTGGGGACGGGGAGTGGGGAGTGGGGACGGTTAGTGGGGTCGGGGAGTGGGGACGGGGAGTGGGGACGGGGAGTGGGGACGGGGAGTGGGGACGGGGAGTGGGGACGGGGAGTGGGGACGGTGGGTGGGGACGGGGAGTGGGGACGGGGAGTGGGGACGGGGCGTGGGGACGGGGAGTGGGGACGGGGAGTGGGGACGGGGAGTGGGGACGGGGAGTGGGGACGGGGAGTGGGGACGGTTAGTGGGGACGGTTAGTGGGGGCGGGCGGTGGGGGCGGGCGGTGGGGACGGGCGGTGGGGACGGGCGGTGGGGACGGGCGGTGGGGACGGGCGGTGGGGACGGGCGGTGGGGGCGGGGGGTGGGGACGGGGAGTGGGGACGGGGAGTGGGGACGGGGAGTGGGGAGTGGGGACGGGGAGTGGGGACGGAGAGTGGGGACGGAGCGTGGGGACGGGGAGTGGGGACGGGGAGTGGGGACGGGGAGTGGGGACGGGGAGTGGGGACGGGGAGTGGGGACGGGGAGTGGGGACGGGGAGTGGGGACGGGGAGTGGGGACGGGGAGTGGGGACGGGGAGTGGGGACGGGGAGTGGGGACGGGGAGTGGGGACGGGGAGTGGGGTCGGGGAGTGGGGTCGGGGAGTGGGGTCGGGGAGTGGGGACGGGGAGTGGGGACGGGGAGTGGGGACGGGGTGTGGGGACGGGGTGTGGGGACGGGGAGTGGGGACGGGGAGTGGGTACGTGGAGTGGGGACGGGGAGTGGAGACGGGGAGTGGGGACGGGGAATGGGCACGGAGGTGGGGACGGTGAGTGGTAACGGTTAGTGGGGGACGTTAGTGGGGGCGGTTAGTGGGGGCGGTTAATGGGGGCGGTTAATGGGGGCGGTTAATGGGGGCGGGGAGTGGGGGCGGGGAGTGGGGGCGGGGAGTGGGGGCGGGGAGTGGGAGCGGGGAGTGGGAGCGGGGAGTGGGAGCGGGGAGTGGGGGCGGGGAGTGGGGGCGGGGCGTGGGGACGGTTAGTGGGGACGGTTAGTGGGGACGGTTAGTGGGGACGGTTAGTGGGGACGGTTAGTGGGGTCGGGGAGTGGGGACGGGGAGTGGGGACGGGGAGTGGGGACGGGGAGTGGGGACGGAGGTGGGGACGGAGGTGGGGACGGGGAGTGGGGACGGAGGTGGGGACGGTGAGTGGGGGCGATGAGTGGGGGCGGTGAGTGAGGGCGGGGAGTGGGGGCAGGGAGTGGGGGCAGGGAGTGGGGGCGGGGAGTGGGGGCGGGGTGTGGGGGCGGTGGGTGGGGACGGTGGGTGGGGACGGTGGGTGGGGACGGGGAGTGGGGGCGGGGAGTGGGGGCGGGGAGTGGGGGCGGGGAGTGGGGGCGGGGAGTGGGGGCGGGGAGTGGGGGCGGGGAGTGGGGGCGGGGAGTGGGGGCGGGGTGTGGGGGCGGTGGGTCGGGACGGTGGGTGGGGACGGTGGGTGGGGACGGGGAGTGGGGACGGGGAGTGGGGACGGGGAGTGGGGACGGGGAGTGGGGACGGTTAGTGGGGGCGGGGAGTGGGGACGGTTATTGGGGACGGTGGGTGGGGACGGTGGGTGGGGACGGGGGGTGGGGACGGGGGGTGGGGACGGGGGGTGGGGGCGGGGTGTGGGGGCGGTGGGTGGGGACGGTGGGTGGGGACGGTGGGTGGGGACGGGGAGTGGGGACGGGGAGTGGGGACGGTTAGTGGGGGCGGGGAGTGGGGACGGTTATTGGGGACGGTGGGTGGGGACGGGGGGTGGGGACGGGGAGTGGGGACGGGGAGTGGGGACGGGGAGTGGGGACGGGGAGTGGGGACGGGGAGTGGGGACGGGGAGTGGGGACGGAGAGTGGGGACGGGAGTGGGGACGGGGAGTGGGGAGTGGGGACGGGGAGTGGGGACGGTTAGTGGGGTCGGGGAGTGGGGACGGGGAGTGGGGACGGGGAGTGGGGACGGGGAGTGGGGACGGTGGGTGGGGACGGTGGGTGGGGACGGTGGGTGGGGACGGGGGGTGGGGACGGGCGGTGGGAAGTGGGGACGGGGAGTGGGGACGGGGAGTGGGGACGGAGAGTGGGGACGGAGAGTGGGGACGGAGAGTGGGGACGGAGAGTGGGGACGGAGAGTGGGGACGGAGAGTGGGGACGGAGAGTGGGGACGGGGAGTTGGGACGGAGAGTGGGGACGGAGAGTGGGGACGGAGAGTGGGGACGGGGAGTGGGGACGGGGAGTGGGGACGGGGAGTGGGGACGGAGAGTGGGGACGGAGAGTGGGAAGTGGGGACGGGGAGTGGGGACGGGGAGTGGGGACGGGGAGTGGGTACGGGGAGTGGGGACGGGGAGTGGGGACGGGGAGTGGGGACGGGTAGTGGGGACGGGTAGTGGGGTCGGGGAGTGGGGACGGGGAGTGGGGACGGGGAGTGGGGACGGGGAGTGGGGACGGGGAGTGGGGACGGGGAGTGGGGAGTGGGGAGTGGGAAGTGGGGACGGTGAGTGGGGACGGGGAGTGGGGACTGGGAGTGGGGACGGGGAGTGGGGACGGGGAGTGGGGACGGGGAGTGGGGTCGGGGAGTGGGGTCGGGGAGTGGGGTCGGGGAGTGGGGACGGAGAGTGGGGACGGTGATTGGGGACGGGGAGTGGGGACGGGGAGTGGGGACGGGGAGTGGGGACGGGGAGTTGGGACGGGGAGTGGGGACGGGGAGTGGGGACGGGGAGTGGGGTCGGGGAGTGGAGATGGAGAGTGGGGACGGAGAGTGGGGACGGTGATTGGGGACGGGGAGTGGGGACGGGGAGTGGGGACGGGGAGTGGGGACGGGGAGTGGGGACGGAGAGTGGGGACGGAGAGTGGGGACGGTGAGTGACTACGGTGAGTGGGGACGGTTATTGGGGACGGTGAGTGGGGGCGGGGAGTGGGGGCGGGGAGTGGGGGCGGGGAGTGGGGGCGGGGAGTGGGGGCGGGGAGTGGGGGCGGGGAGTGGGGGCGGGGAGTGGGGGCGGGGAGTGGGGGCGGGGAGTGGGGGCGGGGAGTGGGGGCGGGGAGTGGGGGCGGGGAGTGGGGGCGGGGAGTGGGGACGGTTAGATGGGACGGTTAGTGGGGACGGTTAGTGGGGGCGGGGAGTGGGGACGGTTATTGGGGGCGGGGAGTGGGGACGGTGGGTGGGGACGGGGAGTGGGGACGGGGAGTGGGGACGGGGAGTGGGGACGGGGAGTGGGGACGGGGAGTGGGGACGGGGAGTGGGGGAGGGGAGTGGGGGCGGTGAGTGGGGGCGGGGGGTGGGGGCGGGGGGTGGGGGCGGAGAGTGGGGGCGGGGAGTGGGGGCGGGGAGTGGGGGCGGGGAGTGGGGACGGTGGGTGGGGACGGGGCGTGGGGACGGGGCGTGGGGACGGGGCGTGGGGACGGGGAGTGGGGACGGGGAGTGGGGACGGGGAGTGGGGACGGGGAGTGGGGACGGGGAGTGGGGACGGTTAGTGGGGACGGTTAGTGGGGACGGTTAGTGGGGACGGTTAGTGGGGACGGTTAGTGGGGACGGTTAGTGGGGACGGTTAGTGGGGGCGGTTAGTGGGGGCGGTTAGTGGGGGCGGGGAGTGGGGACGGTTATTGGGGGCGGGGAGTGGGGACAGTGGGTGGGGACGGGGAGTGGGGACGGGGAGTGGGGGTGGGGAGTGGGGACGGTGAGTGAGGACGGGGAGTGGGGACGGGGAGTGAGGACGGGGAGTGAGGACGGGGAGTGAGGACGGGGAGTGAGGACGGGGAGTGGGGACGGAGAGTGGGGACGGGGAGTGGGGAGTGGGGACGGGGAGTGGGGACGGTTAGTGGGGACGGGGAGTGGGGACGGGGGGTGGGGAAGGGGAGTGGGGAAGGGGAGTGGGGAAGGGGAGTGGGGAAGGGGAGTGGGGAAGGGGAGTGGGGAAGGGGAGTGGGGAAGGGGAGTGGGGAAGGGGAGTGGGGACGGGGAGTGGGGACGGGGAGTGGGGACGGGGAGTGGGGACGGAGGTGGGGACGGAGGTGGGGACGGAGGTGGGGACGGGGCGTGGGGACGGGGCGTGGGGACGGTGAGTGGGAACGGTGAGTGGGAACGGTGAGTGGGAACGGTGAGTGGGGGCGGTGAGTGGGGGCCGTGAGTGGGGGCGGTTCGTGGGGGCGGTTCGTGGGGGCGGTTAGTGGGGGCGGTTAGTGGGGGCGGTTAGTGGGGGCGGTTAGTGGGGGCGGTTAGTGGGGGCGGTTAGTGGGGGCGGTTAGTGGGGGCGGTTAGTGGGGGCGGTTAGTGGGGGCGGTTAGTGGGGGCGGTTAGTGGGGGCGGTTAGTGGGGGCAGGGAGTGGGGGCAGGGAGTGGGGGCGGGGAGTGGGGGCGAGGAGTGGGGGCGAGGAGTGGGGGCGGGGAGTGGGGACGGGGAGTGGGGGCGGGGAGTGGGAACGGGGCGTGGGGACGGTTAGTGGGGACGGGGAGTGGGGGCGGGGAGTGGGGGCGGGTAGTGGGGGCGGGTAGTGGGGGCGGGTAGTGGGGACGGTTCTTGTGGCGGGGAGTGGGGACGGGGAGCGGGTACCGGGAGCAGAAACGGGGAGCGGGGACGGGGAGCGGGGACGGGGAGCGGGGACGGGGAGCAGGGACGGGGAGCAGGGACGGGGAGCAGGGACGGGGAGCGGGGACGGGGAGCGGGGACGGTGAGCGGGGGCGGAGAGCGGGGACGGAGAGCGGGGACGGAGAGCGGGGACGGTGAGCGGCGACGGAGAGCGGGGACGGAGAGCGGGGACGGGGAGTGGCTACGGGGAGTGGGGACGGTTCGTGGGGGCGGGGAGTGGGGACGGTGAGTGGGGACGGTGAGTGGGGACGGGGAGTGGGGACGGGGAGTGGGGACGGGGAGTGGGGACGGGGAGTGGGGACGGGGAGTGGGGTCGGGGAGTGGGGGACGGTTAGTGGGGACGGTTAGTGGGGACGGTTAGTGGGGGCGGGTCGTGGGGACGGGGGGGTAGGGACGGGGGGTAGGGACGGGGGGTAGGGACGGGGGGTAGGGACGGGGGGTAGGGACGGGGGGTAGGGACGGGGGGTAGGGACGGGGGGTAGGGACGGGGGGTGGGGACGGGGGGTGGGGACGGGGTTGGGGACGGGGGGGTGGGGACGGGGGGGTGGGGGCGGGGAGTGGGAGCGGGGAGTGGGGACGGGGAGTGGGGACGGGGAGTGGGGACGGGGAGTGGGGACGGGGAGTGGGGACGGGGAGTGCGGACGGCGAGTGGGGACGGCGAGTGGGGACGGCGAGTGGGGACGGGGAGTGGGGACGGGGAGTGGGGGCGGTTAGTGGGGACGGTTAGTGGGGACGGAGAGTGGGGACGGAGAGTGGGGACGGGGAGTGAGGACGGGGAGTGGGGACGGAGAGTGGGGACGGGGAGTGGGGAGTGGGGACGGGGAGTGGGGACGGTTAGTGGGGTCGGGGAGTGGGGACGGGGAGTGGGGAAGTGGAGTGGGGAAGGGGAGTGGGGAAGGGGAGTGGGGAAGGGGAGTGGGGAAGGGGAGTGGGGAAGGGGAGTGGGGACGGGGAGTGGGGACGGGGAGTGGGGACGGGGAGTGGGGACGGGGAGTGGGGACGGGGAGTGGGGACGGGGAGTGGGGACGGGGAGTGGGGACGGAGGTGGGGACGGGGCGTGGGGACGGAGGTGGGGACGGTGAGTGGGAACGGTGAGTGGGGGCGGTGAGTGGGGGCGGTTCGTGGGGGCGGTTAGTGGGGGCGGTTAGTGGGGGCGGTTAGTGGGGGCGGTTAGTGGGGGCGGTTAGTGGGGGCGGTTAGTGGGGGCGGTTAGTGGGGGCGGTTAGTGGGGGCGGTTAGTGGGGGCAGGGAGTGGGGGCAGGGAGTGGGGGCAGGGAGTGGGGGCAGGGAGTGGGGGCAGGGAGTGGGGGCGGGGAGTGGGGGCGGGGAGTGGGGGCGGGGAGTGGGGGCGGGGAGTGGGGGCGGGGAGTGGGGGCGGGGAGTGGGGGCGGGGAGTGGGGGCGGGGAGTGGGGGCGGGGAGTGGGGACGGGGGGTAGGGACGGGGGGTGGGGACGGGGGGTGGGGACGGGGGGTGGGGACGGGGGGTGGGGACGGGGGGGTGGGGACGGGGGTGTGGGGGCGGGGAGTGGGAGCGGGGAGTGGGGACGGGGAGTGTGGACGGGGAGTGCGGACGGCGAGTGCGGACGGCAAGTGGGGACGGCGAGTGGGGGCGGCGAGTGGGGACGGCGAGTGGGGACGGGGAGTGGGGGCGGTTAGTGGGGGCGGTTAGTGGGGACGGGGAGCGTGGACGGGGAGCGGGGACGGGGAGCGGGGACGGGGAGCGGGGACGGGGAGCGGGGACGGGGAGCGGGGACGGTGAGCGGGGACGGAGAGCGGGGACGCAGAGCGGGGACGCAGAGCGGGGACGGAGAGCGGGGACGGAGAGCGGGGACGGAGAGCGGGGACGGAGAGCGGGGACGGAGAGCGGGGACGGAGAGCGGGGACGGAGAGCGGGGAGGGGGAGCGGCTACGGGGAGTGGGGACGGGGAGTGGGGTCGGGGAGTGGGGACGGTTAGTGGGGACGGTTAGTGGGGACGGTTAGTGGGGGCGGTGGGTGGGGACGGTGAGTGGGGACGGTGAGTGGGGACGGTGAGTGGGGACGGTGAGTGGGGACGGTGAGTGGGGACGGTGAGTGGGGACGGTGAGTGGGGACGGTGAGTGGGGACGGTGAGTGGGGACGGTGAGTGGGGACGGTGAGTGGGGGCGGGGAGTGGGGGCGGGGAGTGGGGGCGGGGAGTGGGGGCGGGGAGTGGGGGCGGGGAGTGGGGGCGGGGAGTGGGGGCGGGGAGTGGGGGCGGGGAGTGGGGGCGGGGAGTGGGGGCGGGGAGTGGGGACGGGGGGTAGGGACGGGGGGTGGGGACGGGGGGTGGGGACGGGGGGGTGGGGACGGGGGTGTGGGGGCGGGGAGTGGGAGCGGGGAGTGGGGACGGGGAGTGTGGACGGGGAGTGCGGACGGGGAGTGCGGACGGGGAGTGCGGACGCCGAGTGGGGACGGCGAGTGGGGACGGCGAGTGGGGACGGCGAGTGGGGACGGGGAGTGGGGGCGGTTAGTGGGGGCGGTTAGTGGGGACGGGGAGCGTGGACGGGGAGCGGGGACGGGGAGCGGGGACGGGGAGCGGGGACGGGGAGCGGGGACGGGCAGCGGGGACGGTGAGCGGGGACGGAGAGCGGGGACGCAGAGCGGGGACGCAGAGCGGGGACGGGGAGCGGCTACGGGGAGTGGGGACGTGGAGTGGGGTCGGGGAGTGGGGACGGTTAGTGGGGACGGTTAGTGGGGGCGGTTATTGGGGGCGGGGAATCGGGAGTGCGGAGTGGGGAGTGGGGACGGGGAGTGGGGACGGGGAGAGGGGACGGGGAGAGGGGACGGAGAGTGGGGACGGAGAGTGGGGACGGAGAGTGGGGACGGGGAGTGGCTACATTGAGTGGGGACGGGGGGTGGGGACGGGGGGTGGGGACTGGGGGGTGGGGACTGGGGGGTGGGGACTGGGGGGTGGGGACTGGGGGGTGGGGACGGTGGGGTGGTGGCGGGGAGTGGGTGCGGGGAGTGGGAGTGGGGAGTGGGGACGGGGAGTGGGGACGGAGAGTGGGGACGGTGAGTGGGGACGGGGAGAGGGGACGGAGAGTGGGGACGGAGAGTGGTGACGGAGAGTGGTGACGGGGAGTGGCTACATTGAGTGGGGACGGGGAGTGGCTACATTGAGTGGGGACGGGGGGTAGGGACGGGGAGAGGGGACGGAGAGTGGGGACGGAGAGTGGGGACGGAGAGTGGGGACGGTGAGTGGGGACGGGGAGAGGGGACGGAGAGTGGGGACGGAGAGTGGGGACGGGGAGTGGCTACATTGAGTGGGGACGGGGAGTGGGGACGGGGAGTGGGGACGGGGGGTGGGGACGGGGGGTGGGGACGGGGGGTGGGGACGGGGGGTGGGGACGGGGGGTGGGGACGGGGGGTGGGGACGGGGGGTGGGGACGGGGGGTGGGGACGGGGGGAGGGGACGGGGGGTGGGGACGGGGGGTGGGGACGGGGGGTGGGGACGGGGGGTGGGGACGGGGGGTGGGGACGGTGGGGTGGGGGCGGGGAGTGGGAGCGGGGAGTGGGAGCGGGGAGTGGGAGCGGGGAGTGGGGACGGGGAGTGGGGACGGGGAGTGGGGACGGGGAGTGGGGACGGGGAGTGGGGACGGGGAGTGGGGTCGGGGAGTGGGGTCGGGGAGAGGGGACGGAGAGTGGGGACGGAGAGTGGGGACGGAGAGTGGGGACGGAGAGTGGGGACGGAGAGTGGGGACGGAGAGTGGGGACGGAGAGTGGGGACGGGGAGTGGGGACGGGGAGTGGGGACGGGGAGTGGGGACGGGGAGTGGGGACGGGGAGTGGCTACATTGAGTGGGGACGGGGGGTGGGGACAGGGGGTGGGGACAGAGAGTGCGGACAGTGTGTGCGGACAGTGAGTGCGGACAGTGAATGCGGACAGTGAATGCGGACAGTGACTGCGGACAGTGACTGCGGACAGTGACTGCGGACAGTGACTGCGGACAGTGACTGCGGACAGTTAGTGGGGACAGTGAATGGGGTCAGTGAGTGGGGTCAGTGAGTGGGGTCAGTGAGTGGGGACAGTCAGTGGGGACAGTCAGTGGGGTCAGTGAGTGGGGTCAGTGAGTGGGGACAGTGAGTGGGGTCAGTGAGTGGGGTCAGTGAGTGGGGTCAGTGAGTGGGGTCAGTGAGTGGGGTCAGTGAGTGGGGACAGTGTGTGCGGACAGTGAGTGGGGACAGTGAGTGGGGACAGTGAGTGGGGTCAGTGAGTGGGGACAGTGAGTGGGGACAGTGAGTGGGGACAGTGAGTGTGGACAGTGAGTGCGGACAGTGAGTGGGGACAGTGAGTGGGGACAGTGAGTGCGGACAGTGAGTGCGGACAGTGAGTGCGGACAGTGAGTGCGGACAGTGAGTGCGGACAGTGAGTGCGGACAGTGAATGCGGACAGTGACTGCGGACAGTGACTGCGGACAGTGACTGCGGACAGTGACTGCGGACAGTGACTGCGGACAGTTAGTGGGGACAGTGAATGGGGTCAGTGAGTGGGGTCAGTGAGTGGGGTCAGTGAGTGGGGACAGTCAGTGGGGACAGTCAGTGGGGTCAGTGAGTGGGGTCAGTGAGTGGGGACAGTGAGTGGGGTCAGTGAGTGGGGTCAGTGAGTGGGGTCAGTGAGTGGGGTCAGTGAGTGGGGTCAGTGAGTGGGGACAGTGTGTGCGGACAGTGAGTGGGGACAGTGAGTGGGGAAGTGAGTGGGGACAGTGAGTGGGGACAGTGAGTGGGGACAGTGAGTGTGGACAGTGAGTGCGGACAGTGAGTGGGGACAGTGAGTGGGGACAGTGAGTGCGGACAGTGAGTGCGGACAGTGAGTGCGGACAGTGAGTGGGGACAGTGAGTGGGGACAGTGAGTGGGGACGGTGAGTGGGGTCGGTGAGTGGGGTCGGTGAGTGGGGTCGGTGAGTGGGGTCGGTGAGTGGGGTCGGGGAGTGGGGTCGGTGAGTGGGGACGGTGAGTGGGGACGGTGAGTGGGGACGGTGAGTGGGGACGGTGAGTGGGGACGGTGAGTGGGGACGGTGAGTGGGGACGGTGAGTGCGGACGGTGAGTGCGGACGGTGAGTGCGGACGGTGAGTGCGGACGGTGAGTGCGGACGGTGAGTGGGGACGGTGGGTGGGGACGGGGGGTGGGGACGGGGGGTGGGGACGGGGGGTGGGGACGGGGGGTGGGGACGGGGGGTTGGGACGGGGGGGTGGGGGCGGGGTGTGGTGGCGGGGAGTGGGAGCGGGGAGTGGGGACGGGGAGTGGGGACGGGGAGTGCGGACGGGGAGTGCGGACGGGGAGTGCGGACGGGGAGTGCGGACGGGGAGTGCGGACGGGGAGTGCGGACGGCGAGTGGGGACGGCGAGTGGGGACGGCGAGTGGGGACGGCGAGTGGGGACGGCGAGTAGCGACGGGGAGTGGGGACGGGGAGTGGGGACGGGGAGTGGGGGCGGTTAGTGGGGGCGGTTAGTGGGGACGGGGAGCGGGGACGGGGGAGCGGCGACGGGGAGCGGCGACGGGGAGCGGCGACGGGGAGCGGCGACGGGGAGCGGCGACGGGGAGCGGCGACGGGGAGCGGGGACGGGGAGCGGGGACGGTGAGCGGGGACGGTGAGCGGGGACGGATAGCGGGGACGGAGAGCGGGGACGGATAGCGGGGACGGAGAGCGGGGACGGAGAGTGGGGACGGGGAGCGGCTACGGGGAGTGGGGACGTGGAGTGGGGTCGGGGAGTGGGGACGGTTAGTGGGGACGGTTAGTGGGGGCGGGGAGTGGGGGCGGGGAGTGGGGGCGGTGGGTGGGGACGGGGAGTGGGGACGGGGAGTGGGGATGGTGAGTGGGGACGGGGAGTGGAGGACGGGGAGTGGGGGCGGGTAGTGGGGGCGGTTATTGGGGGCGGTTATTGGGGGCGGGGAGTCGGGAGTGCGGAGTGGGGAGTGGGGACGGGGAGTGGGGACGGGGAGAGGGGACGGGGAGAGGGGACGGGGAGTGGGGACGGTGAGTGGGGACGGGGAGTGGGGATGGGGGGTGGGGACGGGGGTGGGGACGGGGGGTGGGGACGGGGGTGGGGACTGGGGGTGGGGACTGGGGTGGGGACTGGGGGGTGGGGACGGTGGGGTGGGGACGGTGGGGTGGGGACGGTGGGGTGGGGGCGGGGGAGTGGGAGTGGGGAGTGGGGATGGGGAGTGGGGACGGGGAGTGGGGACGGAGAGTGGGGACGGAGAGTGGGGACGGGGAGAGGGGACGGAGAGTGGGGACGGAGAGTGGGACGGGGAGTGGGGACGGGGAGTGGGGACGGGGAGTGGGGGACGGGGAGTGGCTACATTGAGTGGGGACGGGGGGGTAGGGACGGGGAGAGGGGACGGAGAGTGGGGACGGAGAGTGGGGACGGTGAGTGGGGACGGTGAGTGGGGACGGTGAGTGGGGACGGTGAGTGGGGACGGGGAGAGGGGACGGAGAGTGGGGACGGGGAGTGGCTACATTGAGTGGGGACGGGGTGTGGGGACTGGTGGGTGGGGACGGTGGGGTGGGAGCGGGGAGTGGAGCGGGGAGTGGGGACGGGGAGTGGGGACGGGGGGTGGGGACGGGGGGTGGGGACGGGGGGTGGGGACGGGGGGGTGGGGACGGGGGGTGGGGACGGGGGGTGGGGACGGGGGGTGGGGACGGGGGGTGGGGACGGGGGGTGGGGACGGTGGGGTGGGGGCGGGGAGTGGGAGCGGGGAGTGGGAGCGGGGAGTGGGGACGGGGAGTGGGGACGGGGAGTGGGGACGGGGAGTGGGGACGGGGAGTGGGGACGGGGAGTGGGGACGGGGAGTGGGGACGGGGAGTGGGGACGGGGAGTGGGGACGGGGAGTGGGGTCGGGGAGAGGGGATGGAGAGTGGGGACGGAGAGTGGGGACGGAGAGTGGGGACGGGGAGTGGCTACATTGAGTGGGGACGGGGGGGTGGGGACGGGGTTGGGGACGGGGGGTGGGGACAGAGAGTGCGGACAGTGTGTGCGGACAGTGAGTGCGGACAGTGACTGCGGACAGTGACTGCGGACAGTGACTGCGGACAGTGACTGCGGACAGTGACTGCGGACAGTGAGTGGGGTCAGTGAGTGGGGTCAGTGAGTGGGGTCAGTGAGTGGGGACAGTCAGTGGGGTCAGTGAGTGGGGTCAGTGAGTGGGGTCAGTGAGTGGGGACAGTGAGTGGGGACAGTGAGTGGGGACAGTGAGTGGGGACAGTGAGTGGGGACAGTGAGTGGGGTCAGTGAGTGGGGTCAGTGAGTGGGGTCAGTGAGTGGGGTCAGTGAGTGGGGTCAGTGAGTGGGGTCAGTGAGTGGGGACAGTGTGTGCGGACAGTGAGTGGGGACAGTGAGTGGGGACAGTGAGTGGGGTCAGTGAGTGGGGACAGTGAGTGGGGACAGTGAGTGCGGACAGTGAGTGCGGACAGTGAGTGCGGACAGTGAGTGCGGACAGTGAGTGGGGACAGTGAGTGGGGACAGTGAGTGCGGACAGTGAGTGCGGACAGTGAGTGTGGACAGTGAGTGCGGACAGTGAGTGCGGACAGTGAGTGCGGTCAGTGAGTGGGGTCAGTGAGTGGGGTCGGTGAGTGGGGTCGGTGAGTGGGGTCGGTGAGTGGGGACGGTGAGTGGGGACGGTGAGTGGGGACGGTGAGTGGGGACGGTGAGTGCGGACGGTGAGTGGGGACGGTGAGTGCGGACGGTGAGTGCGGACGGTGAGTGCGGACGGTGAGTGCGGACGGTGAGTGGGGACGGGGGGTGGGGACGGGGGGTGGGGACGGGGGGTGGGGACGGGGGGTTGGGACGGGGGAGTGGGGGCGGGGGTGTGGGGGCGGGGAGTGGGAGCGGGGAGTGGGGACGGGGAGTGGGGACGGGGAGTGCGGACGGGGAGTGCGGACGGGGAGTGCGGACGGGGAGTGCGGACGGGGTGTGCGGACGGGGAGTGCGGACGGCGAGTGGGGACGGCGAGTGGGGATGGCGAGTGGGGACGGCGAGTAGCGACGGGGAGTGGGGACGGGGAGTGGGGGCGGTTAGTGGGGGCGGTTAGTGGGGACGGGGAGTGGGGACGGGGAGCGGGGACGGGGAGCGGGGACGGGGAGCGGGGACGGGGAGCGGCGATGGGGAGCGGGGACGGGGAGCGGGGACGGGGAGCGGGGACGGTGAGCGGGGACGGTGAGCGGGGTTGGTGAGCGGGGACGGATAGCGGGGACGGAGAGCGGGGACGGATAGCGGCTACGGGGAGTGGGGACGTGGAGTGGGGTCGGGGAGTGGGGACGGTTAGTGGGGACGGTTAGTGGGGGCGGGGAGTGGGGGCGGGGAGTGGGGGCGGGGAGTGGGGGCGGTGGGTGGGGACGGGGAGTGGGGACGGTGAGTGGGGATGGTGAGTGGGGACGGGGAGTGGAGACGTGGAGCAGGGACGGGGAGCGGGGACGGGGAGCGGGGATGGTGAGCGGGGACGGATAGCGGGGACGGAGAGCGGGGACGGATAGCGGGGACGGAGAGCGGGGACGGGGAGCGGCTACGGGGAGTGGGGACGTGGAGTGGGGTCGGGGAGTGGGGACGGTTAGTGGGGACGGTTAGTGGGGACGGTTAGTGGGGGCGGGGAGTGGGGGCGGGGAGTGGGGGCGGGGAGTGGGGGCGGTGGGTGGGGGACGGGGAGTGGGGACGGTGAGTGGGGATGGTGAGTGGGGACGGGGAGTGGAGACGGGGAGCGGGGACGGGGAGTGGGGGCGGGTAGTGGGGGCGGTTATTGGGGGCGGTTATTGGGGGCGGGGAGTCGGGAGTGCGGAGTGGGGAGTGGGGACGGGGAGTGGGGACGGGGAGAGGGGACGGGGAGAGGGGACGGAGAGTGGGGACGGTGAGTGGGGACGGGGAGTGGGGACGGGGGGTGGGGACGGGGGGTGGGGACGGGGGGTGGGGACGGGGGGTGGGGACTGGGGGTGGGGACTGGGGGTGGGGACTGGGGGTGGGGACTGGGGGTGGGGACTGGGGGTGGGGACTGGGGGGTGGGGACTGGGGGGTGGGGACGGTGGGGTGGGGACGGTGGGGTGGGGACGGTGGGGTGGGGGCGGGGAGTGGGAGCGGGGAGTGGGGACGGGGAGTGGGGACGGGGAGTGGGGACGGAGAGTGGGGAAGGGGAGAGGGGACGGAGAGTGGGGACGGAGAGTGGGGACGGGGAGTGGGGACGGGGAGTGGGGACGGGGAGTGGGGACGGGGAGTGGCTACATTGAGTGGGGACGGGGGGTAGGGACGGGGAGAGGGGACGGAGAGTGGGGACGGAGAGTGGGGACGGTGAGTGGGGACGGTGAGTGGGGACGGGGAGAGGGGACGGAGAGTGGAGACGGGGAGTGGCTACATTGGGTGGGGACGGGGGGTGGGGACTGGTGGGTGGGGACAGTGGGGTGGGGGCGGGGAGTGGGAGCGGGGAATGGGAGCGGGGAATGGGAGCGGGAGTGGGGACGGGGAGTGGGGACGGGGAGTGGGGACGGGGAGTGGGGACGGGGAGTGGGGACGGGGAGTGGGGACGGGGAGTGGGGACGGGGAGAGGGGACGGAGAGTGGGGACGGAGAGTGGGGACGGAGAGTGGGGACGGAGAGTGGGGACGGAGAGTGGGGACGGAGAGTGGGGACGGGGAGTGGTTACATTGAGTGGGGACGGGGGGTGGGGACGGGGAGTGGGGACGGGGAGTGGGGACGGGGGGTGGGGACAGAGAGTGCGGACAGTGAGTGCGGACAGTGAGTGCGGACAGTGAGTGCGGACAGTGAGTGCGGACAGTGAGTGCGGACAGTGAATGCGGACAGTGACTGCGGACAGTGACTGCGGACAGTGACTGCGGACAGTGACTGCGGACAGTGACTGCGGACAGTGACTGCGGACAGTGAGTGCGGACAGTGAGTGCGGACAGTTAGTGGGGACAGTTAGTGGGGACAGTGAGTGGGGTCAGTGAGTGGGGACAGGGAGTGGGGACGGTGAGTGGGGACGGTGAGTGGGGACAGTGAGTGGGGTCAGTGAGTGGGGACAGTGAGTGGGGTCAGTGAGTGGGGACAGTGTGTGCGGACAGTGAGTGCGGACAGTGAGTGCGGACAGTGAGTGGGGACAGTGAGTGGGGACAGTGAGTGGGGACAGTGAGTGGGGACAGTGAGTGGGGACAGTGAGTGGGGACAGTGAGTGGGGACAGTGAGTGGGGACAGTGAGTGGGGACAGTGAGTGGGGACAGTGAGTGGGGTCAGTGAGTGGGGACAGTGAGTGGGGACAGTGAGTGCGGACAGTGAGTGCGGACAGTGAGTGCGGACAGTGAGTGCGGACAGTGAGTGCGGACAGTGAGTGCGGACAGAGAGTGGGGACAGTGAGTGGGGACAGTGAGTGGGGACAGTGAGTGGGGACAGTGAGTGGGGACAGTGAGTGGGGACAGTTAGTGGGGACAGTGAGTGGGGCCAGTGAGTGGGGACACTGAGTGGGGACACTGAGTGGGGACACTGAGTGGGGACACTGAGTGGGGACACTGAGTGGGGACACTGAGTGGGGACACTGAGTGGGGACACTGAGTGGGGACAGTGAGTGCGGACAGTGAGTGCGGACAGTGAGTGCGGACAGTGAGTGCGGACAGTGAGTGCGGACAGTGAGTGGGGTCAGTGAGTGGGGTCAGTGAGTGGGGTCAGTGAGTGGGGTCAGTGAGTGGGGACAGTGAGTGGGGTCATTGAGTGCGGTCAGTGAGTGGGGACAGTAAGTGGGGACAGTAAGTGGGGACACTGAGTGGGGACAGTGAGAGCGGACAGTGAGTGCGGACGGGGAGTGCGGACGGGGAGTGCGGACGGCGAGTGGGGACGGCGAGTGGGGACGGCGAGTGGGGACGGCGAGTGGGGACGGCGAGTGGGGACGGGGAGTGGGGACGGGGAGTGGGGGCGGTTAGTGGGGGCGGTTAGTGGGGACGGGGAGCGGGGACGGGGAGCGGCGACGGGGAGCGGCGACGGGGAGCGGCGACGGGGAGCGGCGACGGGGAGCGGCGACGGGGAGCGGGGACGGGGAGCGGGGACGGTGAGCGGGGACGGTGAGCGGGGACGGATAGCGGGGACGGAGAGCGGGGACGGATAGCGGGGACGGAGAGCGGGGACGGAGAGTGGGGACGGGGAGCGGCTACGGGGAGTGGGGACGTGGAGTGGGGTCGGGGAGTGGGGACGGTTAGTGGGGACGGTTAGTGGGGGCGGGGAGTGGGGGCGGGGAGTGGGGGCGGTGGGTGGGGACGGGGAGTGGGGACGGGGAGTGGGGATGGTGAGTGGGGACGGGGAGTGGAGACGGGGAGTGGGGGCGGGTAGTGGGGGCGGTTATTGGGGGCGGTTATTGGGGGCGGGGAGTCGGGAGTGCGGAGTGGGGAGTGGGGACGGGGAGTGGGGACGGGGAGAGGGGACGGGGAGAGGGGACGGAGAGTGGGGACGGTGAGTGGGGACGGGGAGTGGGGACGGGGGGTGGGGACGGGGGGTGGGGACGGGGGGTGGGGACGGGGGTGGGGACTGGGGGTGGGGACTGGGGGTGGGGACTGGGGGGTGGGGACGGTGGGGTGGGGACGGTGGGGTGGGGACGGTGGGGTGGGGACGGTGGGGTGGGGGCGGGGAGTGGGAGTGGGGAGTGGGGACGGGGAGTGGGGACGGGGAGTGGGGACGGAGAGTGGGGACGGAGAGTGGGGACGGGGAGAGGGGACGGAGAGTGGGGACGGAAAGTGGGGACGGGGAGTGGGGACGGGGAGTGGGGACGGAGAGTGGGGACGGGGAGTGGCTACATTGAGTGGGGACGGGGGGTAGGGACGGGGAGTGGGGACGGGGGGTAGGGACGGGGAGAGGGGACGGAGAGTGGGGACGGAGAGTGGGGACGGTGAGTGGGGACGGTGAGTGGGGACGGTGAGTGGGGACGGTGAGTGGGGACGGGGAGAGGGGACGGAGAGTGGGGACGGGGAGTGGCTACATTGAGTGGGGACGGGGTGTGGGGACTGGTGGGTGGGGACGGTGGGGTGGGAGCGGGGAGTGGGAGCGGGGAGTGGGGACGGGGGGTGGGGACGGGGGGTGGGGACGGGGGGTGGGGACGGGGGGTGGGGACGGGGGGGTGGGGACGGGGGGTGGGGACGGGGGGTGGGGACGGGGGGTGGGGACGGTGGGGTGGGGGCGGGGAGTGGGAGCGGGGAGTGGGAGCGGGGAGTGGGAGCGGGGAGTGGGGACGGGGAGTGGGGACGGGGAGTGGGGACGGGGAGTGGGGACGGGGAGTGGGGTCGGGGAGAGGGGATGGAGAGTGGGGACGGAGAGTGGGGACGGAGAGTGGGGACGGGGAGTGGCTACATTGAGTGGGGACGGGGGGTGGGGACGGGGTTGGGGACGGGGGGTGGGGACAGAGAGTGCGGACAGTGTGTGCGGACAGTGAGTGCGGACAGTGAATGCGGACAGTGACTGCGGACAGTGACTGCGGACAGTGACTGCGGACAGTGACTGCGGACAGTGAGTGGGGTCAGTGAGTGGGGTCAGTGAGTGGGGTCAGTGAGTGGGGTCAGTGAGTGGGGACAGTCAGTGGGGTCAGTGAGTGGGGTCAGTGAGTGGGGTCAGTGAGTGGGGACAGTGAGTGGGGACAGTGAGTGGGGACAGTGAGTGGGGACAGTGAGTGGGGTCAGTGAGTGGGGTCAGTGAGTGGGGTCAGTGAGTGGGGTCAGTGAGTGGGGTCAGTGAGTGGGGTCAGTGAGTGGGGACAGTGTGTGCGGACAGTGAGTGGGGACAGTGAGTGGGGACAGTGAGTGGGGTCAGTGAGTGGGGACAGTGAGTGGGGACAGTGAGTGCGGACAGTGAGTGCGGACAGTGAGTGCGGACAGTGAGTGCGGACAGTGAGTGGGGACAGTGAGTGGGGACAGTGAGTGCGGACAGTGAGTGCGGACAGTGAGTGCGGACAGTGAGTGCGGACAGTGAGTGCGGACAGTGAGTGCGGTCGGTGAGTGGGGTCGGTGAGTGGGGTCGGTGAGTGGGGTCGGTGAGTGGGGTCGGTGAGTGGGGTCGGTGAGTGGGGACGGTGAGTGGGGACGGTGAGTGGGGACGGTGAGTGGGGACGGTGAGTGGGGACGGTGAGTGGGGACGGTGAGTGGGGACGGTGAGTGGGGACGGTGAGTGCGGACGGTGAGTGCGGACGGTGAGTGCGGACGGTGAGTGGGGACGGGGGGTGGGGACGGGGGGTGGGGACGGGGGGTGGGGACGGGGGGTTGGGACGGGGGGGTGGGGGCGGGGGTGTGGGGGCGGGGAGTGGGAGCGGGGAGTGGGGACGGGGAGTGGGGACGGGGAGTGCGGACGGGGAGTGCGGACGGGGAGTGCGGACGGGGAGTGCGGACGGGGAGTGCGGACGGGGTGTGCGGACGGGGAGTGCGGACGGCGAGTGGGGACGGCGAGTGGGGACGGCGAGTGGGGACGGCGAGTAGCGACGGGGAGTGGGGACGGGGAGTGGGGGCGGTTAGTGGGGGCGGTTAGTGGGGACGGGGAGTGGGGACGGGGAGCGGGGACGGGGAGCGGGGACGGGGAGCGGGGACGGGGAGCGGGGACGGGGAGCGGCGACGGGGAGCGGCGACGGGGAGCGGCGACGGGGAGCGGCGACGGGGAGTGGGGACGGGGAGCGGGGACGGGGAGCGGGGACGGTGAGCGGGGACGGTGAGCGGGGTTGGTGAGCGGGGACGGATAGCGGGGACGGAGAGCGGGGACGGATAGCGGCTACGGGGAGTGGGGACGTGGAGTGGGGTCGGGGAGTGGGGACGGTTAGTGGGGACGGTTAGTGGGGTCGGGGAGTGGGGGCGGGGAGTGGGGGCGGGGAGTGGGGGCGGGGAGTGGGGGCGGTGGGTGGGGACGGGGAGTGGGGACGGTGAGTGGGGATGGTGAGTGGGGACGGGGAGTGGAGACGTGGAGCAGGGACGGGGAGCGGGGACGGAGAGTGGGGACGGAGAGTGGGGACGGGGAGTGGTTACATTGAGTGGGGACGGGGGGTGGGGACGGGGAGTGGGGACGGGGAGTGGGGACGGGGGGTGGGGACAGAGAGTGCGGACAGTGAGTGCGGACAGTGAGTGCGGACAGTGAGTGCGGACAGTGAGTGCGGACAGTGAGTGCGGACAGTGAATGCGGACAGTGACTGCGGACAGTGACTGCGGACAGTGACTGCGGACAGTGACTGCGGACAGTGAGTGCGGACAGTGAGTGCGGACAGTGAGTGCGGACAGTTAGTGGGGACAGTTAGTGGGGACAGTGAGTGGGGTCAGTGAGTGGGGACAGGGAGTGGGGACGGTGAGTGGGGACGGTGAGTGGGGACAGTTAGTGGGGTCAGTGAGTGGGGACAGTGAGTGGGGTCAGTGAGTGGGGACAGTGTGTGCGGACAGTGAGTGCGGACAGTGAGTGCGGACAGTGAGTGGGGACAGTGAGTGGGGACAGTGAGTGGGGACAGTGAGTGGGGACAGTGAGTGGGGACAGTGAGTGGGGACAGTGAGTGGGGACAGTGAGTGGGGACAGTGAGTGGGGACAGTGAGTGGGGACAGTGAGTGGGGACAGTGAGTGGGGACAGTGAGTGGGGTGAGTGGGGACAGTGAGTGGGGACAGTGAGTGGGGACAGTGAGTGGGGTCAGTGAGTGGGGACAGTGAGTGGGGAGTGAGTGGGGACAGTGAGTGCGGACAGTGAGTGCGGACAGTGAGTGCGGACAGTGAGTGCGGACAGTGAGTGCGGACAGAGAGTGGGGACAGTGAGTGGGGACAGTGAGTGGGGACAGTAAGTGGGGACAGTGAGTGGGGACAGTGAGTGGGGACAGTGAGTGGGGACAGTGAGTGGGGACAGTTAGTGGGGACAGTGAGTGGGGACAGTGAGTGGGGACAGTGAGTGGGGACAGTGAGTGGGGACAGTGAGTGGGGACACTGAGTGGGGACACTGAGTGGGGACACTGAGTGGGGACACTGAGTGGGGACACTGAGTGGGGACACTGAGTGGGGACACTGAGTGGGGACACTGAGTGGGGACAGTGAGTGCGGACAGTGAGTGCGGACAGTGAGTGCGGACTGTGAGTGGGGACAGTAAGTGGGGACAGTGAGTGGGGACAGTGAGTGGGGACAGTGAGTGGGGACAGTGAGTGGGGACAGTGAGTGGGGACACTGAGTGGGGACACTGAGTGGGGACACTGAGTGGGGACACTGAGTGGGGACACTGAGTGGGGACACTGAGTGGGGACACTGAGTGGGGACACTGAGTGCGGACAGTGAGTGCGGACAGTGAGTGCGGACAGTGAGTGCGGACAGTGAGTGGGGTCAGTGAGTGGGGTCAGTGAGTGGGGTCAGTGAGTGGGGTCAGTGAGTGGGGTCAGTGAGTGGGGACAGTGAGTGGGGTCATTGAGTGCGGTCAGTGAGTGGGGACAGTAAGTGGGGACAGTAAGTGGGGACACTGAGTGGGGACAGTGAGTGGGGACAGTGAGTGCGGACAGTGAGTGGGGACAGTGAGTGGGGACAGTGAGTGGGGACAGTGAGTGGGGACAGTGAGTGTGGACAGTGAGTGGGGACAGTGAGTGGGGACACTGAGTGGGGACACTGAGTGGGGACACTGAGTGGGGACACTGAGTGGGGACACTGAGTGGGGACACTGAGTGGGGACACTGAGTGGGGACACTGAGTGGGGACACTGAGTGGGGACACTGAGTGCGGACAGTGAGTGCGGACAGTGAGTGCGGACAGTGAGTGCGGACAGTGAGTGGGGTCAGTGAGTGGGGTCAGTGAGTGGGGTCAGTGAGTGGGGTCAGTGAGTGGGGACAGTGAGTGGGGTCATTGAGTGCGGTCAGTGAGTGGGGACAGTAAGTGGGGACAGTAAGTGGGGACACTGAGTGGGGACAGTGAGAGCGGACAGTGAGTGCGGACAGTGAGTGGGGACAGTGAGTGGGGACAGTGAGTGGGGACAGTGAGTGGGGACAGTGAGTGGGGACAGTGCGTGGGGACAGTGCGTGGGGACAGTGCGTGGGGTCAGTGAGTGCGGACAGTGAGTGCGGACAGTGAGTGGGGTCAGTGAGTGCGGGCAGTGAGTGCGGACAGTGAGTGGGGACAGTGAGTGGGGACAGTGAGTGGGGACAGTGAGTGCGGATAGTGTCTGGGGTCAGTGAGTGGGGACAGTGAGTGCGGACAGTGAGTTGGGTCAGTGAGTGGGGACAGTGAGTGGGGACAGTGAGTGGGGACAGTGAGTGGGGACAGTGAGTGGGGACAGTGAGTGGGGACAGTGAGTGGGGACAGTGAGTGGGGACAGTGAGTGGGGACAGTGAGTGGGGACAGTGAGAGCGGACAGTGAGTGCGGACAGTGAGTGGGGACAGTGAGTGGGGACAGTGAGTGGGGACAGTGAGAGCGGACAGTGAGTGCGGACAGTGAGTGGGGACAGTGAGTGGGGACAGTGAGTGGGGACAGTGAGTGGGGACAGTGCGTGGGGACAGTGCGTGGGGACAGTGCGTGGGGTCAGTGAGTGCGGACAGTGAGTGGGGTCAGTGAGTGCGGACAGTGAGTGCGGACAGTGAGTGGGGACAGTGAGTGGGGACAGTGAGTGGGGTCAGTGAGTGGGGACAGTGAGTGCGGATAGTGTCTGGGGTCAGTGAGTGGGGACAGTGAGTGCGGACAGTGAGTTGGGTCAGTGAGTGGGGACAGTGAGTGGGGACAGTGAGTGGGGACAGTGAGTGGGGACAGTGAGTGGGGACAGTGAGTGGGGACAGTGAGTGGGGACAGTGAGTGGGGACAGTGAGTGGGGACTGTGAGTGGGGACAGTGAGTGGGGACAGTGAGTGCGGATAGTGCGTGGGGTCAGTGAGTGGGGCAGTGAGTGCGGACAGTGAGTGGGGACAGTGAGTGGGGACAGTGAGTGGGGACAGTGAGTGGGGACAGTGAGTGGGGACAGTGAGTGGGGACAGTGAGTGGGGACAGTCAGTGGGGACAGTGAGTGGGGACAGTGAGTGGGGACAGTGAGTGGGGACTGTGAGTGGGGACGGTGAGTGGGGACGGTGAGTGGGGACGGTGAGTGGGGACGGTGAGTGCGGACGGTGAGTGCGGACGGTGAGTGCGGACGGTGAGTGCGGACGGTGAGTGCGGACGGTGAGTGCGGACGGTGAGTGCGGACGGTGAGTGGGGTATGTGAGTGGGGTCAGTGAGTGCGGACAGTGAGTGCGGACAGTGAGTGCGGACAGTGAGTGCGGACAGTGAGTGCGGACAGTGAGTGCGGACAGTGAGTGGGGTCAGTGAGTGGGGTCACAGAGTGGGGACAGTGAGTGGGGACAGTGAGTGGGGACAGTGAGTGGGGACAGTGAGTGCGGACAGTGAGTGCGGACAGTGAGTGCGGACAGTGAGTGCGGACAGTGAGTGGGGACAGTGAGTGGGGACAGTGAGTGGGGACAGTGAGTGGAGACAGTGAGTGGGGACAGTGAGTGGGGACAGTGAGTGGGGACAGTGAGTGGGGACAGTGAGTGGGGACAGTGAGTGGGGACGGTGAGTGGGGACAGTGAGTGGGGTCAGTGAGTGCGGACAGTGAGTGCGGACAGTGAGTGCGGACAGTGAGTGGGGACAGTGAGTGGGGTCAGTGAGTGGGGTCAGTGGGTGGGGACAGTGAGTGGGGTCAGTGGGTGGGGACAGTGAGTGGGGACAGTGAGTGGGGACAGTGAGTGGGGACAGTGAGTGGGGTCAGTGAGTGGGGACAGTGAGTGAGGACAGTGAGTGGGGACAGTGAGTGGGGACAGTGAGTGGGGACAGTGAGTGGGGACAGTGAGTGGGGACAGTGAGTGCGGATAGTGAGTGCGGACAGTGAGTGCGGACAGTGAGTGGGGACTGTGAGTGGGGACTGTGAGTGGGGACTGTGAGTGGGGACAGTGAGTGGGGTCAGTGAGTGGGGTCTGTGAGTGGGGTCAGTGAGTGGGGACTGTGAGTGGAGTCAGTGAGTGGAGTCAGTGAGTGGGGACAGTGAGTGGGGACAGTGAGTGGGGACAGTGAGTGGGGACAGTGAGTGGGGACAGTGAGTGGGGACAGTGAGTGGGGACAGTGAGTGGAGTCAGTGAGTGGAGTCAATGAGTGGGGTCAGTGCGTGGGGTCAGTGCGTGGGGTCAGTGCGTGGGGTCAGTGCGTGGGGTCAGTGCGTGGGGTCAGTGCGTGGGGTCAGTGAGTGGGGTCAGTGAGTGGGGTCAGTGAGTGGGGTCAGTGAGTGGGGTCAGTGAGCACGGAGAGATCCCAGCCTCCATCCCCAGCCTGTGCTGATTTAGCTGTTCTCACATGATGTGTTACTGATTCCCATTCGCAGAGCACAGGAAGATCCCAGGCCCCATTCCCAGCTTCTGCTGTGTTCACACCCTGTTGTACGAGTTATTATCAGTGTGTGATCTGACCTCACTGTGGAGTGGATGGAAGGCTGGAGTTCTCCATCTCCTGCATCACCACCAGCGGCTCATCCAACTTGAGTGTGTGTGATGTGTGGAAAGGATCAGGACATTGTGATCAGTCAGGAACTCCCAGACCCACTGCAAGAGAGAGAGAGGCAGCAATTAGAACAACACAATGAGGGTTAAACGCACAGTACAGTACTGAGCCCAATACAGAGCACAGGAAGATCCCAGACTCCATCCACAGCCTGTGCTGAGTGAGCACAGGGAGATCCCAGACTCCATCCACAGCCTGTGCTGAGTGAGCACAGGAAGATCCCAGCCTCCATCCCCAACCTGTGCTGAGTGAGCACAGGAAGATCCCAGCCTCCGTCCCCAGCCTGTGCTGAGTGAGCACAGGAAGATCCCAGCCTGTGCTGAGTGAGCACAGGAAGATCCCAGCCTCCATACCCAGCCTGTGCTGAGTGAGCACAGGAAGATCCCAGCCTCCATCCCCAGCCTGTGCTGAGTGAGCACAGGAAGATCCCAGCCTCCATCCCCAGCCTGTGCTGAGTGAGCACAGGAAGATCCCAGCCTCCATCCCCAGCCTGTGCTGAGTGAGCACAGGAAGATCCCAGCCTCCATCCTCAGCCAGTGCTGAGTGAGCACAGGAAGATCCCAGCCTCCATCCCCAGCCTGTGCTGAGTGAGCACAGGAAGATCCCAGCCTCCATCCCCAGCCAGTGCTAGGTGAGCACAGGAAGATCCCAGTCTCCGTCCCCAACCTGTGCTGAGTGAGCACAGGAAGATCCCAGCCTCCGTCCCCAACCTGTGCTGAGTGAGCACAGGAAGATCCCAGCCTCCGTCCCCAACCTGTGCTGAGTGAGCACAGGAAGATCCCAGCCTCCGTCCCCAGCCTGTGCTGAGTGAGCACAGGAAGATCCCAGCCTGTGCTGAGTGAGCACAGGAAGAACCCAGCCTCCATCCCCAGCCTGTGCTGAGTGAGCACAGGAAGATCCCAGCCTCCGTCCCCAGCCTGTGCTGAGTGAGCACAGGAAGATCCCAGCCTCCATCCACAGCCTCTGCTGAGTGAGCACAGGAAGATCCCAGCCTCCATCCACAGCCTGTGCTGAGTGAGCACAGGAAGATCCCAGCCTCCATCCCCAGCCTGTGCTGAGTGAGCACAGGAAGATCCCAGCCTCCATCCCCAGCCTGTGCTGAGTGAGCACAGGAAGATCCCAGCCTCCATCCCCAGCCTGTGCTGAGTGAGCACAGGAAGATCCCAGCCTCCATCCCCAGCCTGTGCGGAGTGAGCACAGGAAGATCCCAGCCTCCATCCCCAGCCTGTGCTGAGTGAGCACAGGAAGATCCCAGCCTCCATCCCCAGCCTGTGCTGAGTGAGCACAGGAAGATCCCAGCCTCCATCCCCAGCCTGTGCTGAGTGAGCACAGGATGATCCCAGCCTCCATCCCCAGCAGGTGCTGAGTGAGCACAGGAAGATCCCAGACTCCATCCCCAGCCTGTGCTGAGTGAGCACAGGAAGATCCCAGCCTCCATCCCCAGCCTGTGCTCAGTGAGCACAGGAAGATTCCAGCCTCCATCCCCAGCCTGTGCTGAGTGAGCACAGGAAGATCCCAGCCTCCATCCCCAGCCTGTGCTGAGTGAGCACAGGAAGATCCCAGCCTCCATCCCCAGCCTGTGCTGAACAGGCACAGGAAGATCCCAGCCTCCATCCCCAGCCTGTGCTGAGTGAGCACAGGAAGATCCCAGCCTCCATCCCCAGCCTGTGCTGAGTGAGCACAGGAAGATCCCAGCCTCCATCCCCAGCCTGTGCTGAGTGAGCACAGGAAGATCCCAGCCTCCATCCCCAGCCTGTGCTGAGTGAGCACAGGAAGATCCCAGCCTCCATCCCCAGCCAGTGCTGAGTGAGCACAGGAAGATCCCAGCCTCCATCCCCAGCCTGTGCTGAGTGAGCACAGGAAGATACCAGCCTCCATCCCCAGCCAGTGCTCGGTGAGCACAGGAAGATCCCAGCCTCCATCCCCAGCCTGTGCTGAGTGAGCACAGGAAGATCCCAGCCTCCATCCCCAGCCTGTGCTGAGTGAGCACAGGAAGATCCCAGCCTCCATCCCCAGCCTGTGCTGAGTGAGCACAGGAAGATCCAAGCCTCCATCCCCAGCCAGTGCTAGGTGAGCACAGGAAGATCCCAGTCTCCGTCCCCAACCTGTGCTGAGTGAGCACAGGAAGATCCCAGCCTCCGTCCCCAACCTGTGCTGAGTGAGCACAGGAAGATCCCAGCCTCCGTCCCCAGACTGTGCTGAGTGAGCACAGGAAGATCCCAGCCTGTGCTGAGTGAGCACAGGAAGAACCCAGCCTCCATCCCCAGCCTGTGCTGAGTGAGCACAGTAAAATTCCAGCCTCCGTCCCCAGCCTGTGCTGAGTGAGCACAGGAAGATCACAGCCTCCATCCACAGCCTCTGCTGAGTGAGCACAGGAAGATCCCAGCCTCCATCCACAGCCTGTGCTGAGTGAGCACAGGAAGATCCCAGCCTCCATCCCCACCCTGTGCTGAGTGAGCACAGGAAGATCCCAGCCTCCATTCCCAGCCTGTGCTGAGTGAGCACAGGAAGATCCCAGCCTCCATCCCCAGCCTGTGCTGAGTGAGCACAGGCAGATCCCAGCCTCCATCCCCAGCCTGTGCTGAGTGAGCACAGGAAGATCCCAGCCTCCATCCCCAGCCTGTGCTGAGTGAGCACAGGAAGATCCCAGCCTCCATCCCCAGCCTGTGCTGAGTGAGCACAGGAAGATCCCAGCCTCCATCCCCAGCCTGTGCTGAGTGAGCACAGGATGATCCCAGCCTCCATCCCCAGCAGGTGTTGAGTGAGCACAGGAAGATCCCAGCCTCCATCCCCAGCCTGTGCTGAGTGAGAACAGGAAGATCCCAGCCTCCATCCCCAGCCTGTGCTCAGTGAGCACAGGTAGATTCCAGCCTCCATCCCCAGCCTGTGCTGAGTGAGCACAGGAAGATCCCAGCCTCCATCCCCAGCCTGTGCTGAGTGAGCACAGGAAGATCCCAGCCTTCATCCCCAGCCTGTGCTGAACAGGCACAGGAAGATCCCAGCCTCCATCCCCAGCCTGTGCTGAGTGAGCACAGGAAGATCCCAGCCTCCATCCCCAGCCTGTGCTGAGCGGGCACAGGAAGATCCCAGCCTCCATCCCCAGCCTGTGCTGAGTGAGCACAGGAAGATCCCAGCCTCCATCCCCAGCCTGTGCTGAGCGAGCACAGGAAGATCCCAGCCTCCATCCCCAGCCTGTGCTGAGTGAGCACAGGAAGATCCCAGCCTCCATCCCCAGCCTGTGCTGAGTGAGCACAGGAAGATCCCAGCCTGTGCTGAGTGAGCACATGAAGATCCCAGCCTCCATCCCCAGCCTCTGCTGAGTGAGCACAGGAAGATCCCAGCCTCCATCCCCAGCCTGTGCTGAGTGAGCACAGGAAGATCCCAGCCTCCATCCCCAGCCTGTGCTGAGTGAGCACAGGAAGATCCCAGCCTCCATCCCCAGCCTGTGCTGAGTGAGCACAGGAAGATCCCAGCCTCCATCCCCAGCCTGTGCTGAGCGGGCACAGGAAGATCCCAGCCTCCATCCCCAGTCTGTGCTGAGTGAGCACAGGAAGATCCCAGCCTCCATCCCCAGCCTGTGCTGAGTGAGCACAGGAAGATCCCAGCCTCCATCCCCAGCCTGTGCTGAACAGGCACAGGAAGATCCCAGCCTCCATCCCCAGCCTGTGCTGAGTGAGCACAGGAAGATCCCAGCCTCCATCCCCAGCCTGTGCTGAGCGGGCACAGGAAGATCCCAGCCTCCATCCCCAGCCTGTGCTGAGTGAGCACAGGAAGATCCCAGCCTCCATCGCCAGCCTGTGCTGAGCGAGCACAGGAAGATCCCAGCCTCCATCCCCAGCCTGTGCTGAGTGAGCACAGGAGGATCCCAGCCTCCATCCCCAGCCTGTGCTGAGTGAGCACAGGAAGATCCCAGCCTCAATCCCCAGCCTGTGCTGAGTGAGCACAGGAAGATCCCAGCCTCCATCCCCAGCCTCTGCTGAGTGAGCACAGGAAGATCCCAGCCTCCATCCCCAGCCTGTGCTGAGTGAGCACAGGAAGATCCCAGCCTCCATCCCCATCCTGTGCTGAGTGAGCACAGGAAGATCCCAGCCTCCATCCCCAGCCTGTGCTGAGTGAGCACAGGAAGATCCCAGCCTCCATCCCCAGCCTGTGCTGAGTGAGCACAGGAAGATCCCAGCCTCCATCCCAGGCCTGTGCTGAGCGGGCACAGGAAGATCCCAGCCTCCATCCCCAGTCTGTGCTGAGTGAGCACAGGAAGATCCCAGCCTCCATCCCCACCCTGTGCTGAGTGAGCACAGGAAGATCCCAGCCTCCATTCCCAGCCTGTGCTGAGTGAGCACAGGAAGATCCCAGCCTCCATCCCCAGCCTGTGCTGAGTGAGCACAGGAAGATCCCAGCCTCCATCCCCAGCCTGTGCTGAGTGAGCACAGGAAGATCCCAGCCTCCATCCCCAGCCTGTGCTGAGTGAGCACAGGAAGATCCCAGCCTCCATCCCCAGCCTGTGCTGAGTGAGCACAGGAAGATCCCAGCCTCCATCCCCAGCCTGTGCTGAGTGAGCACAGGATGATCCCAGCCTCCATCCCCAGCAGGTGTTGAGTGAGCACAGGAAGATCCCAGCCTCCATCCCCAGCCTGTGCTGAGTGAGAACAGGAAGATCCCAGCCTCCATCCCCAGCCTGTGCTCAGTGAGCACAGGTAGATTCCAGCCTCCATCCCCAGCCTGTGCTGAGTGAGCACAGGAAGATCCCAGCCTCCATCCCCAGCCTGTGCTGAGTGAGCACAGGAAGATCCCAGCCTTCATCCCCAGCCTGTGCTGAACAGGCACAGGAAGATCCCAGCCTCCATCCCCAGCCTGTGCTGAGTGAGCACAGGAAGATCCCAGCCTCCATCCCCAGCCTGTGCTGAGCGGGCACAGGAAGATCCCAGCCTCCATCCCCAGCCTGTGCTGAGTGAGCACAGGAAGATCCCAGCCTCCATCCCCAGCCTGTGCTGAGCGAGCACAGGAAGATCCCAGCCTCCATCCCCAGCCTGTGCTGAGTGAGCACAGGAAGATCCCAGCCTCCATCCCCAGCCTGTGCTGAGTGAGCACAGGAAGATCCCAGCCTGTGCTGAGTGAGCACATGAAGATCCCAGCCTCCATCCCCAGCCTCTGCTGAGTGAGCACAGGAAGATCCCAGCCTCCATCCCCAGCCTGTGCTGAGTGAGCACAGGAAGATCCCAGCCTCCATCCCCAGCCTGTGCTGAGTGAGCACAGGAAGATCCCAGCCTCCATCCCCAGCCTGTGCTGAGTGAGCACAGGAAGATCCCAGCCTCCATCCCCAGCCTGTGCTGAGCGGGCACAGGAAGATCCCAGCCTCCATCCCCAGTCTGTGCTGAGTGAGCACAGGAAGATCCCAGCCTCCATCCCCAGCCTGTGCTGAGTGAGCACAGGAAGATCCCAGCCTCCATCCCCAGCCTGTGCTGAACAGGCACAGGAAGATCCCAGCCTCCATCCCCAGCCTGTGCTGAGTGAGCACAGGAAGATCCCAGCCTCCATCCCCAGCCTGTGCTGAGCGGGCACAGGAAGATCACAGCCTCCATCCCCAGCCTGTGCTGAGTGAGCACAGGAAGATCCCAGCCTCCATCGCCAGCCTGTGCTGAGCGAGCACAGGAAGATCCCAGCCTCCATCCCCAGCCTGTGCTGAGTGAGCACAGGAAGATCCCAGCCTCCATCCCCAGCCTGTGCTGAGTGAGCACAGGAAGATCCCAGCCTCAATCCCCAGCCTGTGCTGAGTGAGCACAGGAAGATCCCAGCCTCCATCCCCAGCCTCTGCTGAGTGAGCACAGGAAGATCCCAGCCTCCATCCCCAGCCTGTGCTGAGTGAGCACAGGAAGATCCCAGCCTCCATCCCCATCCTGTGCTGAGTGAGCACAGGAAGATCCCAGCCTCCATCCCCAGCCTGTGCTGAGTGAGCACAGGAAGATCCCAGCCTCCATCCCCAGCCTGTGCTGAGTGAGCACAGGAAGATCCCAGCCTCCATCCCAGGCCTGTGCTGAGCGGGCACAGGAAGATCCCAGCCTCCATCCCCAGTCTGTGCTGAGTGAGCACAGGAAGATCCCAGCCTCCATCCCCAGCCTGTGCTGAGTGAGCACAGGAAGATCCCAGCCTCCATCCCCAGCCTGTGCTGAGTGAGCACAGGAAGATCCCAGCCTCCATCCCCAGCCAGTGCTGAGTGAGCACAGGAACATCCCAGCCTCCATCCCCAGCCTGTGCTGAGTGAGCACAGGAAGATCCCAGCCTCCATCCCCAGCCAGTGCTAGGTGAGCACAGGAAGATCCCAGCCTCCATCCCCAGCCTGTGCTGAGTGAGCACAGGAAGATCCCAGCCTCCATCCCCAGCCTGTGCTGAGTGAGCACAGGAAGATCCCAGCCTCCATCCCCAGCCTGTGCTGAGTGAGCACAGGAAGATCCCAGCCTCCATCCCCAGCCTGTGCTGAGTGAGCACAGGAAGATCCCAGCCTCCATCCCCAGCCAGTGCTGAGTGAGCACAGGAAGATCCCAGCCTCCATCCCCAGCCAGTGCTGAGTGAGCACAGGAAGATCCCAGCCTCCATCCCCAGCCTGTGCTGTTTCAGCTCCAACTCAACACAGAGGATTCCGAAGCCACGCCCACTCACTGACATCACCAGGATATTGCGCATGCGCTCTGTTGCCCCAGCAGCAAAATGGCGCCGATCTGAATCTTCCCGCCTCTTTTTCCTTCCCCGGATTCTCTTCCCAGGTGAAAGTAGCCTGAGTTACCAAAGCGGGACATTGACATTCTTATTCGCGTTTGCCGGCTACACCAAGTCCTTCTGAAGCCTCCTCCCCGCTCGCCGGCTACATTAGTCTTATGTGCGTCACCGACTTTAACCGCCTTCCACCGCAATGGCCGCCTGTCTCTGGAGCATGCGCAGTGTCTCTGTGCGGCTGGATTTGCGCCTGCGCGGTGGCCTCCTGTTGAGTGTGTACGGCATATTCATTCCCGCTTGGAATGCTGGGTACCACGGCCGCCATTGTTTTAGTTTAGTTTAGAGATTCAGCACTGAAACAGGCCCTTCGGCCCACCGAGTCTGTGCCGACCATCAACCACCCATTTATACTAATGCTACACTAATCCCATATTCCTATCACATCCCCACCTGTCCCTATATATTTCCCTACCACCTACCTATACTAGGGGCAATTTATAATGGCCAATTAACCTTCAAGAATTTGGAAACAATGTTCTCTGATGTGATTAAGTTTAAATTATTGAATAATTCATGCTGAACCCAGAGTGACTGCACCCTCTGTCATGGTTCAGTCCTGCATTTGATTAATTACAGTTAATTAATTACATTGAGTCGACATCGGCCCAAATTGATGGCAGTGATTAAACTTTATTCTGCACAAGTAAGATATGATACCTCACAGTATCTGAACAGTAGTTTACAATGTGTCATTTATATGACCCGGTTTTTCCCTTGGGTAAAATTCATGGTAATAAATATCTGCAGCTGTGGGTGAAATCACTTGTCTTTGTGCCTTTTGAAATCTTCTACACCTTCTGTCTATTTGGACACTCTTTGTATAACCCTTACAATAATACAAACACACTAAATTACACTAGACCAATCATTGAATAACTACTATCCTCTTATTACAATTGCAGGTATAGACATTCACAAGGCCCTGTTTTACTCAGGTTTCAGTCTAATAACCCCTGAGATCACATTTTTCCTCCCGCTGAAGTTATCAGTCTAGCTGTGACAATGCAAAGAGGCATCTTTTACACTGTAGACATGTAACATTCTTGATGGACCAATGATTCCAAATAGAGGTTCCTCCCAACACCATCCCCTGTCCTGTCTTGAACCAGAACACCAGTGCTCCTTTACTCATTATCACATTCCAAATAAGATGCATAGTCTACATTCCCATGGGAACAAGGCTGCCTCTGTTTGCTGTTCTGTTCTTTTATTTCTGATGTTCTTTTAGTTTAATTGAATGACCCATATTACCCATTACCTCTATTGAAGTGTCTCACATATCCTGCTTTCAACCCTTTCCTATTGTTATAGCATCTAGAAGGCAGATCATTCCCTGACAGTAATACATACCAGTCACGCAACATATATATTTGACTGGATGATCCGGAGATTACATTGTAGCAGTATTGTAAATTATACATTTTCCAGTTAAGTACATATACTGATTATGAATTAGAGAATATACTGGAGGACCGACCAAACACCTCATCTCTGGAACAGTTCCAGAAACTGACCAGGTGATCATCACCTAACCCAGGACATGTTCACTGACACAGCACCTGGAAACTGACCAGGTGAACATCACCTAACCCAGGACATGTTCACTGACACAGCACCTGGAAACTGACCAGGTGAACATCTCCTAACCCAGGACATGTTCACTGACCCAGCACCTGGAAACTGACCAGGAGATCATCGCCTAATCCAGGACATGTTCACAGACCCAGCACCTGGAAACTGACCAGGAGATCATCGCCTAATCCAGGACATGTTCACTGACCCAGCACCTGGAAACTGATCAGGTGATCATCACCTAACCCAGGACATGTTCACAGACCCAGCACCTGGAAACTAATCAGGTGATCATCGCCTAATCCAGGACATGTTCACTGACCCAGTACCTGGAAACTAACCAGGCGATCATCACCTAACCCAGGACATGTTCACTGACCCAGCACCTGGAAACTAACCAGGTGATCATCACCTAACCCAGGACATGTTCACTGACACAGCACCTGGAAACTAACCAGGTGAGCATCACCTAACCCAGGACATGTTCACTGACACAGTACCTGGAAACTAACCAGGTGATCATCACCTAACCCAGGACATGTTCACTGACCCAGTACCTGGAAACTGACCAGGTGATCATCACCTAACCCAGGACATGTTCACTGACCCAGCACCTGGAAACTAACCAGGTGATCATCACCTAACCCAGGACATGTTCACTGACCCAGTACCTGGAAACTAACCAGGTGATCATCACCTAACCCAGGACATGTTCACTGAACCAGCACCTGGAAACTAACCAGGTGATCATCACCTAACCCAGGACATGTTCACTGACCCAGTACCTGGAAACTAACCAGGTGATCATCACCTAACCCAGGACATGTTCACTGAACCAGCACCTGGAAACTAACCAGGTGATCATCACCTAACCCAGGACATGTTCACTGACCCAGTACCTGGAAACTAACCAGGTGATCATCACCTAATCCAGGACATGTTCACTGACCGAGTACCTGGAAACTAACCAGGTGATCATCACCTAACCCAGGACATGTTCACTGACCCAGTACCTGGAAACTAACCTGGTGATCATCGCCTAATCCAGGACATGTTCACTGACCCAGCACCTGGAAACTGACCAGGTGATCATCACCTAACCCAGGACATGTTCACTGACCCAGCACCTGGAAACTGACCAGGTGAGCATCACCTAACCCAGGACATGTTCACTGACCCAGCACCTGGAAACTGACCAGGTGATCATCACCTAATCCAGGACATGTTCACTGACACAGCACCTGGAAACTGACCAGGTGATCATCACCTAATCCAGGACATGTTCACTGACACAGCACCTGGAAACTGACCAGGTGATCATCACCTAACCCAGGACATGTTCACTGACCCAGTACCTGGAAACTAACCAGGTGATCATCACCTAATCCAGGACATGTTCACTGACCGAGTACCTGGAAACTAACCAGGTGATCATCACCTAATCCAGGACATGTTCACTGACCGAGTACCTGGAAACTAACCAGGTGATCATCACCTAACCCAGGACATGTTCACAGACCCAGCACCTGGAAACTGACCAGGTGTACATCACCTAACCCAGGACATGTTCACTGACCCAGTACCTGGAAACTGACCAGGTGTACATCACCTAACCCAGGACATGTTCACTGACCCAGTACCTGGAAACTGACCAGGTGATCATCACCTAATCCAGGACATGTTCACTGACCCAGCACCTGGAATCTAACCAGGTGATCATCACCTAATCCAGGACATGTTCACTGACCCAGCACCTGGAAACTGACCAGGTGATCATCACCTAATCCAGGACATGTTCACTGACTCAGCAACTGGAAACTAACCAGGTGAGCATCACCTAATCCAGGACATGTTCACTGACCCAGCACCTGGAAACGAACCAGGTGATCATCACCTAATCCAGGACATGTTCACTGACCCAGTACCTGGAAACTGACCAGGTGATCATCACCTAACCCAGGACATGTTCACTGACCCAGTACCTGGAAACTGACCAGGTGAGCATCACCTAACCCGGGACATGTTCACTGACCCAGCACCTGGAAACTGACCAGGTGATCATCACCTAACCCAGGACATGTTCACTGACCCAGTACCTGGAAACTGACCAGGTGATCATCTCCTAACCCAGGACATGTTCACTGACCCAGCACCTGGAAACTGACCAGGTGATCACCACCTAACCCAGGACATGTTCACTGACCCAGCACCTGGAAACTGACCAGGTGATCATCACCTAACCCAGGACATGTTCACCGAACCAGCACCTGGAAACTAACCAGGTGATCATCACCTAATCCAGGACATGTTCACTGACCCAGCACCTGGAAACTAACCAGGTGATCATCACCTAATCCAGGACATGTTCACTGAACCAGCACCTGGAAACTGACCAGGTGATCATCGCCTAATCCAGGACATGGTCACTGACCCAGCACCTGGAAACTGACCAGATGATCATCACCTAACCCAGGACATGTTCACTGACCCAGCACCTGGAAACTGACCAGGTGATCATCACCTAACCCAGGACATGTTCACTGACCCAGCACCTGGAAACTAACCAGGTGATCATCGCCTAACCCAGGACATGTTCACTGACCCAGTACCTGGAAACTGACCAGGTGTACATCACCTAACCCAGGACATGTTCACTGACCCAGTACCTGGAAACTGACCAGGTGATCATCACCTAACCCAGGACATGTTCACTGACCCAGTACCTGGAAACTGACCAGGTGATCATCACCTAACCCAGGACATGTTCACTGACCCAGTACCTGGAAACTGACCAGGTGTACATCACCTAACCCAGGACATGTTCACTGACCCAGCACCTGGAAACTGACCAGGTGATCATCACCTAATCCAGGACATGTTCACTGACCCAGCACCTGGAAACTAACCAGGTGATCATCACCTAACCCAGGACATGTTCACTGACACAGCACCTGGAAACTAACCAGGTGATCATCACCTAATCCAGGACATGTTCACTGACCCAGTACCTGGAAACTAACCAGGTGATCATCACCTAATCCAGGACATGTTCACTGACCCAGCACCTGGAAACTGACCAGGTGATCATCACCTAATCCAGGACATGTTCACTGACCCAGCACCTGGAAACTAACCAGGTGATCATCACCTAACCCAGGGCATGTTCACTGACACAGCACCTGGAAACTAACCAGGTGATCATCACCTAATCCAGGACATGTTCACTGACCCAGTACCTGGAAACTAACCAGGTGATCCTCACCTAATCCAGGACATGTTCACTGACCCAGTACCTGGAAACTGACCAGGTGATCATCACCTAACCCAGGACATGTTCACTGACACAGTACCTGGAAACTAACCAGGTGATCATCACCTAACCCAGGACATGTTCACTGACCCAGTACCTGGAAACTGACCAGGTGATCATCACCTAATCCAGGACATGTTCACTGACCCAGTACCTGGAAACTGACCAGGTGATCATCACCTAACCCAGGACATGTTCACTGACCCAGTACCTGGAAACTGACCAGGTGATCATCACCTAACCCAGGACATGTTCACTGACCCAGCACCTGGAAACTGACCAGGTGATCATCACCTAATCCAGGACATGTTCACTGACCCAGCACCTGGAATCTGACCAGGTGTGCCTCGCCTAATCCAGGACATGTTCACTGACCCAGCACCTGGAAACTGACCAGGTGATCATCACCTAACCCAGGACATGTTCACTCACCCAGCACCTGGAAACTGACCAAGTGATCATCACCTAACCCAGGACATGTTCACTGACACAGCACCTGGAAACTGACCAGGTGATCATCACCTAACACAGGACATGATCACTGACCCAGCACCTGGAAACTGACCAAGTACCCATTTCTGATCTCAACACTCAAACTGTCCCAGCACCCAGAAACTGTTCCAATACCAATTTACTGAACCAGAAACCTTCAAGAGAGCCATCGCCCAAAAATGATGTCAATGCACGGCCTGAGTGAGAGATTGTAACTTATGTTGCCGAGCCAAAGAATAATCTAGTCTGGTTAAAACGTTCTAATGGATTAAATAGTAAATGTTTAGAGCACGACATTTCAGCACTGACATCACTAAACAGATGCCTGTTTAAGATACAACTCCACACAAAGGGGTTTAATGCTCAGACAACTGGAGAGGAGCTGTGATACAAGAGGAGATATATTTATATCGTTACACATTGTCCAGAAACACTCACTGACCTGGCTGAAATCATTTTCAATCCACATATCCACAAAACCTCCTCGCATTTTCTGTGAGAATTGCTGTCTTTGTTCCAACTTTTAAAAGCAAATAATCAGTTCCCTACAAGCCGCTTTTACACAAAAGAAAATTGTGTCGAATATCTCAGGTTACATGATCCAATTAGTGCCGGTACGTTGAACTCCGGAGTTCCACCCATAATTACCACTCATTGTTAGAATTGAACAGAACATTTTAAATGGAGATTTGAAGGAGGCACACTCAGGGTAATCTAATAATACAATCCCTGTTACTGTCACTTCAATCACCAAACTGCCTGATTGGACAATGAGATGCAGATCACACAGAGACAGGTAAACTTACCTGTTTAACTGCACGGGTCTGGCTCAATAATGAAGATTCAATTCGCGGCAGTGGACAAGAAATTTTGCTTTTAAAAATATGTTTTTTTAGGAGTAATGTCTGAGGAAATGAGAACTTATTCCAAGCTCAGTCTTTACTGAACTGAACAATGGACAATGATTTATACCTAGGATTGCTGCAGCAGTACCACACACACAAAGAATACAGATTCTCACATGTTTCCCACAGCTTAAAGAGATCCCACAAATCACAGGAATGGAAATCACACCACAACATATAGAACAGAAAATATTGGATATTCTCATCAGGTCAGGCAGTATTTGTGGAGAGAGAAAGAGAGTTAATGTTTCAGATCTGTGACCTTTCATCAAAACTGAGAAAAGATAGAAATGTAATAGGTTTTGAGCAAGTGAAAGGGGGGAGGATGGAAAGAAGAACAAAAGGGACAGTCTGTGATAGGGTGGAAGATGTGAAACATCACAATGAATGTGGGACTGTCGATAAACTGCCTCTGGAGAAGTCTCTGCTCTGAATTATGAGGGTATTTCCATAAAACACAGTTAGAAAAAATCACCATTGAACAAAAGGAGAACATCCTTTCTATAGAGAATTATTCATCCATTACAATAATCAGGGACTGTCCACAATTCTTCTTTGTAGAAATCTCCATCCAAATATAGAGTGCTGCCCATAAATCTCCTTTGGAGCAGTAATCATTAAAATAAGGGATAGTTTATAAAGTTCCTTCAGATTAATCTGCATCAAATAAAATAGAACAGTCTATAGAGAGTCTGAGGGAACTTAAATTCAAAGTACTAAGGTGTGACCCTTAAACCACCTTCAGGAAATCAATATCCCGAATAATAAGAGACTGTGCATAATGAACCTACAAGGGTCCATTTACAAAATAAAAGACCATCTATAAATAACCTTCAGTGAATTCTCTGGAAATGTAATAAAGTACTATCTGGGAATCACCTTCAGGGAATTCAGCAAACCCCACTCTTACCTTTTAATGGTCTTTTAGCTTTGTCTCTTATTCTCAGACCTCCCATAACTCCCTGCATTTCAACCATAGACTGTGGGTATTCTTGTGGTTAAATATAAATAACATGGAATTTGTAAATTCTCTTAACATATTGTGTTGCATGCTATTAATATCAGAAAGTGAGATTATTTTAACGATCCCTGTGATTCATTTTGATTTTATGTATTTGTACAAATTGAACATCACAAAATCCACACAATAAGCGTTGCTGAGATTTAACACAGAGAACAGGGTCGGAGATTTGAGAAGTTAAACTGCTGGGCAATGCTTTTGTGCAGCTGTGATGACTGAGTGGTTACAGTGTTGGACTGGAAATCCTCCGGGGTTACTCTGTACAAGTTTGAACCTGGATCAAAGCGGATTCGTCAAGTCTCAGGTTCAATGTTTGTAACAATTTTTATCATCTTCCTCCTCAGAAAGGATGTTAGTCATTTCAATAATGCTTTTCAAGATATTTGGCTCAGAAACCTGGATTACATCCCTACGAAAGTAGATGAGTCTGTTTTAAAGCATCAATTCAGCAAAGGACCTGTTAAACTGACAGTTCATTTTGGAATAAAAACAAGAAATGCTGGAATCACTCAGCAGGTCTGGCAGCATCTGTGGAAAGAGAAGCAGAGTTAACATTTCCGAAACGTTAACTCTGCTTCTCTTTCCACAGATGCTGCCAGACCTGCTGAGTGATTCCAGCATTTCTTGTTTTTATTTGAGATTTCCAGCATCCGCAGTATTTAGCTTTTAGTTCATTTTGGAAGCTTGGATTAATTATACAAGTGTTCTACAGCCTGTCTGGAAAGCTACAGATAATGAGGCCTCCAGAGACTGTGGAAACTGTTGTAAACAACAGCTGCTGTCGGGTAGAATCAGTCTGTATAACCACAGGGCAGAGACAATGGGAAATCACTGGAAGGCTTGTGTTTGCCAGCCATTGAAAACTGCATCAGAGAACACAGTCCACAGGACAGTCCAGGAGACAGAGGAATGGGAAGGGGGCCTCAAAGAGAGTCAAGGAAAACACTGAAGAGAAAATCCACAAATAATGACATTCCCCATCTCCAGAAACAGAAGAATTGACCATTCCGAGTTTCCAGTTACACCACAGACTGAATGTTTGTTTGAATCACCATCTGTACGCTGTAGGTCAATTGGTAGGACACTGGCCTCTGAGTTAGAAGATTCAAACCCTCGGACAATGTTATTCATTTCAAAGAAATCAACTTTCATTCCACTAAACTCCAGAGAACATAAGCCCATTCTAATCTATGTTGTGGCCATTTCGGAGACATGGGTAGAGCAGGGACAGGAATGGATGTTGCAGGTTCTGGGATTTAGATGTTTCAGTAAGAACAGAGAAGATGGTAAAAGGGGGGGGGAGAGGTGTGGCATTTTTAATCAAGGAGGGTATTACGGCGGCAGAAAGGACGTTTGAGGACTCCTCTACTGAGGTAGTATGGGCCGAGGTTAGAAACAAGAGAGGAGAGGTCACCCTGTTGGGAGTTTTCTATAGACCTCCGAATAGTTCCAGAGATGTAGAGGAAAGGATAGCGAAGATGATTCTCGACAGGGACGAGAGTAACAGGGTAGTTGTTATGGGGGACTTTAACTTTCCAAATATTGACTGGAAATACTATAGTTCGAGTACTTTAGATGGGTCAGTTTTTGACCAGTGTGTGCAGGAGGGTTTTCTGACACAGTATGTAGACAGGCCAACCAGGGGCGATGCCACATTGGATTTGGTACTGGGTAATGAACCCAGCCAGGTGTTAGATTTAGATGTAGGTGAGCACTTTGGTGATAGTGATCACAATTCGGTTAGGTTTACCTTAGCGATGGGCAGGGGCAGGTATATACCGCAGGGCAAGAATTATAGTGGGGGAAAGGAAATTATGATGCGATTAGGCAAGATTTAGGATGCGTAGGATGGGGAAGGAAACTGCAGGGGATGGGAACAATCGAAATGTGGAGCTTATTCAAGGAGCAGCTACTGCGTGTCCTTGATAAGTATGTACCTGTCAGGCAGGGAGGAAGTTGTCGAGCGAGGGAGCCATGGTTTACTAAAGAAGTTGAAGCACTTGTCAAGAGGAAGAAGAAGGGTTATGTTAGGATGAGACGTGAAGGCTCAATTAGGGCGCTTGAGAGTTACAAGCTAGCCAGGAAGGATCTAAAGGGAGAGCTAAGAAGAGTGAGGAGAGGACACGAGAAGCCATTGGTGGATAGGATCAAGGAAAACCCTAAGGTTTTCTATAGGTATATCAGGAATAAAAGAATGACTAGAGTTAGATTAGGGCCAATCAAGGATAGTAGTGGGAAGTTGTGTGTGGAATTGGAGGAGATAGGGGAAGTGTTAAATGAATATTTTTCGTCAGTGTTTACAGTGGAGAAAGAAAATGTTGTTGAGGGGAATACTGAGATTCAGACGACTATGCTAGATGGGATTGAGGTTCACAAGGAGGAGGTATTAACAATTTTGGAAAGTAGGAAAATAGATAAGTCCCCTGGGCCAGATGGGATTTATCCTAGGATTCTCTGGGAAGCCAGGGAGGAGATTGCGGAGGTTTTGTCCTTGATCTTTATGTCATCATTGTCGACAGAAATAGTACCGGAAGACTGGAGGATAGCAAATGTTGTCCCCTTGCTCAAGAAAGGGAGTAGAGACAGCCCTGGTAATTATAGACCTGTGAGCCTTACTTCGGTTGTTGGTAAAATGTTGGAAAAGGTTATAAGAGATAGGATTTACAATCATCTTGAAAAGAATAAGTTAATTAGCGATAGTCAGCACGGTTTTGTGAAGGGTAGGTCGTGCCTCACAAACATTATTGAGTTTTTTGAGAAGGTGACCAAACAGGTGGATGAGGGTAAAGCCGTGGATGTGGTGTATATGGATTTCAGTAAGGCGTTTGATAAGGTTCCCCACGGTAGGCGATTGCAGAAAATATGGGAGTTTGGGATTGAAGGTGATGTCGTGCTTTGGATCAGAAATTGGCTAGCTGAAAGAAGACAGAGGGTGGTGGTTGATGGTAAATGTTCATCCTGGAGTTTAGTTACTAGTGGTGTAC
This sequence comes from Heterodontus francisci, assembly GCF_036365525.1. Classification (NCBI taxonomy): domain Eukaryota; kingdom Metazoa; phylum Chordata; class Chondrichthyes; order Heterodontiformes; family Heterodontidae; genus Heterodontus; species Heterodontus francisci. The sequence goes on from NW_027141958.1 coordinate 290,774, forward strand.
CGCAAGGATCTGTTTTGGGGCCACTGCTGTTTGTCATTTTTATAAATGACCTGGATGAGGGTGTAGAAGGGTGGGTTAGTACATTTGCGGATGAGACGAAGGTCGGTGGAGTTGTGGATAGTGCCAAAGCATGTTGTAGGTTACAGAGGGACATAGATAGGCTGCATAACTGAGCTGAGAGATGGCAAATGGAGTTTAATGCGGAAAGGTGTGAGGTGATTCACTTTGGAAGGAGTAACAGGAATGCAGAGTACTGGGCTAATGGGAAGATTCTTGGTAGTGTAGATGAGCAGAGAGATCTTGGTGCCCAGGTACATAAATCCCTGAAAGTTGCCACCCAGGTTAATAGGGCTGTTAAGAAGGCATATGGTGTGTTAGCTTTTATTCGTAGGGGGATCGAGTTTCGGAGCCACGAGGTCATGCTGCAGCTGTACAGAACTCTGGTGCGGCCGCACCTGGAGTATTGCGTGCAGTTCTGGTCACCGCATTATAGGAAGGATGTGGAAGCTTTGGAAAGGGTGCAGAGGAGATTTACTAGGATGTTGCCTGGTATGGAGGGAAGGTCTTACGAGGAAAGGCTGAGGGACTTGAGGTTGTTTTCGTTGGAGAGAAGGAGGAGGAGAGGTGACTTAATAGAGACATATAAGATAATCAGAGGGTTAGATAGGGTGGATCGTGAGGGCCTTTTTCCTCGGATGGTGATGACAAACACGAGGGGACATAGCTTTAAGTTGAGGGGTGATAGATATAGGACAGATGTTAGAGGTAGTTTCTTTACTCAGAGAGTAGTAGGGGCGTGGAACGCCCTGCCTGCAACAGTAGTAGACTCGCCAACTTTACGGGCATTTAAGTGGTCAGTGGATAGACATATGGATGAAAATGGAATAGTGTAGGTCAGATGGTTTCACAGGTCGGCGCAACATCGAGGGCCGAAGGGCCTGTACTGCGCTGTCATGTTCTATGTTCTATGTTCTATGTCTGCTCAGAGAACAGCCCTGCCATCCCAGGAATTAATCTAATGAACCTTTGTTTCTCTCCCTCGAAGGAAAGTACATCCTTCCTTAGGTAAGGAGACCAACACTGTGCACAGTATTTCTGTTGTGGTTTCAGCAAAGGCCTGTACAATTGCAGCAATACTGCCTCACTCCTATACACAAGTTCTTACAATAATGGTTAACATATCGTCTGTCTTCCTGATTTCTTGCAGTACCTGTCTATCGACATTCTGTGATTCTAATACAAACATCCTCAAATCCCTCTGAATATTAACATTTACAAGTCTCTTACTTTCTTAAAAACACTCTACTTTTCCATTCCTCCTATTAAATTGGATAAGTTCACATTTCCCGACAATATTCTCTATCTGCAAGCTTTTTTCCCCAATCATTTAAACTGTCTAAATCCAATTGCAGGCTCTTTCCAACCATCTCACTAGTTAAACTCACATCTAACTTTGTATCATCAGTAAACCTGGAGACATGGCCCACTGTCCCTTCATTTGTGACATTGAAATAGATTGTTCATAGCTGAGGACCAAGAACTGATCCTTTCAGCTCTCTACTAGATATACCCTACCATCCTGTTTATGTCTGTATCAATGGGAGTATTTGTTATGATCTTCACTTACTGAGTTCAATGTTGAGTCTGGAATGCTGGACACTTGCTCATTGGATAAATGAGGTGCTGTTCCTCGAGTTTCCATTGATCTTCAGTAGAACAGTGTAAGGTGGCCGAGGGCAGAGAGGAAAGAGTGGGAGTGAAGCAGAGAAATAATCTGACAGTAATTTGAATTCTCTGCTCTTCAGCCTCGCACTGTCATCCCTTCTGTCATTTCATCTCTTCTGCTTTCCACCTTATCACAAACCTTTCATTTTGTTTCTTCTCCTCCCTGTTTCCCCGCCTCTGTCCTGTTACATCTCTAACTTCTCCCAGATCTGATGAAAAGTCATCGACATGAAACATTAACTCTGTTTCTCTCTCCACTGATGCTTTCCGACCTGCTGATATTTCCAGCGGTTTCTGACTGATTTTCAGATTTGCAGCAATTGCAGTAATTCACATTAGCAGCAGTGTCTATGCAGTTTCCGTGGCCAAATGGGAAACCAGTTAAATTCAAAACTCACTTCCGTACATATGTTCGAACCCTGCTCACAGCGGATCAGCTTAGTGTTTCAAAGAACAAAGAACAGTACAGCACAGGAACAGGCCATTCGGCCCTCCAAGCCTGCGCAGATCTTGATGCCTGCCTAAACTAACACCTTCTGCACTTCCAGGGCCCATATCCCTCTATTCCCTTCCTATTCATATATTTGTCAAGATGTCTCTTAAACGTCGCTATCGTATCTGCTTCCACCACCTCCCCCGGCAGCAAGTTCCAGGCACTCACCACCCTCTGTGTAAAAAACTTGCCTCGCACATCCACTCTAAACTTTGCTCCTCGCACATTAAACCGATGTCCCCTAGTAACTGACTCTTCCACCCTGGGATAAAGCTGCTGACGATCCACTCTGTCCATGCCGCTCATAACTTTGTAAACCTCTATCATGTCGCCCCTCCACCTCCGTCGTTCCAGTGAAAACAATCTGCGTTTTTCCAATCTCGCCTCATAGCTAAGTTTCAAGCAGTTAACTTTGGAGATCCCTGTTGGTGTTTCAATTAGTTAACTTAGAAGATTCCTGTTAGTGTTTCAATTAGTTAACTTTGGAGATTCCTGTTCGTGTTTCAATTAGTTAACTTTGGAGATTCTTGTTAGTGTTTCAATTAGTTATCTTTGGAGATTCCTGTTAGTGTTTCAATTAGTTATCTTTGGAGATCCCTGTTAGTGTTTCAATTAGTTATCTTTGGAGATCCCTGTTAGTGTTTCAATTCGTTGACTTTGGAGATTCCTGTTAATGTTTCAATGAGTTAACTTTGGAGATTCCTGTTACTGTTTCAATTAGTTGACTTTGGAGATTCCTGTTAGTGTTTCAATTAGTTAACTTTGGAGATTCCTGTTAGTGTTTCAATTAGCTGACTTTGGAGATCCCTGTTAGTGTTTCAATTAGTTAATTATGGAGATCCCTGTTAGTGTTTCAATTAGCTGACTTTGGAGATCCCTGTTAGTGTTTCAATTAGTTAATTATGGAGATCCCTGTTAGTGTTTCAATTAGTTAACTTTGGAGATCCCTGTTAGTGTTTCAAATAGTTAACTTTGGAGATTCCTGTTAGTGTTTCAATTAGTTAACTTTGGAGATCCCTGTTAGTGTTTCAATTAGTTAACTTTGGAGATCCCTGTTAGTGTTTCAATTAGTTAACTTTGGAGATCCCTGTTAGTGTTTCAATTAGTTATCTTTGGAGATCCCTGTTTGTGCTTCAATTGTTATCTTTGGAGATTCCTGTTAGTGTTTCAATTCGTTGACTTTGGAGATTCCTGTTAATGTTTCAATGAGTTAACTTTGGAGATTCCTGTTACTGTTTCAATTAGTTGACTTTGGAGATTCCTGTTAGTGTTTCAATTAGTTAACTTTGGAGATTCCTGTTAGTGTTTCAATTAGCTGACTTTGGAGATCCCTGTTAGTGTTTCAATTAGTTAATATTGGAGATCCCTGTTAGTGTTTCAATTAGTTAACTTTGGAGATCCCTGTTAGTGTTTCAATTAGTTAATTATGGAGATCCCTGTTAGTGTTTCAAATAGTTAACTTTGGAGATCCCTGTTAGTGTTTCAAATAGTTAACTTTGGAGATCCCTGTTAGTGTTTCAATTAGTTAATTATGGAGATTCCTGTTAGTGTTTCAATTAGTTAACTTAGGAGATCCCTGTTAGTGTTTCAAATAGTTAACTTTGGAGATCCCTGTTAGTGTTTCAATTAGTTAATTATGGAGATTCCTGTTAGTGTTTCAATTAGTTAATTATGGAGATCCCTGTTAGTGTTTCAATTAGTTAATTATGGAGATTCCTGTTAGTGTTTCAATTAGTTAATTATGGAGATCCCTGTTAGTGTTTCAATTAGTTAATTATGGAGATTCCTGTTAGTGTTTCAATTAGTTAATTATGGCGATCCCTGTTAGTGTTTCAATTAGTTAATTATGGAGATCCCTGTTAGTGTTTCAATTAGTTAACTTAGGAGATCCCTGTTAGTGTTTCAAATAGTTAACTTTGGAGATCCCTGTTAGTGTTTCAATTAGTTAATTATGGAGATTCCTGTTAGTGTTTCAATTAGTTAATTATGGAGATCCCTGTTAGTGTTTCAATTAGTTAATTATGGAGGTCCCTGTTAGTGTTTCAATTAGTTAATTATGGAGATTCCTGTTAGTGTTTCAATTAGTTAATTATGGAGATCCCTGTTAGTGTTTCAATTAGTTAATTATGGAGATTCCTGTTAGTGTTTCAATTAGTTAATTATGGAGATCCCTGTTAGTGTTTCAATTAGTTAATTATGGAGATCCCTGTTAGTGTTTCAATTAGTTAACTTAGGAGATCCCTGTTAGTGTTTCAAATAGTTAACTTTGGAGATCCCTGTTAGTGTTTCAATTAGTTAATTATGGAGATTCCTGTTAGTGTTTCAATTAGTTAATTATGGAGATCCCTGTTAGTGTTTCAATTAGTTAATTATGGAGATCCCTGTTAGTGTTTCAATTAGCTGACTTTGGAGATCCCTGTTAGTGTTTCAATTAGTTAACTTAGGAGATCCCTGTTAGTGTTTCAATTAGTTATTTTTGCAGATCCCTGTTAGTGTTTCAATTAGTTAACTTAGGAGATCCCTGTTAGTGTTTCAATTAGTTAACTTTGGAGATTCTTGTTACTGTTTCAATTGGTTAAATTTGTAGATCCCTGTTAGTTTTTCAATTAGTTAACTTTGGAGATCCCTGATAGTGTTTCAGTTAGTTAACTTTAGAGATCCATGTTAATGTTTCAATTCGATAACTTTGGAGATCCCTGTTAGTGTTTCAATTAGTTAATTATGGAGATCCCTGTTGGTGTTTCAATTAGTTAACTTTGGAGATCCCTGTTAGTGTTTCAATTAGTTAACTTTGGAGATCCCTGTTACTGTTTCAATCAGTTAACTTTGGAGATTCTTGGAATCAAAACTGCTCATAATGCTCTCCACTACTTTGTATTGATTTGTTTCAACTGTGCCTTATAAATGGAGAAACAAATAATTGATCAGGATCAATTAATTAATTATATATTTTCAGTAACTAAACAAAGTATCAAACACAGCGAGAAATGAACCGACAAAACTGCATGAATGAAACATCTTAATCTGGAGCCTTGCAATGTTTGGAAGGACAAACATCATCTCCAGGGAATGAGTGAACACACAGTTTAATATTAATGAATTTGTGTATTTAACACTGTCTGTCACTGTGTGTGAAATAACCATAGGATTCCAAACTGAGGAAAGTAGCAGATTGGATAATAAACTGGTTATAAAACATTAATCAGGGTAAGGGGTAAAGCTGCTTACTCAGACTGGCGGGAGGTGGGTAGTGGTGTTCCACAGGGATTGGTTCTGGGACCACTGTTTATATCAACTATTTGGTTTCAGGAATCGCAAGGTAAAATTTCAAAAAAAAAAACAATGATAGCAAACTCAGAAGTGTAGTTAATACTGAGGAAAACTGTGATAAAATACAGGAAAACACTCATAAACGTGCAAAATGGATGTGTGAGCAGCAAATGATTTGGAATCTTGCTCAGTGTGAGGAGGTGAATTTTGGTGGGAGGAATATGGCGGGTGACAATTCCTTGGAAAATCCGACTCTAAATTGAATGGAGGAGCAAAAGGATCTCGTGGTAGAAATATGCAAATCATTAAAAGTACCAAAACAGATTAACAAAGAGTAAAATACAAACAAAGTAGGAGGATGTTACCAGAACGGAGAGGTTATAACTATGGTGAACATTTGAACAGGCTGGTGTGATTATCTCTATGAAAAGACAAGGCTGAGAGCTGATCTAATAGAAGGACTGAACATTATGAAGTGATTTGATAAGATAAAGGTGTAGAAGATGTTTCCACTTGTGAGGTTGGGAGGTCTAAAACTAGGTGTAATAAATAAAAGAGGAACATGGATATATCCAATCAGGAATCCAGCAGAAACTTATTTCCCAATATAATAGTTAGAATGTGGAACTTGCTAGCATTCTGTTTAGTGATATTTAAACAACTTGCTATTCAATCTGCTACTTGCCCCTGTTTGGAATATGTGTTGAAGTGAATAACACAGGTGGATTTAAAGGGAAGCTGAATAAACACATGATGGAGAAATGAATGCAAAGATATTATGATAGTCACAGAGTCATACAGCATAGAAACAGGCCCTTCGGCCCACCACTTCCATGCCGACCATAATGCCAATCTAGACTAATCCCACCTGCCTGCATTAATTCCATATCTTACTATGCCTTGCTCATTCAAGTACCTGTCCAGATGCCTCTTAAATGTTGCTACTGTTCCTGCCTCCACCACCTCCTCAGGCAGCTCATTCCAGATACCCACTATTCTTTGTGTGAAAAATTTGCCCCTTTGATCCCCTTTAAACCTCCTCTATCTCACCTTAATTCTATGCCCTCTAGTTTTAGTCACCCCTACCATGGGAAACAGACTCAGACTATCTACCCTATCTATGCCTCTCATAATTTTATATACCTCTATCACGTCGCCTCTCAGCCTCCTTCGATCCAGGGAAAACAGACCCAGCCTATCCAATCTCTCTTTATAACTCAAGTCCTCCAAACCAGGCAACATCCTGGTGAATCTTTTCTGCACCCTCTCTATCTTAATCACATCTTTCCTGTAGTGTGGCGACCAGAACTGCACACAGTACTCCAAATGCAGCCGAACCAACGTTATGTACAACTGTAACATGACGTCCCAACTCTTGTACTCAATGCCTCAGCCGATGAAGGCAAGCATGCCATCCACCTTCTTCACCACCCTGTCTACCTGTGATAGTGCATGATGGAGTAGAGTGTGAGGAGGATCGTGTGCAGCATAAACACTGGCATGAAACACCTGGGCCGAATGGCCTGGTTCTGTACTGTAAATTCTATGCAACATTAAAGGTAGAGCTAGGTTGTTCAGGACTGATGTCAGGAAACACTTCTTCACATAGAGGTTAGTGGAATTGTGAACTTCACAACTCCTAATAAGATGCTGAGGTTATGAGGCAGAGATATTAACGGATATGGAACCAATGCGGGTAAATGAAGTTCAGATTTAGACCAGCCATGATGTAAATGAATGATGGAACAGGTTTGAGGGGCTGAATGGCCTCCTCCTGATCCTGTGTTAACTGAAATTTGCCTGGAGTTCTGTTAGAAATGCAGTAGATCTCCTCCCACTGTCAAATCCTCAAAATCTGTATCACAGATTTTCATCAACATGAGATCATTTCTGTTTCAAAAGCAAACTACTTTGGATCTTGTAAATCTGAAATGGAATCGGAAAATACTGGATACACTCAGCTGGTCAGACAGCATCTGTGGAAAGAGTTCTGATGAAGGGGTTGTGATGAAATGTTATTGACCTGAAGTGTTAACTCTGTTTCTCTCTCCACAGATACTCTCTGACCGACTGAGTGTTCCCAACATTTTCAGTTCCAACTCTTTAACTAGTTCTGGGCATCCACTGTGCTGATCCTTTACTCAACCACATGGTCTGTGGTGGTGAGGATTCACCGCTCTAATCTCCTCGGTACAGGTTCAGTGCTGGTCTGGGAAATATTAAATTAAATCTTAATCAATAAATTACACTAAACTAATCAAACTCTGTGAAAGGTGTATCATTGTAATCTCCATTGGTGATGGATAACTTTCTGTTTCAGACTGACAGTAACACATGGTAACTGAGTAACACTGAAACTGGAATAAGATTCTGTGTTTTGTATGTGATGATCTTTCAGTCATTCTCATTTTACAGACTGGATTGTAAGTCTCTGATTAATAAATGTTCAGTGTTTATCACACCAGGAATCTGGTTCAGCCGTTGTTAAATTTAACAGGATAGACTGGTTGTTCCCTCCTTTAAACAATAGAGAAGAGATTCGCCCTGGATGCTCATCTGTAACAAGTTCCAAAATAATGTTTCTGTCTGGGAATCTTTCATGTGTGAGGTGGATGTGATAACCATTAGACTGTGGAAACCTCTGCTTCCTTCATCGACCACGATTCAGAAGGATGTGTTGAGAGAAAAGCTGAATGGAGAGACTGTCCCCAAGTCCCAGTGAGCCGCACTGACCCCGAGCTGCAGATCAAATCATATTAACCTCAATCTCCATCAGCGAGATGCTGCAGAGAGATAAGTGTCCCGAATCAGGGGGAGATTTTCTGATACTGCTGGTGAATTTCATTTATATCAAACACTCCTTGTTTCAGAGCTGGGAATCACCAGTCAGTTTGAGTCTATTGGAAAGTCCAGTGAATGTCTTTGTATTGCTGGCTTATCTCTCTCTGCTCCAATCAGCAAATAACTGATTGTAACACGGAGGTTTAGAGAGTGTCTCACAGTCAACTCTCTGTCCAAACCAAACTCCCACATCCCACATCCCAGCATTAGAATTGCTGCTTCCTGGAGGCGGAGGGAGGCCGATTCCCATTGGATTGGATATTAACATTCAGCATCTTATCCTGATAAAGTCACCAGCACAGAAGGAGACCATTGTGTGTTTATTCTCAGGCTGCTGAGATGTCTCCTCTCCTTTTCCAGATCCTGACTGCAGAGATCTCTCCTGTTAAATATGAACAAAATGAAATGTGTGTTTGCAGCTGTTTCTGTTTCAGTTTTATCACAGTCATAGGAACATGAAAATAGCAGGAGGCCATTCTGCCCCTCGAATCTGTTCCACAGTTCAGTTAGACCCTGGTTCATGTCTACATTAACTCGAGCTACCTGCCATGATTCTACAAACCATCATACCCTGGCTGAATAAAAATCTATCAATCTCAGGTCTGAATTTGTCAATTCACTCTCAGCTGGTGGAGGGCATTGGGGAGGAGGAAGGGAGGGGGAATAGAGTGGTGAAGGGGAGGGGGAAGGGCGGGGAGGGAGATGGGGGTGGAGTGGGGAGTGAGGGAGGGGGAGTTGATGGGGCGGGAATGAGGGAGGGCAGTGGGATGGGAAGCAGGGGATGGGGAGGGGAGTTAGGGGAGTGGGGGAGGGGAGAGGGAAAGGGATGGGGCGTGGGGGAGGGGAGTTAATGGATTGGGGGTGGGGAGTGCGGAGGGTAGTGGGGCAGGGGAGGGAT